>NW_003852431.1:8048476-8168445 GCF_000181295.1 Otolemur garnettii
AGTACATGAGATTCCTCAAAATTAAATTCCACCAGTTCCTAATGAAAAGTCATCAGCTATCAAACTTCAACACTTTGGATTTTGGACCACATATTGAGTTTATGGTAAATTAAGTCTATTCTCCCACAATTCGCAGATTATGTCTTTAAAATTGAACAAATAAACATACAACTATACTTATAAACAATAAGAAAAAAAACCCTGCTGAAGAATTAAGGGATTAATATATACCTAAAAGAAGGAAGCAGTTATGAAGTGCTGGCAATAAACTAAGGGTACAACCACAGGTGCAAAGGGCCTTTCCCCCAGCAAGTATATGGCAGAATCTGTGGCTTAAACAACATATTTGGCACAGAAGGTGCATGTGTAATGAGGAATCTGTTAATCTTCCAGGAAGGCCAATACTAGGAGAATCTGATAAAAATCCCCTCAAAAATAGGGGGGAACTGGCACATGCAGCATCATACTAATGGAACAATTAGAGGGAACTTTGACCAGGTGGGTTTCAGATAATCTGAGAGATAAAGAAGTTAATCACAACTATAAAATAAGAATAATCATGAAAAATGGGAACATAAATGTTTTGTGTCTATGTAATATGTATGTTTGTTGAAATAACAGGCAGTAAATAGACTTTATAAAATACTTAAACTATAAGATTAAAATTAGGTGTAATGAAATCACAAGGCAAAAAGTAATGATAGGTGAAATATGAAAGAAAAATACGGATACATGGAAGAGGTAATTAAAAGGTCCAAACATTAGACTGCTAGAGGGAAGAATTGAGAGAAGGAACACAAAATATTTAAGTTCATAATGTCCAAAAATTTCCTAGAACTAAAGAGATACACACGTCCTGAGCTTTCTGGCAAAAATATTCACTCTATTTGTGTAGCTTTAGAATGCCCTGGAAGAAAATTACGTTTAAAACAGTAGGCACTGGACAGAAACCAACAATAATCACCTTTAGAGAACTAAACTTTAAATATAGGACTTAGAGAATTTCCACAAATCAAACTTCAGAGAATATGATCTCACAATAAAAATGACAGAACTCTGTAGGAACCAAATCACTATGAATAAGTCAACAAAGCAAGAAACTACTGAATCAGACCTGAAAAAAATGCCACTCCTAAGATAAAAAGATTCAATACGTAAAATAAGCAAATTTAACGTGTTTCAAAATTAAGACATGAAATGAAAATAAAAGCCTACAAATGGGACAATAAAGTTGCAAAATAGAGTAATTCTAGTTGGATGTTCAATGGATGACACCAATTAGACACCATTAAAGAAGGAATAAAAGAAATAGGTAGTAGGTCTGAAGGAATTTCCCCGTAGTCATCGAAGAGAGCTAAAAACATGGAAAACAAGAAAAGGAGTTAGGAGACGCAGAGCAAAGAGTGAGGGCTTGTGTCTCTTGTATGGGTTTCAAGAGAGGAAAGATAAGGAACAGGGCAGAACTTTGGAAAACAATCTGTAATTTCCTCCAAATGTTAAGCATGGATTTATTGTATCACCCAGCAATTCCCCCTGTAGGTATGTATCTAACAGAAATGAAAACATGGGCTACATGAAAGTTCACAGAGCCATCTCCATAATAACCAAACAGGACAACCCAAATGTCCATTAACAGGTTAGTGGATAAGCAAAATGTGACATATGCATATAATGAAATTTGATTTGGCAAAGAAGTACTGAGACGTGCTACAACCTTGCAGCATGAACCTTGTAAACATTATGGTAACTGAAAGAAGCCAGTCGCAAAGGTTTATGTATTTTATACCATTTATGTGACATTTCCAGAACAGGAAAATCTAGAGGAATAGAAAGTAGACTAGTGGTTGCCTAGGGCTGAAGGGGAGTGAAGGGGAGTGAAGGGAAAAGACAACTGGGGGGCGGGGGGTGGGTAACTACTAATAGGTAAAATTTTTCTTGTGTGTGCTAAAAAAAAGTTCTCCAATAAGAGTATGGTTATTATTACAAAACTTTGCACATTTTTTTTGAAAAAACATTGAATTTATATCCCATAAAGTTTACTTTGAGTTGGGTGGACTTTACTATATATATATAGTAAAGTGTATATATATACACACACACACATATATGTAGTAAAGTGTATATCATATGTATACACATAATCTCAGTGAATATGTAAAAGGAAAGTGAAAATAACATTAAAAAATGAAGCAGAAGCAATATAGTAACTGATAATTTTCAAAATTAAGGAAAGACACCAATGTTTAGGTTCAAAAATTCTAAAGAATTCCACGCAGGATAAATGTATTTTTGAATGTACATTTTAACATATCAAAATGAATAACTAAACAAGAATGTCCCCAAACCTGATTATTAAGTGCACATTTTGAAGGGGATAGTACGGAAGTGATTTAGAGTCCTCATCACTGCTTTCCATCAGGTGACACACAGTGTCAGTTTGTCCCTTTGCTGGTGATGTTGAACTTGATCACTTGAGTGAAGATGGCTTTGCCTAGTTTCTTCACTGAAAAGGTTACTATTTGTCCTTTGGCGATTAAGTACTTTGTGAGGAAGTAAGCTGGGACTATGTGACTATCCCCTTTTCACCCAACTCTCACCCACTAGTTTTAGCCCAATGGAAACCTATACCATCATTCTTGCCATACCTTTTATACCTTTTCCTAGTATTCTACTATAAGAAAACATTTTCTCTTCTACTTTATTTTTCCTTTCCTTGTCTATTTATAAGCTTGTAGAATTGTGGATTATTTTACTTAAAGAGACATAACCTATTTCTATCATTATTGACTTTGACACTTTGATTTTCCCTTATTTGTTCAGTGAACCCACAACAAGCTTTAGACACATCACTGTAGTTCATCTATTACTTCTTTATTTGCAGTCACAAAATGATATTATGGTTAACTTTATACATTTCCTGCCAGGTCTTGAAATCAGGAATTTCCCCAAGAATTCCCTAGGTCCCTTTATTCAAGAATGATATTTAAAAACCAAGATGTGGCACCCTGTGTCCTCATTTCCACTGGGTTTTGCTGTTCCATTCAGTAGACAGAATGTTCTATTCCGGTCCATTCAGTAGACAGAGCTAGGGAACATTTTTATGTGCATACACAACTTATATCTATTTGTACATCTTTTTCTGGGTATTGAAAATAGTCACCTCATATGGTGTCTCCAATTCCAAGATAACACCATATGGTTCTTTCTGGTTTTTTCTTTGTCATATTTGTAACTCCCTTCTGTGAGAATGAGAACCTTGCCCCCAGCAGGCTCAACATACGTACATATTTTCTGGATACCCGTGATCGTGATCCATCTATTAACCCGAGGAGAGCTGAGTTTCACTAAATCATCCACCTCTTGCAGGCCTCCCCTGCCCCTTCCCTGTGAGCTTCCAGCTTCCTGTGCGGCTGGCTGCTTCTTGCAGTGTCTCTCTCCGCAGCCCGGGAAGGAAGCTGCCTCACTCCATCACTCTCCCTACACTGGTCCCCGTCTTTGTCCGGCTACGTTCCTCACCATTAGGCTTTTTTCTAAGTTTTTTTTTTTTCTGCTTTATTAGAATAACATCTGAATATTCACAGATATTCAGAGAAGAGGTAAAGCTGTGTACGCTATTAAATCACAACTATGCCACCTTGATTTGGGTTTTAAAGTTCCAACTGTAACTGGAATGGACTTCTGGATAAAAATTGTCCCCCAGCTCTTCCAGTACATGGTATGTTAATATTATAGTAAGCCACTTTGCAGTGGAAATGTGTCCAAAACTCTCTCTAGACCCATTGTGCATTGCATCTTGATTTTTTCGTAAGGAAAAAAGGCTTATTCACAACCAGCGTCAGTTACCTGACTATTTTTAAAAGGATGATATATTGCCTATCAATTTGCTCTTTAAAGTTTTTAGCAATGGTGTAATTTATTCTTTAAAGCAATATTTTAGATATAGGACATCTGAAAATTTTATAATGAACTTGATTGCAAACGTCAGAGATTACAATGTAAATATTTTCCAGAAAAGTGTAAGTAACTACATTATGGCATCAGCTTACATTTTAAAAAACATTTTGAAGAAAAAATTACTGTGATATAAATTTAATCTTCTTTTTCAGATGTTAGAAAATTAATCTAAAATCTTTTATCTTCAGATTAAATATTTAGCTACATCACGTAGAAGATACTCAATATATATCCAGGTGCCAAAGTGGGGAAACCCTGCATTTATAAAACAAAACTCTCACTTTATCCATTTCTCCTCCTGTCCTGAGTATCTGAGGGTAGATTCCTTTTAGAGGGCTTCACTTGTAAGAGGTAGCATTGTTTTCATCTGAGACTGATCTTCTGGTTTGATTCAGACAGGAAGCTGCTTACGGAGTCACACCCAGAACTTGATCTAGAATGTTGGTGCAAAAGAGAAAGGCATCACACAGGTTCTGGAGTTTTTTCAAAAAGGGTTATTTTTGAATGAAGTATCATGTTGGATTTTCCTTGAGACAAAACAAACAATGGCCCCTTTCTTCAATGCAGTTTGTAGAATAAATGTCTGGACTGTAGCAAACCCACTGATACCTGGCTGTGCACATAGGATGACCCTGTACTGAAGATTCCAGAAACAAAATTAAGGACAGTGCCAGGAAAATTCTCCTGAATTAGTGCAACCCTTGCACAGTGATCAGCAGAGTCCCGGCTTTAGCTTCTGCACAACCAATCACCTTATAATTAGGAAAGTAGCAAAATGTCCTCTATCTCATATAGAAAATATTCTTTAACCTCAAACCCTACTCAGGATACACTTCACAATGTCCTTGATTTTTATTTTTATTCCATTTGCCCTTGACTGAGCTGGAAATCAAGAACAAGGGTAGGTTCTCTTCATTTTGAAGCGGTAGACTTCAGAAAACTTGCCATCTGCTGCCCGATTCCCTTTGGCTCCTGTCGCTGTCCAGCACATGCTGCTCTGCCAAGGTCCTGGGCTGAGCAGAGCTTCAGGCTGGCATGGATCTTGCCCTTTGGGAGGCAAAGGTCAGGCTCTGGAGATCTGGCTAAGTATAACCCTGGAAAGCTTAAGAGACCTTTTACTTGCAATAAGGCAGTTTCAGGTCAGCTGAGAAGCAGATATGATGAATAGGCTTAGAAAAGTCTTCTCAGGTCTACAAGATCCAGAAAGAGGCAGACAAGTCCCCGAGGCACACGTCCATCAAAGGGGCTTTGCATCTGCTATTTGCATGGTCTGCAGCACTATTGCTCTGAAGTATCTTTGCAGCTACCTCCATTCCCATTTCTCCTCAAAGACTTTTCTTAACTGTCACCTTCTTTATTGAGGCTACCCTGACCACCTTTTGAAAAATGTTGGTCCCCACCTCCATATTTTTTCTCTCCTTTGATTGCTTTACTTTTCTCAATAACAGGAGAAATAATCACTTTGCATGTGATTTTACTTGGTGTTTTATTGTGTGTTTTCTGCATACTAGAACCTACACCAGAGTTCAAAATTTATGAAGACAGGAGTTTCTGTTGCTTTGGACCACTGTCATATCCCCAGTGTCTAAGACAGTGCCTAGCACCACCTTTAATTTTATGTCCACCATTGGGGGCTTTTTTGTGAATTTTAGTATTGTATTTCTAACAAGTGTACTATTCAATTGAGGAAGAAGAATGGGTACAGAGGACACACACATACACTGATCACTTCATAAAATATGATTAGTGCCATTTAAAGATGAAAACGGGATGCAGTGGGTCCTTCTACTTATTATCTATAAGACTTGGAGAAGTTATATGAGCTCTCTCTTCTTATTTACAAAATGAGAAAAACAGTAGTAGTCAACCGATACGGCCATTGGCAAGTGTAGATGAAATAATAGTATACAGGTAAATAATTTAAAACAATACCTACAATTAAGTTTTAATAAGTTCTAGCCACTGGTACTATAATTATTTTTTTTAAAAAATTACCACTTAGGCAAGGAATGGAGATCATTTGAGGATTTAAGATAAGACTTCCTGGAACAGGTTATCTGTATTCTGAATTGCAAAGAATGAGCAGGAGATGAACCAGTAAAAGAAGAGTAGAAAGGATATTCCAGGCACTGGGAACAACATGAATGGTGACCCAAAGGATTAATGTATATGCTACGTAGGAGAAGAGATAAGTAGATAGATATTTCTAAAGTATAAATTTTAAGGTCCGGAATGCTTAGATATAAAACTAGAAAATTAAATAGAAAACAGATAATGGAATGCCATACTAAGGAATGTGGCTGTAGAGGACCAAAAATTTGAATATTAAGCATAGAAATAATTAAATATTTTTCATTCTAAATAGAATCACTTTGTCAACAATTTATAGCAGGTCATAAAAAGTAGTGCAAAAAACTGAAAGCACTGGGTCCATAATCACAGGAGAGGCATTTCTTATTAGCTCCCCCAAATGGTTGGGAGTTTTGAGGGCTGAGGGGGGTTTGCCCACTGTCTGGGGCAAAGTCTGAATAATCCTGATGGCACAATTAACTCCAATGTGTCCAACACTAGTAAATGCAATCATAGGAGCATAACTAAAGTGGAAACAAAGAAAACAGAGCTAATTTAGAGAGAGAGGAAGGAAACAACACGAAGATATGTAATTCTAAATGGCACACAAGTAACATCCACTGTGGTTAAAACATAGTGAAGAACATGTAGTAGATGTATAAACTCAAGCTTAAAACACATCCTGGGTGTAGACTGTGAATGGCATTCACTACTTGGCCAATAAATTGTAGTTTTCGTCTATATAGAAGTATCAGAAACTATTTCATCACATTCATTTCAAACTGTGTTTTATTTATTGTTATGAAATAACAGAATGAAAGAAATACAACAACTATGGAGATTCATAAAATAAGATGCTGGGAAACATATTTAAATTTATTTCTATATTTGCTGATGATATGCATTAGGTATTTCACTTCGGGAAATAGGAGAAAGAGAATACCAATCAGATGAGAACAGAGGTCTTAACATTCAAATGTGTTTTACAATATATTCATTACATTGGTAACTGACCCATATAATGGGTTGACCATGTTTATTGCAGTTATTAATTCGGAATGTCTCCAGTATTAGGGTGAAGTAAGAGGTCAAAACCATTTTGTGAAGTCTACATTTTGATTAAGAATATGAGTGCTGAGTTGTTCATTCACAATAATCACAGGTGGTAATAACCCATCTTATGTTTATATATCATATTTAATCATGAGATAGTCCAGAGAATTGGTAAACTAAAATTATTCCAGTGTTCAGCTACATCAATAATGGCAGTGGATGAAATAGCATAATACAAACTACAGGAACCTGAAAAAAAGTCTAAAATATGTTAATGTTAGTATACATGTTTTAAAATAAATGTTGTGAGTTCAAATTAATGATCTTGTTTATACATAGAATAGAGTCTTAGAATCGCAGCATCTTAATAAAGCAAGAAAGGACCTTGGCAGTCACTTTTTCCAACCTTTATTTTATAGAGAAGGAAACTAATTTTTATGGTTTTAATTTCTTGCAAGTTTCTACTAAACTGGAAAATTATCTTCATGCCATTGCTTGCAAAAGTAATATTATTTACTAAGGTGATAGGAAAAGTTTGTATTATTGAATTTTTAATACTACCACCAATTCAGAAACTTAGATTCTAAGAGTTTCACGTCTAAACTACTCAAGATAGTGTCAAATTCATTGCCCGGAGGTACTCCCAATTGAGAGCCAGGAATGGATTAAGGGAAAGAGTAATGTTAACAGTGTAAAATTGGAAATCTTTTCCCCAACTCCCACAACATCCTCATGCTGCCTCCCCAAATGGACAAATGTGCCTATCACTCTTCATTCTAGAGGAAGAGCTGATGACAAACCTTTGTCATCATTTGGAGGATTCAGAGACCTTCCTAAATACACAATGCCTATAAGATTGTCCCAAGATTTAAATCTGAATTTGATCTGCTATATTAACACTCACCTGTGTTACGACCAGGGCTTGAAGTTCTGAGAACTATTCAGCTACACTGACTAATTTTTGACAGCACCGTCCTTCTGCCTCCTGCTGTATTAATTTTTTAAACAAAAGTATTTATTCAGACTCCTCTGCAAGCTGCTGGCTGTGTTTTGGGTTTTGTCTTCTCTTTTATTTGCACATTTAAATCTTTCCTATCCTCAAAAGTCCTCTCCTGTCTTGGCCACTGCAGATCTCGTTGATCTAACTTTTCCATAAGTTCAAGATATTTATTAAAAATCTCTATTTTACTTAATTTTATATGATCACAACTTGTTATTCAACTGTTTTATGAGAATGTTTTACTTTTTAAAATTAGATTAAAAGCTCCTAGAAAGAAAATAATCTGTATATATTTTATCCCCTTGATATCTATCAGGATGCTAGAATACTAAGGACATTTTGGGTCCTTAATGAATTTTGGTGACACTGCTTAAGTATATCTAGATAGAGACATTGTTTTTTATTAAATGATAGCTGTGTACATTAATGCAATTATGGGGTACAGTGTAGTGTTTTCATATACAATTTGAAATATTTTCATCAAACTGGTTAACATAGACTTTATGACATTTACTTAGTTATTGTGTTAAGACATTTATACTCTACTTTTAGAAAGATTCACTTGTACCCTTGTAAGACAAACCATAGAGGTGACCTTTCCAATCTCCCTCCATCTACCCATCCGCTAGAGACATATTCTTAAAAATCAATATACTACTGATTCAATATTCTATGGTATAGAAATGACTGTTCAGCAGGCAAAAAGGTACCATTGATAAAATAACTGCCATAGACTCTGGTATCTTAGGCACACCCATGTGAGCACACACCCACAAAGCAATTCACACTGTATGGTGGTAATCTTGTCCCAATTTCCTACATTTTTGAGAACAAAGAAATTGTTAAATGTTGTTCACTATGAGGCTTTGCTACATATAGGAGCTAGGCTATATTGTAAATTCTTGTGTGGGTTCAAAAATTGGTATAATACGATTTGAATTTGGCTTAAGGTGCTTTTAATTTGATTTTTTTTTTTACCACATCAGCAATATAAGAATTACATGAGAATAATAGGAATGAAAGATAAGACATATTTCTTGATACCTCCCAGAATTTAGATGGTCAACCATGTGGAGCACTGCATTCTCTCTATTAGATTACAAAATGGGCTTCCTTATATATAAAGGTCTAGTGCTTTTTTTTTTTTTTTTTTTTTAAGAGACAGTGTCTCACACTATCACCCTCAGTAGTGTGCTATGGTGTCACAGCTCACAGCAACCTTCAACTCCTGGGCTTAAGGGATTACCTTGCCTCAGCCTCCTGAGTAGTTGGGACCACAGGCGTCCACCACAATGCCTGACTACTTTTTTGTTGCAGTTTGGCCGGAGCTGGGGTCAAGCCCACCACCCTCAGCCTACCCACTAGACCACAGGTGCGACTCGAAGATCTAGCTTTATGTATGTGCCAGTTCTATGCCACAACTACACACTTTTGTATTCTTATTCATTGCATCATCTAACTTGCAAAAAGACTCAGCCATGCATGGCATGCCAAAGTATGTCGTTATACACTTTGTAGCACAATTCCTAGTAGACTTCGCCTGCTTGTAATCATTTTTTGAATAGTTACCTTTCTATGAGGAATTGCAGAAAGAGCATTGTTCTTGTTATGAGACTTCTACACAGAGAGTACCCAAGAGGTAAAATATTGGCATCTAAAATTAAAGGAATAAAAAATGCATAAGCTGTTTAATGTATAGATAAAAGGAGAATTCAATGTTTTCTTCATAAGGAATTCATTTTCTAAGAAACAGCTTTAATTAAAAATATCTGATAAGTAAAACACAGAGAATTTTAAAGCATTTTGACAAAAGACTTAATAATTTAAAGGAATTTTCTTATTTTCCTTTGAAAGAATGAGAAAGTGTAACTCTCATTTACTTAAAGGTGGCAATGTAGTCCTATAGAATTGTTTTTAAAGTGAATAAAATCCCTATGGTTATTTTTTTGAACGAGACTAGAGATTTTAAATATAGTGAAGAAAAATGAAATCTAAAGTACTTTGGAATGAAATTAGATATATGATTGAAAGATAAATTTGTAAGGACATAACCTAATACTAATAAAGAATAATTTAGAAAAAAACTACTTGTATAATCCTAGGAACTCTGTAATTTTTCTGGAGATATATTTAGAGAACTAGTAAAAATATGAAGACTTAAATCAAGAAGTAAAGTTTTAGACAAACTAAGAATAGTTTAAAGACTTAAAAATATTTAATTCATAAGAAATCTCTTGTGTGAAGTCAGCGTCCTGATAGGAGGTGAAGTTGTGCAAATGCAGTTATTGTGTGTTCCCTCAAATCATTCAAACTTCATAGTTCAAGGGATCAGGAAAATTCTTCACTCTTGTATCATTCTAGGGCAGAAGGGTACTTTGGAACCAATATGTACCAGGTTGTTATATATCACGTGATCACTGTTAGAGTAAGAATGTGCTTTATAATAATTTCTCTGCTTTTGCAAGACTAAGGTCCTAAACCTTTAAGAACAGCACCACTACCACTATGTTAACTATTTATGGATGTGTCCACACAAAACCACATGTAGATGTATAACATGTTGGATTATTAGAGTGCAAATAAGCATGATTCAAAAGATCTCAGAAGTATTCAAATTATTTTATAGTTAAAGAGTGAGTTTTCTATATTCTAGTCTCCATTTCTAGCTAATAGTGATTTGAGCTTTGGCCATGAAGTCTTAAAACATGTCTCTCAGATACCCTAATGGTTATCATTAAACATTAGAAGTCAAGATATCAAGAAATGTAAGTCCCAGTATATGAGAAATTAGATATTTTAGTGGTACTGCCTCAAGAGCCACTAAAGGGTGTGGAGGAGAAAAGGGAGGAATATTTGGAGTATCAGATCTTAGTTCTCCACATTTCACCTAGAGTGAATATACATATGTTTTCTTTGGTAATCGGGGTGATATATAAGATTTCTAACCTTGGTTTTATGGATTTCAAGGGTGCACACATCTTCTAATATGATTTTCCAACATCATCAAAAATGCTTCGAAGCACAGCTTAAATACCTTTCTATAATGAAAACTTCTAGTGCTCACCCATATCCAATTCTCCTTTTTTGAGCCTGTGGGAGGATTCAACATAGTGAACTGTTGCAGTTAGGTGGAGCCACGTAACAGCATTGTGAAATGAAGTGATGTGAGTTACTTCTGTACTAAACCATTTAATTGTCAGTGGAGTACGCTGTCCTCCATGTAAATAACCAAGAAGGCTATGCATTTCAAGGGTACAGTGAAATATGAAAGTGCTTGTTTCAACCTAGGCCTTGGGAGATTATATGGAGCTGACACTCCTTAAACCCATAATGGTTTATTATAACATATGCATATAATAAACTGATAGTGTGTTAATATTCACTGGGATACCAGGGTTAACTATTATTGAAACATACCCTGCCACACCTAATTAATGCACTTTGTTAGGATTTGCCAAATGACAATTAAAGCTGATTTCTGGCCCTACACACAAAACATCCACTTAAACTATTTCTGCCATTATTGGTTCCTATCAAAAATGGAGAAACACTCAAAAGGGGGTTTGGATCAAGGTCTCTAATGACCATTTAAAGTAAAAAGGGATTCTTGGAGAAATAGCTGATTCTAGGTCTGAGACAAGATACATACAAAATGAATCTGAGACATCTTATTCTGTCAGAAAGAAAGGAAGATGTAAGACTACTTGGGACATGCCAAGGAAGGCAAGAGCCTATCTGAGAAGCTCTCATGAGTCATACATGAGGCAACTGGAGCATCAAAAAGAATAATACCTGCAATGAACTAAAAATGTCAAATATTTTAAAATTCACAAATTCATAATTATACTAAAAAAAAAACCCTCATTGATCACCACTAGAGGTTGCTAGGGTACTAGCTTATTATTCTAAAAAGTGGTTAAGAAAAAGTTGCAGTGGGAAGAAGAACTGAGCATTTGTACTAATGTTCCTATATAAACTATATTTTATGGTAAACAAAGATCTAACAAAATGAAATTCTTCTATATTGAAGCATTTTGGCTAATAAAAGCAGAAGGAATGATAGCATTACAAATGCATCATTTTGGAACTCTTAATGAAGTAATGTATGAGGCCAATAGTAATCAACGGCTACCAAAATTCATACAGAGAGTACCTAAAAATGTACAGATATTTTAAGAAAGGAAAAAAAATGTGTTAAATTGTAATACTCAAGTCATGTTTGACTTCTGCAGTTACAATAGGTGCTTAAACGTGACTTGTATTTATCTTTTGTTATTGGTATATATTGAGTATTACAATTTTAATACAGTTTTTCCTTTCTTAAAATTTATGTATATATTTTTGGCATCCTCTACATTCGGACAATGAAGAACTTTGCAATGCATGGGCCAGGCTGTCAAGAACCAACATAATATTAACAAGCACTGCAAGTGATAAAACTAGACATTATATGTCTTCTCATATAATGTAAAGAAAAACACATTTTCTACATGATGGCTGCAACATAGCAGAATAAGCACTTACAGCACTTATTCTCTTAACACAAACATTAATTTGAACAACTATCCATGCATGAAAATACCTTCATAAGAGCTGAGGAATCCAGATGAGAGATTATAACACCTGAGTGAAGCATAGAAATAAGAAAATGTGCTTTGAAGAAGATATGATAATTTCATAATACTGGTGTCACCTCTTTCCTAAGCCAACACAATATAGCTGAAAAAGAGATATTGTTTGCATAAGAGAAAGAGAAAAATAAGTACCTCGCTTTGCATGAACCTCAGCACCAGGCAATCCCTATCAATCCTGGAATTAGGACAACTGAAGACTCAGGCTCCAGACAAGTCCTTATAAACACATGCTGCAGAATAGACTAAAGTTTCAAATCAAGGCAGTCTCTGCAGCCCCAAACTTCACACTGTTTCCCAAGGTTCCAGATTCTAGGCCAGATGCAAGCTCTATACACCTCCCTTAGAAATATTAGTGGATTTTCAGCAGAAATCTTGTAGGCTGGGAAGAGAGGATGATATATTCAAAGTGTGAAAGGAAAAAAACCCCAAACCTGTTCAAAAAATACTGCACCCAACAAACATGCCTTTCAGAAATAAAAGGGAAACATTTTTAAAATAAACAAAAGTTAAAGCAGTTCATCACCACTTAACTTGCCCTACAAGAAATGCTAAAGTGGATTCTTCAAGTTGAAAGGCTAGCAAGAATGCTAAATAAAAGCATAAAAACAAGTGAAAATATAAAACTCACTGTAATGATAAGAATACAATCAAATTCAGAATACTCTTATTCTATAACAATGGTTCATAAATCAACTGTAACTCTACTATGAAAGTTAAGAGCTAAAAGTATTAAAAATGATTATAGATGTAATACATTTTTATTTGATCAAACTGAAGTTCTTACTTGCTTAAAATAGTCTGTAATGACTATAAGATGTATTTGTGGGCCTTATGGTAACCACAAAGCAAAACTCTATAGTAGATACACATAAGATAAAAGTAAAGAATCATAATATACTACTATAGAGAGACATTTAATAAAAAGGGAAGATAGAAATAGAGGAAGAAAGAAATAAAAGATCTTAAAAACAACTAGAAAACAATTAACAAAGTAGCAGTAGTAAATTCTTACCTATCAGTAATTACCTTAAATGTAAATAGATTAAATTATCAAATAAAAAAAAAAAGGCTGGATAGTCAAGTTCATGAACTCATCCAAGAAAAAATGCTATGTATCTTATTACTGAATATCACTATTTTCACCTTTGAAGTACTCCCTTTGGGAAGCTCTGCACTGATGCCAGTGGTTAGTCCACCCTTTAAAGGGTGGACTCTTTTTATCTTATCTCTTATCTCTTTTTCTGGAATGACCATTAGAGCTGTCATTGTACCAGGTCTTACAATTAAGTTCACAACCTAGAAAAATTGTTTTGAAGGGTGGACTAGGCACTGACATCAGTGCATTACTTCCCAAGGGAAGTACTTCAAGGTGACCATACTAATAGTCACCAAAGAGGTATGTAGCACTTGCTTAGAAAGAGTTCAAGAACTTAATTTTCTCACCTTATATAATTGCAGAATGGAAAAAAATGCAAGACACAACTGTATGTTGCCTACAAGAGACTCACATCACAATTAGACACATAGATGGGAAATGAAGGGATGGAAAAAGATATTCCATGCCAGTAAAAACAAAAAGAGAGCATAAGTAGCTATACTTAAAGAAGATAAAAGAGACTTTAAGTGGAAAAGTATGCAATAAAACAGAGAAGGTCATTATATAATAAGAAAAAAAGTCAATTAATCAATAAGATATAACAATTGTAAATATTTATGGAGCCAATATTGGAGCACCTAAATATATAAAATCAATATTAATAGAAATGAAGAAAAAGGTAGATTGTAATGCAATAATAGTAGGGGACTTCAATACACCACTTTAAATGATGGACAGACCATTCAGACAGAAAATATTGGAGTTATATTACTCTCTAGATAAAATGAACATAACGGACATACAGAATATTTCATTCAGCAGTAGCAGAATACATGTTCTTCTGAAGTACATGTGGAACATTCCCAGAATACATCATCTGTTAGACCAAAACACAAATATTCACAAATTTAAGATGATTGAGATCAATTAATCATAACATTGAAGATAAAAAGACAAAACTTCTGATCAAAAGACATAGTGGCTGAACGGATTAAAAACAAGATCCAACTACACATTGTCTATAAGAAACCCAATTCATCTATAAAGACATATCAAAATTGAAAATAAATGAATGGGAAAAAAAATCCATGAAATGAAAACCAAAAAATAGTGGGAGTATCTATATTTGTATCAGATAAAATAGATTTCAAGAAAAAAAATTAAAAGAAGACAGGAAGGTCATTAAATAATGATAAAGGGCTCAGTTCCCTTCAAGAGCATATAACAATTCTAACTATACATATGTATAAACCCAATACTGGAACAGAATTAGAATGGAGTGGTCATCAATACTACTCAAATACATAAAACAAATATTATCAAAGCTAAAGAGAGAGATAAATTCCCAATATAATAATAATTGTGGACCTCAACACTCCTCTTTAACCACTGAACAAATCATCCACACAGAAAATCAACAAAGAAACATTGAACTTAATGTGTATTATAGACCAAATGGACCTAATAATATTTACAAAATGTTTCATCCAAAAGTAGCAGAACACACATAATTTTTCTTAGCACACGGATCATTCTCAAGGATAAGCCATATGTTAAACCACAAAATAAGTTCTATTTTTTAAAATGAAAACTGAAAACATATTGAGTATTTTCTCTAATCACAGTGGAGTAAAACTAGAAATCAATAACAAGAGGAGTCAAAATGGATGACTAGAAATGGCTTCTACACACATCTCTCAAAGAGAAGATTGAAAATTGCCAAGTAGTTCCCCATCTATGGAGGTATCCTTTGACAACCATCAGAGAGCTGATGGGAGACACTCAAAACGAAGGAAATAGGGACAGGGAGACCTGCTTACCAAGATCAGAGGGCACTTAGAGGAGATGCCCACAGATGGGGAAGAGATAAAAGAAAGCACCCTGGGCCCCATACTCTCTATGTGGACACAGCAACTCAAGTTGTGGGTGAGGGCAGCACTACTACAGGCCTCTGTTATGATTAAGAAACTGCTTGAAGACTGTATGGTAAAGTTGCACTGGAGAGTAGCCTCAATAGGGACCTGCTGGACTATGTTCCTGGGTTGCTGTGCCAAAACCAATCTGAGCTCTTGGATCTGGAGGACCCAATCTATACAAATATTGGCTTCATTGTACCTACCCCCAAATGCCCCCTTGCTGGGCCAGAGGGATTAGGCAAAGAAAAGACTCTTGACTGGGAGCCACATGCCCCTCTACCAGAGAATTAGAATGGAGTGGTCATTAACACTACTCAAGAGATCCCACAGAAGCAGCCCCAGTGGGACTTGTGTAAGAAGAGAGTCCCAGCCATGCAGCAGCTCAGCCCATGCAGCTTAACCGGCCCCTTGAGTTTGCCTGCAGCTGCATCAGATCTGTATATCAGCTGGTGGGCCATGCCCCAGTGGAACCATGGTTCAGTGTACTGCACTGAGGTACATTCTTCCATGGGCCCACCTGCTGACTGGTGGTCCACATTGCTGCTGCACTTCACAACATCATACCTGCAGTCCAATTCTCCACCATGGACTCCCACCACATACCTCCATTATGTGTAGAGCTGGGTGGAGTAAACACCCACAGCCCTGATGCTGTGACCACTACCTAGGTAGCCTCAGGAAGCAGCCATTGTGATAACCATTGGGAGATCCAGGGAGAGCAGAGTCCCACAACACCTCCTTTCATGGAGAAGGACTCATCCAGGCCCCTGCCCAAGCTTCCAACAGCAGCCTAGGGACCAACCACTCCACAAAACAATCCCCCCAGCACTGACTTAGACTGTGACAAACATAGGGGAAAGAAACACTGTAGAACAGCTACATTACCAGACCACAGCACATCCACCCCCCTCCTACTGGATCAATTTTCCAAAGTAGAACACAAAGCACTGCATAGGGCCCTCTTCTTCCTCTCACTAAATAGGATAATTCTCAGAAAAGGAGAACAGAAGCACTGCAAACCTATCTGCCCTAAATGAGAGAAGATGAGAAGAAACCAGAAAAAGAACTCTGGAAACATGAACAAGCAAACTAATTTGACACCACCAAAGGTGGTGCTATAGTTTATCTATAGCAATGAACTCCAGCCAAAATAAAGTTGTCAAAATGTCAGAAATGGAATTCAGAATATGGATGGCAAATATAATGAATGAAATTGAAGAGAAAAGTGAAAGCCAACATAACGAAGCTAAAAATATGTATAATTTAGGACACACAAAGATGAAAAAGTCACTAAAGAAAAAATATGAGAAAGAATATAATAGAATTTAAAGAAATGAAAGAGTCACTTAGGGAAGTTTTTAATAGAGCAGAAAACTTCAAGCTTCAACAACAGACTAGACCAAGCAGGAGAATGAATTTCAGAGCTTGTACACAAGGCTTTTGAACTAACTCAGTCAGTCAATGATACAGAAAAAGAATAAAGAAGGAGGAATTATCACTCAGAGAAATATGGGACTATGTAAAGTGAATGAATATACAAATTATAGGTATCCTTGAGGAAGAAAAAGAAAAGCAAAAAGCATGAAAAACTTATTTGAAGGAATTAAGGAAAGCTTTGCTGATTTTGCTAGACATTTAGATATTCAGGTATAAGATTGTCATTGAACACTGGGAATATCTGTAGCAAATTGGACATCTCCCAAACATGGTTATTAACCTGAACAAAGTCAAAAATGAAGAAAATTTCACAAGCTACAAGACAAAAGTAACAACCAATGTAAAAAGGAAACTCATCAGTGGAGACTTTATAAGCCAGAAGGATTAAGCCAGAAGGATTAAGCCAGCATTGTTAACCTTCTTGAACATAACATTATCCAGCCAAGAGTTTTGCATTCTGTAAAACTAAATTTTATAAATGATGGGTAAACAAAGACTTTCCAGATAAACAAATATTAAGGGAATTTGTTAGTAACACACCTGCTCTATAAGAAATGTTCACTTCATGTGAAAATAAATTCCCACCAGTGTAAAAATACTCCAGAATTAAAGCTCAAAGCTCTTATAAAATAATAACACAAGAGGGAAACAAAACATATCAAATAATATGATGAATAGAACAGTACCTCACATACCTATACTGGTACCAAATATGATGGTCTTAATTCTCCAGTTAAAAGACATAAATGGGCAGAATGGATGAGAAAGCATTGCTGAAGTGTATGTTGTCCAAGAAATCCATCTAACTCAAAAGGACATAGATAGATGCAAAGTAAAAGTATAGAAAATATATTCCAAGAAAATGGAACCCAAAAGCAGACTGGTATAGCCATTCTCATAACAGAGAAAAATGACTTTAAATCAACAATGGTAAAATAAAAATAAAAAGATGATCATTATATAATGATGAAGGGGGCAGTTCAACAAGAAGACATAGCAAATCCTAAATATAGATGCACTGAAAACAGGTATTAAATCAAATTCTATAGAACTAAGCAAGGGAATAAACAGCATCATAATTGCCATTTACGCCCTACTGACAAAATCAGTCAGAACTTCAAAGAAGAAAACTAACAAAGAAATACTGGATTTAAGTAGAACTCTAGAACAAATGGGCCTAACAGACACCGGCATGACACTCAAAAACTGTATAGCATGCGTTTCCCATTAGCACATGAGACGTTTTTTGGAATTGATCATATCCTAAGCCACAATGCAAGTCTCAGTAAATTTAGTAAAATCGAAATAATACCATATGTCTTCTCATATCATAGTCAAATAAAGTTAGAAATCATTTCCATTGCAAACCCTCAAATCCACACAATCACAGAAACTAAATAATCTTATGAACAATCCTTGGGTCAATGATGAAATTAAGATGGAAATAAAAAGCTTCTTCAAAGTGAGCAACAGAGGTGACACATGTACTTGAAATCTGTAAGATTCAGCAAAGGATACAGGATACAGAAAACTATAGATTGAAATCCCTCATGAACATGGATATAAAAAACTTCAACAAAGTACTACCACACTGAATTCAGCAGTACATAAAAAGGTAATTAATCATGATCAAGTGGGTTTCATCTTAGGGATGCAAACATGGTTCTAAAAATGCAAATCAATAAATATGATTTACTGTATGAATAGAAGCAAAACAAATTCTATATGATCATCTCAATAGATACAGAAAAAGCATTCAGTAAAATCCAGAATCCTTGCAACATGGTACTGGCACAAAAACATTCACATAGACCAATGGAACAGAATGGAGATCCCAGAAATAACTACTCACATTTACAGTAAATATTTTCAAGAAAGTTGCTGAGAACATAACATTGGTGGAAAGGACAGTCTTTTTAATAAATGGTGCTGGGAAAACTAGATATACATATGCAGAAGAATAAAATTTGACACTTCCTGCTCATCATACACAAAATTAAATACTAATGGACTAAAGACTTAATATAAGACCTGTAACTACACAACTACTGGAGGAAAACATGGAAAAATGCTTCAGGACATTGTTTTGGGTGATGATTTTCTCATTTTATGTAGCCAGCATTACCCTGATACTGGGTAATGCCAGACAAGAACTCTACAAGGGAATTATAAGCCAATATCTCTGATGAACACAGATACAAAAACATTCAACAAAATACTAGCAAACTGAATTTAACAGTGAATCAAAGGGATCTTACATCATAATCAAGTGGGCTTTAACCCTGGAATGCAGGAATGGTTCAACCACGCAAATCAATGCACCATATTAACAAGGTAAGGCCTAAAACCACATGATCTCAATAGGAGGAGAAAAAGTACATAATATAATCCAATTCCTTTTATGATAAAAATATATAAAAAAGAAATGAGCTACAACACAATAAAGGTTATCTGTATGCAAGCCCAGAGTTAACATATTCAATGTAAAAAGTTAAATGTTTTTTCCTGTAAGGTCCAGAACAAGACAAGAATGCCCACCCCTGCTATTTCTATCCAAAACTAGTACTGAAAGTCCTAACTAGAGTAAATAGGCAAGAAAAAGAAATAAAAGACATACAAAGCAGAAAGGAATAAGTTAAATTATTCCTGTTTGCAGACATGACTTTATATGTGTAAAACCTTTGACACCACCAAAACAACAATTATAACTGATAAATGAGTTCAGGAAAGTTGTAGGATACATAATCAGCATACAAAAATTAGTATCACTTTTATACACCAACAGTAAACTGTATGAAAAAGAAATTAAGAAAACAATCCCATATGTAAGAGCATCAGAAAATAAAATAATAAAATCCTTAGGAGTTAGATTAACCAATGAGGGCGAAAAGATCTTTATCCTGAAAACTACAAAACATTGATGAAAAAAAATTGAAAACACAAATACATGGAAACATATCCTGTGTTTATGGATTGAAAGAATAAATATTATTAAGATATCTCTACTACGCAATTTGGTGGGATTGTTAATAAAAATCCCTATGGCATTGTTCACAGAAATAGAAAAACAATTATAAAATGAATATGGATCCACAAAAGACCATGAATGGCCAAAGCAATCTTGAGCAAAAAGAACAGAGCTGTTGGCATAACACTGAGTGGAAAATACAAAGCTATAGTAATAAAAATAGCCTGGTGCTGACATACAAACATTCAAATTGACCAGTGGAACAGGATAGACAACCCAGAAATAAACCCATACATTTTTGGTCACTACTTTTTGATAAAGTGCCAAGAAAACACAATGGAGAAAGGACAATTTCTACAATAAATAATATTAGGGAAACTATCCACATGCAGAAGAATGATATTAGATCTTTATCTCACAAAATATATACAAATTAACTCAAAATACATTAAATGTAAAAACTGCAACTGTAAAACAACTATAAGAAACTGTAAGGGTTAAACACTGCAACATTGATCTGGCAATGATTTTTTGAATATGACTCCAACAACATAGGCAACAACAACAAAATTAGACAAATGGAATTGGTTCCATCAAGTCAAAAGCTTCTGCCTAGCGAAAGGGAGCAATCAACAGAGTAAAGAGGCAACCTTTGGATTGGAAAATAATATCTGTAAATGTGATAAAGGGTCAATATACAAAATATATAAGGAATTTGGAAAAGTCAATAGCAAAAAGATAAATGATTTAAAAATTGGAAAATGATATGAATAGATTTTTCTCAAAGACCTACGAAAGGCCAATAGGTATATGAAAAAATGGTGAACATCACTAATCATGAGGAAAATGTACATCAAAATATGTCAGTCCACACTCCTTAGAATGGCTATTCTCAAAAGATAATAAGTGCTGGGAAGGATGCAGAGAAGAGGAAATCCTTGTGCATGCTTGGTGGGAATGTAAATTAATACAACCATTATGGGAAGTGATACGGAGGGCCTTCAAAAATTAAAAATAAAATCACCAGGAAAACCAGCAATCCTGATTCTGAAAATATATTCAAAGGAAATGAAATCAGCATCTGGAAGAGATGTCTGCATCCCCATGTTCATTTCAGCATTTTCATGAGAGTCATGTATCTTCAGGTGAATGAACATAGAAAATGTGATATACAATGAAATATTTTTCAGCCCTAAGAAAGAAGGAAATTCTGTCATTTGTGACAATGTGGATGAACCTAAAGGACATCCAGCTAAGTGAAATAAGCTGAGTACAAAAAGACAAATACTACATGGTCTCACTTATATGTGGAATCTAAAAAGATGTTAACTCATATAAGCAGAATAGAATGTTGATTGCCATGGTCTGGGAGGTGGGAGAAATGGGGACATGTTGTTTATAAGGTACAAAGTTTCAGTTATGCATAAGGTGACCAGATGTCCCACTTTTGGTGGACAGTCCTGATTTTTAACAATTTGTCCCATTTTTTAAAAGTCCTGGTTTTTGGAAAGCATGCACGACAAGCTAGGGAAGGGCGGGAGAATGGGAAGGGAATATACAGTTTTCGGCTGCTGAAAAGGTTAATGTAACTCCATTTGGGAATGAAAAGGTTAATGTAACTTCCTTTGGAAATGAAAAGGCTAAGGTAAACTCTCTACTCCCCTCCTGGGCATGGTCAGGGGTGGAAATGGTATCAGGATACTGGCTCCCTCCCTTGCTTCTAGGCAAGGACAATTAGCAGAGAAAGAGCCAAACTGTCTGGAACAAACAAGTACCCCCGCCCCCCCTGCCGCCACCTCTCTAGAGGGTCCCTAACCATAAACAGCTCAGCCAATAGTCCCCCCCCCCCGCCCCCGCCCCATGGTGTCTCACTTTACCAATGTTAAAATCTGGTAACCTTAGTTATGCAGGATAAATAAGTTCTAGAGATCTAATGTACAGCTAAGTGACTATAGTATAATAATACTTTATTATATACTTGAAATTTGCTAGAATATTCTCTCCATATACATACACAAAAGATGGTAACTATATGAGGTGGATAGATAAGTTAATTAGCTTGATTGCAGTAATCATTTCTTAATGTAAACATTTATCAAAACATTATATCGCACACCTTACATATACACAGGTTTTATTTTTCAGTTATACTTCAATAAAGCTGGAGGGAAAAAATGAATATATATAGCACCCTTTATGCAGTTTTCTTGCCCCCAAATTTAATTTAATCTGTCCCCTACATTTACAAACAGTTATCCAAAAATTCTGGGGCTGCAGCAACAACCCTGTGAAGACACAATCAACCAAATTCTTAATGTGGAAAATTATGTGAGGCAAATGGCCCAGATACTTCACAAATAAATAACATGAAAAATGAGGAAGGAAGAGAAAATATAGTAGCTTAAAAGAAATTTAAATGAAATATAAAACAAATGCAAACCTTGTTTGGATCCTAATTTAACAAAGTAACTGTAAAAAGATAATTTTGAGAAATTTGAATGTAAGCTGGGCATTAAATAATGTTTAAAAATACTGTTGATTTTGTTAGATGTGCCAATGACATTGAGGTTGTCTTTAAAAAGAAGTCATTAACTTTTAGACTGACATACAGAAATATCTATGGGTGAAAAAATAGGGATTTGAATTAAAATACTTCAGTAAAAAATAGAGAAATAAATAAAACAATATTGACAAAATACTGATTACCACTGAAGGATAATAGATACAGAAAGGTCAATAACGCTATTCTTTGTATACATTTATGTCATCTCAAAATGTACGTAATAAAGTTTATAATACAAGTAAATAAATAAAAATGAGAGCGGGGAACTGCTTCGTAGACTATGCCTTCTTAAAAGTGCGTGGGTCCATGTCCTTTTCCTTTATATTTTTAAGGATGAACATGTGTTGCTGTTTTTAATTTTTGTTTTTTAAATTGACAGATAAACGTGCATGTATTTATCAAATATAACATCATATTTTGAAGTCTATACACATTGCAGAATGGTTAGATGTAGCTAATTAGCAAAGGAATTACCTCAATTTTTAAAGAACCCAAGGTCACTCATTCAGAACTTTGAATTTTGCTTGTGTCAGCTTCCTGGTTTTCACATCTCAGAGTCTGCTTGCTTGACACCAGGCTAAATTTCAGGATATACCAGCTTCTGAGTACTGAGAGTTGAGATAATCCTATGGGCTACTGACCTATATGCCTTTACTATTGATTGGCTTTTTAAAGAATGTTTATCTTGACGTTCACACAATCCTATCTGATATCTTTTCATCCTGATTCTGAGGACAAGGTCAGGTACATAATTAATGGTGTCCAGTGGAAAAGGAAAATGTAAGTCCCCTTGTTAAAAAACTGTAAGATCTCCTGATCATGACAGAGGAGGCTTAATCAAGTGTGGATCCCTTTTGAGTATGGGGCATGGTGTGACTGCATGGGCTGCAAGCCCATGAAGCCAGCTCTGACAGTAGCAACAGGTTCTAGCTTGATGGCTTTGCAGAATATGTAGATCATTCAATTCTGCATACCATGGGGGTGTGGGGGGATGATAATTGAGTGAATAAAGTGGGCTCTTGATAAATATTTTAATAAATGAATTAAAACCTCAGTGAAACATTTGTTTCTGACATTTTTACATATACTAGTAACATATCCAAGAATTAGAAAAGTTTATTTTACTGGTTGACCCTTCCAAGTGGTAGCAGAGAATCCGTATAGTTGGCATACGCTTCACTCAGTGACTCCATCTACCTGACCAGAGGTCCCTATCCATAAACATAAATGTGCTGCTTGATGATGTTTAAAATATTTACCTACCACTCTCCAGACTAGTTCCTCCTACTTTTCTACTAGAGCTCATCCTTCTAGGTTCATTTAACTTCCTGTCCCACAGGTGAGTATGATCAGTGACCTTATTTGCTGATCAATATGCCCAGTCAATATTGTAAACTCAGACTAAATACACAAGCAACTCCTCTGTCCTTAGGGAGAGGGACGAGAGAGAGAGAGAGAGAGAGAGAGAGAGAGAGATATTGTAAAATTTCACTTCCCTATGCCGGATGCAATGATTGCAAATACAAAGAAGACATAGTTCTTGTCCTCAGGGAACTTTTCAGTAGCAGAAACAGACCTATAAACAAATAGTTGCCAAAGTTGCGCAGGTGCCAGGATATACCACTCTAGTTCACTTTCCCACATCTTCACCTTTTCCTTCCTGCTCTTCCCTTTGCCACCTGTCTCACGCTCACTCCTCTAACCTTACCATTCAAATAAAACAGATATCCTTCTTACAAATCTGCTAGGGAAGTCTGTTCTAGCCAGGTGGAAAAGGAAACTAGAAGCCAGAGAAGCAAGACAAAAATTATGGCAAGGAAATGGGTTAATGCAGACTTGCTTCCAGAGGAAAACAGCAGAGTTCTGCTCACCCCGTTGTGGGACTAGACAGGGGAAACCCTCAAACTGACCCCACACATCTTTCAGCTCCATCTTTCAGACAGGGACGATTTTTGAAAGCCCTGGCCCACCCTCAAGGACCAGACTGTCCAGCTTTGTGCTGTTGTGGCTGTAGCCTCTCAGTGGATACTGAATAAAGCAAAGGGGATACTTGTGAAACTTTTAAGGCTTCTAAAGAAAAACACTCAGAAAGTCAACGTGGTCTAAGATCACTCTTTAGAGATAAGCTTAAAATATAACACTAAGTTTGCATTTGAGAATGATATTATTTTCAATTACCATTTAAAATTTTCTTTTTCCACGGGTGGACCATTTTACATCAAAGATTTCTCATTAGTGTTTTCTCCTGTATAACAGTTTTCTAGGTACTAAAGACATTCCCTTTAGAAAGAAGCAGTAGAAGTAACTAAAAGGATAAAGATTTTAAATTTTTGCCTAAATCCTAGATGCCATTGGTTATTTCCTTTTCAGCCAGGCTTTTAATTTTGAGCTCACCTGTATTTCTGGAATGTCCTTGGAAAGAAAATCATTCATTTCCCAAAGCGGGGAGAGCCACTGCCTTCTGAGCAACGGTTTTGCAGAGTGCTAACGTCACCTATTCAGAGGAGATCTCTGGAAATTAAGACCTAAGTATTGTTTTTCATGCTCACTGTCCACACCAGTGGTGAAAAATGAACATAAGAATATGGAGGAAAAGAGAAATACAATATCTAAAATATAGGCTAGAAAAAATGTATATAGGCTAGGAATTTGGGACAACTGTACAGAATCTCTTTCTATGACTGACTCTACATAACCCCAGATAATCAAATTAAAACAACAATCTGAATTAAGGTAAAAAATAAGAAAGCATTTCTTTGGTTGTATACCTGGTAAAGTAGAGATGTTGTGATTATTGGTAAATTGGTTCTCCCTAGACTAGCAAATTGAACTATTCAGAGATAGGGTAGTTTCTGAATTATCCGGACTGCTTACCCACACTAATCATGAATATTTATGAAATCTGAACCTCACTTTGTGCTCTGTAAACACAGCTTGAATTATTCAGATTATTTGTCTATACTGTAATAAATGGAAAATTCTTGTAACTTATTAAAAATAAGGCACTATAATGTTTTGGGTAAAAGGACAAAATAAGACAAAGGCATTTGTCTCCCTTATTATGGTACCTCATTAGCCATGCTTGGATCTGTGAAATGATTTGTTTATGTTAAACATATATTTCGAGTGTGATGGTTCAACAGTGTTTAACCTATGGCTATGCTTCAGATGAGTTAAGCCCTTAAAACATTCCAGTGATTGTGTAATTCAATCAGATAGCCTAGCAGGAGATTAATTGGAAACATATGTGTCACAGTGGCATCATAAGCCCCTGCCATAAAAGAAGAGGAAGGGATTTGCTTTGCGCTGCTCCCAAAACGCCTGCCCAGAGCCACGGTCAGTGCCTGTAGAGCAGCAAACACGGGGCCGTAAGCAGAAACCCCAGACATGTTCTAAATGAACACGTAAAAAATTAGACTTAGTGATGCATTATTTTATAATCCAATGGCAAGAAGCTAAGACTAAGTGATTTGTGTTACTTTATTCCGGTCTAGGTACAGTGTGGCAAAGTCCTTGACTAACTTCATTTCATTTATTATCTCCTTATAATGTTGATAATGAAAAAAAAATGGTTTTGTTACACCTTGTTTCACTTAAAGTTGTAGTTTCCAAGAACTCAGACTTGATATTAAGTGAGGACTTACTATATATAATATGTTCTTAAAGAAGACTATATATATATTATTTTTCATTTTAGTAGAATACCTGCAAAATGACATGAAATAAAACATGTTTTATTTCACAGGTGTTATGCACTTCTACAGGCAGCTGAATAGTAATTAATTTGGTACATATTATTTTGTTTCACATTGTAGTATGCAATGAAGTAAATTGTTTATATGGGTCCAGATGCAGTGGCTCAGGCCTGTGAGCCCAGCACTCTGGGAGGACAAGGTAGGAGGATCCCTTTAGTTCAGGAGTTCCAAGACCAACCTGAGCAAGAGTGCAACCTTGTCTCTACTAAAAACAGAAAAAAATAGCCAGGTGCTATGGTGGGCACCCGTAGTCCCAGCTACTAAGGAGGATCGCTTGAACCCCAAAAGTTAAGGTTGCAGTGAGCTAGGCTGATGCCATAGCACTCTACCTTGGGCAACAGAATGAGACTCTGTCTCAAAAAAAAAAAAAAAGAAAAAGAAAAAGAAAAAGAAATGTTTCAGTGGTGTATGTAGACTGCCACCCACTTGTGTTGCTTGTGGACTGGATTGCAATTTAAGACTATATGAAGAGCATACCAAGTGGATTAATAATATCAGGCTCCTACAGCACCATGGTACTAAATAATATCGGGCCCCTACAGCACCATGATACTTTATTTAAGAATCTGGGACTTGATTCTTAAAATAAACAGAGATTAGAGCTAAGTTTAGACAAAGGAGATGGTATATCAAATTCAAAAGCTATGTGCTATACGTGCTTTGTCTTGCTATATTTGTTGTCATTTTGATCTGGTATTTGCGTTATAATCATTTACACAATAGTATATTATGTTATTTGTGTTATAATTATTTACATAATATTCTAATTATGCCTCACTGAATGACAAGGACACAGTTTAAGAAATGCATCCTTAGGTGGTTTTATCATTGTGCAGACACAGAGTGCACTTATGTAAAACTAGGTGATATAGCCTTCCACATACCTAGGCCATGTGGTATAGCCTATTGCTCCTAGGCTACAAACACATTCAGCATATTCAGTACTGAATATTTTAAGCAATTATAATGCAATGGTTAGTATCTGTGTATATAAACATGTCTAAACAAAGAAAGGTACAACAGAATATTACACTTATGGGACCAAATGTCATTAGGCCATGCATGACTGTATTTATTAATATATAATAAAGAGTAAAAGAAAATAAAAACACTGCTTTTACATGATCTGTTGACGGAATTAGGTAGATAACTATGACATTATTGTATTTCCCTAAGATTGTTAGAGTGTGTAGGATTAAAATGATAACTCAAGTCCACTGTGAAAACAAGGAAGCCCACAGATCACCAGCTATAATGATTTAAAGATGTAAACTGGGAAAGATCTAACTCTAACCCTCTGAACTCTATTTAACAAGTGACAAGACTATGGTAGTAATGCACAAGAAAAAAGCTCTTCTGAAAATGTAAAAAAAAAAAAGTACTCAGGTCGTTTTGAATCGTAAGTAAACTAACACATCCATTCCCTATCCTCCAATACCATTAAAATGTTCAATGGAATAAAAGTACACAAGAGATCCTCTGTCCCTCTTGATTTAATTCTTGGATCAGTTAGTACCTTTATTGAAATGCCTACTTCCAATGGCAGTACACACCCTCAAATCTGGGTCAAGGAGAATTCAACAGAAGTTCACTCAGGGGTTCATTCAGCACATGTTGACAGAGTTACTCTGTCTAGCTACCCTGGCAGTCACTGGAGGGCGAGTCAAACTCCCCTTTCTTTTTGTTACCTCATTATCTTAGCCAAATCAGGCTGCCATACAAAATACCATAGACTGGGTGACTTATAAGCAAGAGCAATTTGTTTTCCCACAGTTTGGGGGGTATAGATTGAAAATAGGGGTGCTGGTTGAGTTCTGATGAGAGCCCTCCTTCTGGCTTTCAGATGGCCACCTCCAAGCTGGGAGAGAGAAAGTGAGCCCTCGTCTCGTCCCTTTTTATAAGGACATTAACCCTAGAAGGCCCCACCACCAAATATCATCATCACACTGGGGGTTAGGGCTTCACTGAATGTCATGGGGATATAAACATTCATTCCATGACATCGTTGTCCTTAACAGTACCTGAGAGGACATTGACTAAGAACTTCCCTAGGTCATGGTTCTTGATGACAGGTGGCTTCCCAGAAACAGAAACAGGGAGGGATGCTTCCCATCACACTGCACATCCATGGACGCCAATCCTGCAGGACCAGCCAAGACTCTGGAAAAGAGACCCTAACCACGGGGCTTCTCAGCTACAGCACTAGGGAATCACTGCCTCTCCATACATGATTATGGTTCAGTAATGACTGTGATACTCTGTGACATAGGCTTTGCTCCAGCCCTAACCCAGCACCTGAGCTCAGCATTTGTGCCTTGACAAGGATGTGGCTCTTCCCCTGTTGTGATCTGAGACTGAGATCCAAGCCTTGTGTGGTGGCTTTCTCAAATGGCAAGCCAAAAGCAAAAGTCACCACATCAGCTTTCGCGATAAGGGAAGCAACTTACCCCTGGAAAGATGGGATGGGGTGGCTGGGGTGCAGGTCCCTAGGCTAACCAGTGTGCACTATTAGAAGCACTGAGCCCACAGGGACCATGAAATGGGCAGTGTTACATGAGGCAAATTCTTCCTCTTTGCAAGTACAGCCTGTGAAGATCAGTCTTGGCAAAGTTCACCTTCACTGCTCACACCACGTGTTCACATTTTATAAGATATATATATTTATATATTCCTAGATTTGAGTTGTTTATGTTTTATTTGGGATTTTTGAAGGTATATTATTAAATGTTTTTATTCTGTGAGTTCCCTCAAACTTGACTGTTCTTGCCAGGTTTTAGCATGACGATCTTGCTAGCCTTTTACATAAATTATAGAGTATTCTCTTTTTCTATTATTTGGAATAATCCATACAAACTTAAAATTATTTGTTCTCTGAAAATCTCATAATATTCTCTTTTTTTACATTTTTTTATTTTGAGCAACTGTTAACTATGAGTTCAGTTACTTCAGTGTGTATAGAATTATTTAACTATACTGTTGCTTCTCAAGGAAGCATTAAGAAGTGAAATTTTTCTAGAAACCTAATCACTTCTTCAAAGTTTTAAAACATAGTAGGAAAACTTATTTTTCTACCCTCCTATTTTAAAAAACTTCTATAGCAACTGCAGTGGTCCTCTTTTATAATTTCTACTTTTGTTTATTGATACTTTTTGGGTTCTGTTCTTTTTAGTTCTGCCAATGGTTTGTTAATATCATTAATTATATTCATGAACCATACTTGGCTTTGTAGATCTGCTTTTTCTGTACCTATGTTATGTTTCAATAATTTCTGCCCTTCCCTTCTTTATTTCCATTCTTGTTCTTTTTTTAGTTCATTTAGTAGGTGTTTTCTTTCCTCTAATTTTCAAAATCAAATGCTTACCTGATGAATTCACATTCTTTTATTTTCCAACATAAACACTTAAGACTATAGATATTTAGTACATTTGGACTTCTATAATAAAATATCATAAACTGAGTGGCTTATACATAGGGGAAATTCATTTTGTATAGTTCTGGAATCTGGAAAGTCCAAGATCAAGGTGCTGGTGAACAGATGCCTGCGGCAGGTCCACTTCTTCACAGGCAGTGGTCTTACTCTAACCTAGCAAAAGAAGCAAGAGGTCTCTCTTATAAGGGCACTGATTCCATTTATGAGGGCTCTCTCTCTCTCTCTCTCCCCCATAACCTAATCACCACCTAGAGTCCCATATCTTAATAATACCATGTTAGGGGTAAGGATTTCAACATATACATTTTAGGGTCCAGACACCAATATTCATATATCGTAGCACAGTGTAACCCAAAAACCACTTTGCTGCCTACATGCTGCAGTTTTGATATGCTGCATTTTTTTTTTGATATGTTACTTTTTCACTGTTTTTACTTACTGCATTAGTTGGGACTCCCTCTATAATGATAGATTGAAATGGTGAGAGCAGATGTTCTTGCTTTTTTCTTAATTTTAGGAGAAATGTATTTAGTCTTCCAAAATGAAGTGAAATGTCACCAGTAGGTTTTGTAGATGCTCTTCATCAAATTAAGAAAGTCCCCTTTCATGTATACTTGTTGAGAGATTTTTATCATGAGGAAATGTTTAACCATATGAAGTGATTTTCTGTATCTATTGAGGTGATTATATGATTTTTCATCTATAGTATGTTAATATAATAATGACAATGATTGATTTTCATTTGTTCACAACATAGTCCCAGTTTTTATATATTACTGAGTTTTATTTGCTTATATTCAGCTAAGAATTTTTTGTGACTGTTCCTGAGACATACAGTTTTCTTTTCTTGGAATAATTTTTATCTGATCATCCTATCAGAGTAATGCTGGGCTCAGAAAATGCATGAAGAGTGTCTCACATTCTGTTCTTTACATGAAATTGTAAAGCACTGATACTCTTTTATTTAAATGTTTAATAGAACTCATCATTCATTGGGCCCTCATTAATTCATTTGGGCTTGAAGTTTTATTTGTTGGAAGGATTTTAACTATAAGTTAAATTTCTTCCCTAGATATCTGACTCTTCAGATTATTTATTCTTTTTTAATTTTTTATTATTTTTTCAAGTGCTTTATTTTATTTTTGTTTGTTTTTCTTTCAGATTGATATGAGGGTACAAATGTTTAGGTTATATTGTTTTCCTTTCTAAGGAAAAGTTCAAGTTGTGGTTGAGCCTTCACCTAGGGGGCGTGCTGAACACCCTCACATTGTGCACATCAGATGAGATCCCACCAATTACCTACTCTCCTCTCATTTCCCATTTCCCACTCTCCTCTCCCCTTCATTAGAATATACTTGAGTTTTTCTTTCCTGTGGGAGTATAGTTGTTTATACATTGTTTTCATATTAGTATTGAGCACATTGGATACCTACTTTTCCATTCTTGTGATACTTTACTAAGAAGAATGTGTTTCAACTCCACCCAGGTAAAAACACAAAAGATGTAAAGTCTCCATCTTTTCTTATGGCTGAATAGCACTCCATGGTATACATATACCACAGTTTGCTAATCCTTTCATGTGTTGATGGGCACTTAGGTTGCTTCCATGTCTTGGTAATTATGAATTAAGCTTCAATAAACATTCTAGAAGACACCCTTGGCGATTGCAGCAACACAAAAAATAAATAAATGGGACATAATCAAGCTAAAAAAGCTTCTGCAAATTAAAGGTACAACAACTGAAGCAAAGAGATGGGCTTTGGAATGGGAGAAGATATTTGCAAGTTATGAATCTGACAAAGTGCTGATAACTAGTATCTACAGAGAACTCAAATTAACCAACAAAAAAAGACCAAAAAACCCCATTTATAAGTGGGTAAGAGACTTGAACAGAAATTCATTTGAAGATGACAGATGAAAGGCCAACAAACACATGAAAAAAATGCTCATGCCTGGGCAGCAGCTATGGCTCAAAGGAGTAGGACGCTAGTCCCATATGCTGGAGGTGGCGGGTTCAAGCCTAGCCCTGGCCAAAAAAAAAAAAAAAAGAAAACAAATGCTCATGCCTCCAATCATTAGGCAAATGCAAATCAAAGCCACTCTGAGATACTGCCTAACTCTGGCAAGATTAGCCCACATCACAAAATCCTGAAATTGCAGATGCTGGTGTGAATGTGGAGAGAAGCAAACTTGTTTACACTGCTGGTGGGATTGCAAACTAATACAACCTTTATGGAAAGAAGTATGGAGAATTCTCAAAGAACTAAAAGTTGACCTTCCATTTGATTCCACAATCCCATTACTAGGTATCTACTCAGAAGAACAAAGATCATTTACCACAAGGACATTTGCACTACAATGTTTATTCATTAGTAAGGTTTGGTAGATCATGTTTTTTGAGAAATTGGTTCATATAATCTAAATTTTCATACCTATGAGTATTCTGTGGTTTGTAATATTTCCTAATTAACTTTTTAATATCAGTAGCATCTATGTGATGCCTGTTGTTTTATTCCTTGTATTTGTATCATAATTTGTATCTCTTCTCTTTTTTTCATGGTCAGTCTCTCTAAAAGTTTGTTAACGTTATTATTTTTGTTTTTTTCAATTTCATTTATTTCTGCTGTTATTATTTCTTTACTTCTGTTTGTTATTTGCTTTAATTTTCCAGTTTCTCAACACATTGCAAAGAGAGGAATTATATAATTTACTTATTAATTTAGATCACTTTCACCTAAATGGTGAATATACCCAGTCAAACATGGTATACTTGTTTAGGTTTGAAAAGAAACCAAAAAATGATCTTTAGGACAAAGAGTCATGAGCTTTAAAAAAAAAAAAAAAAAGGCTGTATCTTGTAATAAAAATTTAAAATTGATTTTAAAAAAAGGGAGCAAACAACTCTGGAGTAGGCAGAAATATAGGACAACCTGACATGATCTGAAGATTTACAAACTCAGCTGAGTCTACCTGAAAGGAATAGAAGATTGGGGGTGACACAGGGGGTCAGGCACTTAAGTTCATGAACTCATTCTAGAAAACGTGCTACATACCTTATTGCTGCACATCACTGAAGTCACCTTCAAAGTGCTCCCCCCAGGAAGCTATGTACTGACTCCACACCTAGTCCACCCTTCAAAGCAGTTTTGGAGCTCTTTTTCTGGAATGACTATCAGAGCTGTTATCCTACAAGGTCAGATAATTAAACTCCCAAACTTGCCACCCTGTGCTTATGTTGGCAGTACTGTACAAACAACTCCATAAGGTTTCATAACCTTGGTATGGCAGCGTCTCACGGCTGTGTTTGCATTCATGTGTGGTAGTGTCTTGCTGAGTGGCATTCATTATTATTGTTGCATGTTTTGGTTCTATGTGCCCTACAATGATGGCTCTGATGGACATTCCGTAAAAAGAGTTCCAAAATTGCTTTGAAGGGTAGACTATGGACTGGTGTCATTGCATAGCTTCCCAACGGGAGTACTTCAAAGGTGACCCTAGTGATATTCAGCAATGAGGTATGTGACTCTTTTTCCTAGGATGAATTTACTAACTGAATTGTCAGACCTTGCTATATTTCAATTCTATTGCTGCAGGAAAACAGATGATGGAAGAAAAGAACTTCTTTTGCTGTTGTAATTGCAAATGCCCTCAAGCCCTGGTGCGTTCAAAAGCTCTGGAAGAGCTATGATTGGGAGCAAATACATGGAAGAGGCCACCTATTTTCAATAGGTCCCTGAGTGTCCAGGCTCAGAAAGCAACAAAACAAATAGACAAAATTTAGCAAGCCAACCTATTAGAGTTGGAGAAATGCAGAAAGAAGCCTGAGTTTGGGATAGTAGGAAATACAAGTCTACTGATAAATTTGACATCAAGAATTGTTCTCTAGATTGTCTTTTTTCTTGAAAGAGAGCAGTGGAAATTCAAAGATTATAGGAAAGCCCTCTGCTCCTAGGACTTACCTCCAAAACCCCCTTCAGACTCTTCTGCCTGATGCCTGGTCTGTAACCAAAAAACATTTCCAAATGGATAGCAAAAAATAAATATATTTTAAAAATCACAAATATAAGGAATCTATTACTGAAAAACCTTCCTTATAAACTCTTCTACTGGCAAGGCAATTTCCACTGTCTTTATCAGTATGGAAACCAATCTATAGCGTGGTTTGTTATATTAAGAAAGAATTAATGTGCATTGCCAAAAAATCTTTAGTTTCAAGCCTCAGGAAAATAAAAATTACTATTTTTTTTAACATTTAACATTTTATTGATGACTCAGAATTATCATTATGAATTATTGTAACTTCAAGGGGAAAAGGAATATACACTCATTGTAGCCTATAGTATTCTAGGCAATTTATAACTATCATTGGGTTCAGTCTTCATGATAGCTCTTGGAGGTAGGTACTATTATCCCCATTATATAAAGGAAGAATTTGAATTGCAGAGAAGCTAATTTCTCTAGATTAAGTCACTGCTAAGTGACCAAGCCTGTATAATTCCAAAGCTCATGGTAGCCACATAATAAATCTCTCAGAATGAGTAACATATATAGGGCTATTTGCTCCTGTGAGTTAATATGAGGGTACATATAATTAGGTTACATTATTTGCATTTGTAAGGTTAAGTCCAAAGTCTGGCACACTGTTTGCCCCTATATTAAATGCCCAGGTGACTGTGCTTTTTGAGATTGTGTTTCTGGTAGTGCTTTGCTGTACATTTGTGTGGCAGACTTTATTCATTGTCTAGCCAACAGCCATTCTTCCATATAGCCCATCTCCTTGCTAAGAGAATCTCTGTTTATTCAATTCTCTGGTAGCCTGTGATGTAAGGGAGGCTAGACCTCTCCCAGTCCAGGGATCTTGACTGGTGCTAATTATAATCATTCTTAAAATGACTATTCTTTATGAAGAAATTCAGAACTCATAATTCACTACCCACTTCAGATTGATAAAAGCTACATTTATTTTATTGCATGGTATATTATAACCACTCTATGCTCACATTTTTATCAGATGCAATTTTTAATAGGCTGTTTGAGGAGGTAGACATTTTTGCTTACGACCTTAAGATCATAAAGTATTATAATTTTAAATCAATTTAAATGATTCCTCAAAAAGTTATTTTTTATCAATCTTTAAAATTTTCATTTAAAAAGCAGCAATCACAACTATGGTGCCTATTGCAAGGGTACATGTTGGATCTATTAAGTATAGAGTATAAATGTCTTAACACAATAATTAAGTAAATGAGGTGAGGGATATATTAACCAGTATGATGTAAGCATTCCAAATTGTATATGAAATCAGCACATTGTACCCCATACATGCATTAATATGTACATGATCTACCTCTCTATGATTTGATAAAAATAAAAAACAGCAATAAAATCTATGTTCCATTAGATTTTAAATTATGGATTGACTTACTTGAGAAATGAGTGTTTTCTGATTTAAAATGTGGTCTTGAAAATAACAGTTTTTATGGTTCTTTTAAAGGCAGCTTTCTAAAAGATGACTCCTATTTTGCAGTTCTTTGTGGTGAGTGTAGACCATCTAGATATTTAAAAATCAATACTTGGTTCAGGCATAAATTATACGAATCACCAAATCTGGGTGCAAAGTAGATATGAATCAGATAAGAAAATTCACCACAGGTTGAATAACCTCTTCAGAGAAATCATGTGGATTTGAGCCAGCTGATGAGCCGATATGGGGCAGCAGTGTCCCTCATGGGGCAGGCAAAGACATGGAGAGGCACGGAAAGACACAGTTGCAGAAGAGAGAGTCCCTGTATGCGCCGTGTATCCAAGACAGGTGCAAAGGCTTACTCATCATTATGAGCCTTCAACTCTGCTCACAGACGTCCTGCAGAGACCAGAAACACACTTCTGACAAATTCCCAACAGTTTATTTGTCAGATATTTTATTCAAATTGCTTCCTTCTCCTTGCAGAGTACGCAAAAGAACAGCAATATCCCGTCCCCTCTGTACCTCCTAACTGCTGTTTCAAGAGATAACGAGCAAATTTAGATCTTCATTACAGTGTTAGTTTGTACAGCAGGCCCTATTTATTTTTCTCTACCTTGCTATTGTAATCACCAGGAGTAGAAGACTGACTCTGGATAAAAGTATTTATTTGGGGCCAGTGTAGCAAAAATGCTCATCTGTTGAAGTGGTGGGTGCCACCTAGTATCATTCTGTAAGGGACAGTGGTACTGAAAAGCTCATTATGTCTCAACCATACTCAGATGGCATCTCAAAGAAGGATATCCTTAATTGCAATCTTTTCTCCTTCAATGTTTTTAAACAAAAAAAACATCTTTTCCAAATGTTTTTCTTTCTTTTTGGACCTGGAATCTCACTTTCAAACGTCCCTTTTCTGGAACCTCAGCATAGATCTCAGTGGTTTAATACACCACGTGTATTGAATATATTAAAGCATGAGAAGGTAGAGAGAAAAAAAGACTTAGAATCACTCAGGCTTGATTTCAATCTCATAACAACTGTTCGTAAGTATTTTCTGAAAGCACTCTAAAATAATAGTAATCATATTAATGATCTAAATCTTGATAGTAGTTTATAGTTTACAGTGAAGTTTCAAATTATACAGCATTAGAAAACCTCTTTTTATTTTATTTCATTTGTTTACTTATTGCGTTTTTTGGCCGGAGCTGGGTTTGAACCTGCCACCTCCAGCCTGTGGGGCTGGCACCCTATGCCTTTGAGCCACAGGCGCCACCCCCATAGAAAAACTCTTTTTAGAAAAAGCAGTAAAATTTCTACAACTCTTGAAAATTAAATTGAGTTCTATAATTTAGGGGGAGATTGGGGAATGTTTAGGGAATATAATTCCACCATAAGTACTTTCAGGGCTTAATGTGGCCACGCCACAAGATGACTCACCCTCTCTTTTTTTCTGCTCAGCCTTATATAGAAGATTTCTTGGTTTCTTCCTCTGGCTTCTTCACCTCTTAAAATATATGAAACCTGCCAGTTAAGTTTGTGAACTTGCCACTATGCACTTATGTTGACAGCACTGTACAAAACTCCATTGCAAGAATGTTGGAGACTGAATTAGAGCAACAAGCAAGGGTGGCACCTGTGGCTCAAGGAGTAGGGTGCTGGCCCTATATGCCAGAGGTGGTGGGTTCAAACCCAGCCCTGGCCAAAAACTGCAAAAAAGAAAAAGGTGACATTAGAGCAACAAGCAACATTAAATTTCTTACTAAAGGAAGTGAAATCAGAGACACGTTAGTCCTAGTTTATGGGGATAATTTTATGAAGAAAATGGCAATGTGCAAATGGATTAAACATTTTTCTGAGGTGAGAGAAACAAGTAGAACTGATGAAAACATTGCAAAAATCCATTGAATTTTACATCAAAATTGTCAGTTGACCATGAGAAACATATAAGACCAGATAAACATCCATAGAGAAACAGGAAAATCTTAACTAAAAATCTTGGCATGAGAAAGGTGTGACTCTTGCACCATGGCAATGTACCAGCTTACATGGCACTATCTAGGGAGTGTTTAGCCACTGTACAAATAACTGTATTGGAACACCCTCCCTACTCCAGTCTCTAATAACTTTTTTTTTAAATCTAAAGATAAGGGAAATATTAAAAAAGATGACATAGTGACAACATTCAGAACATCAAGGGTAATATGACAATAACTCTGATGGCTATCCAGAGAAAGAGTTCTAAAATTACTTTGAAGGATGCATTAGGTGCTGGAATCATGGAATAACTTCCCAAGGGAAGTACTTCAAAGGTAACCATAAGGATATTCAGTATTTTTTCTAGAATGAGTTTGTGAACTTAATTGTCAGACCTCATACACATTCTCAATGTCTTTACGGTCTTGACAGCCAAATCTATATGCCCGATCTTATCATCTCTCACTCATACAAACATTTACTAAACACCTTAGGAATGGACCAAATGATAGAGATGGAAAGTAGAATGAGGATCACTCATTAAAACAAAAAAAGAAAGAAAGAAAGAAAATACCAGCAGAAATTTTTCCTGACTTAAGGAAAGATCTGAGAAGCCATATTGTTAGGGTCTTCTCATGCCAAACGGGAAGAGCTGAAGAAAGACCAAAACTAGACATATCAAATGTCAGAACTGCAAGGATGAATATAACTTCCTAAATCCTCTAGAGGAATAAAAATAAAATTAACATAAAATATTTTATCAATAATACTGAAGGGTGGGGTAAAAAGAGTAGTAACTTAAAATTTCTCTGGAAGAAAAAAATGGTTTTGAACCTAAGCAGAAAAAATGGCCACTAGAAATGGTCACCACCTAATACCTAAAACCTGCATATGTTACCTTAAATGGCAAAAGAAACTTTGCAGATGAGATTAAGGTTATAAATCTTGAGATGTACTGATTATTATGGGCTACTCACATGGACATTACCTTTTGGAAAGATCCTTTCCTGGCTGGGTTAGGAGATGTGATAGTAGGTCAGAGAGATGAGACAGGAGCTTTGGACCCACTGTTGCTGGCTTGAAGTCGGAGGGAGGGAGCCGTTAACCCAGGGGGCAGTGACCTCAGGAAACATGGGACAGTCCTTAGTTCACACCCAGCAGGAAAATAGAAACCATCATCTTCTAAGCACAGGGAACAAGCTGAATGAGCAGGGAACAAACAGATTCTCCTCTAGAGACACCAGTAAAGAACCAGCCTTGTTGATATCTTGATTTTAGCTGATGAGAATTGCATTGGACTTCTGATCTATAAAACGGTAATATGACAAATTTGTGTTGCTTTAGCTACTGAGTTTGATCATTTGTTATGGTCACAAATTAATCTGAATTTTATATTCAGAGTTTTATTTAGTGTGAAGGACAAAGCATTTTTAGACATATACAAACTCAGTATATTACCTTCTAATTGCTCTTTCTGAAATACTCATTTGATAGTACTCCATGAAAAAGTATATGAAGAATAAATCAGATTTGGTAAACAGTAGAACTAACATTGTCATCAGATGTAAACAATTAAATCTTAGGATGATAGATAGCTGTGCATCAAACTTGGAAAGCCATAATCAATCCACATGAAAAGATTGACAATGATTTCAAGGAAAATATTGAGGCAAATAGAAGATAAATAAGAACTGAAAGATTTTAGTAATAGGAAGAAATCGTATGATTTTTTTTCTTAAAAAAAAAGCTAAGAGGCTTTTAAAAAAGAATAGTAGAAATAGAAAATTCCATATTAAATGTCATAGTATATATTAGGCAACTCAAAATATACAACAATATTGAACAATTTCCAGTGTGCAAGCAAATCCACTTAACTTTCTTGACAGCATTCTTAACTGGCGAGTAGACCAAAGATGTTGATGGTGATTTTGTAGAGAAATCATATCTGACCACTTGGCTTTGAAGTAAAAACTATTTAATACAATCCTAATAATACAAAATGTCCTTGATTGACTTTCAACTTCTAGAATGAGCTATGGACCAGGCACAGAAGACTTCATTATGTTACATGATGGAATTCAAATATTATCCGTTTTGGTAATATAAAGTAAGCGTGTATCTGACGAAACTGAGATGGTGGGGATGTAGATAGGAAAAGAGAAGAGGAGGGGTGCCTTGGTAAAACTGGGTAGAACAGGTTCAATAAACACTGGTGAATATATAAAAATAATAGATATGGCAGTAGAGAAATCATTAAAGACAGAAATAATACAGACGTAAGTAATTGCATCTGCAAAGTGAGACCAGTGATGGGGGAGTGAAAAGAAGTGTTACTATTTGTTAACAACCATTTTATTGATTTGTTACTTTTATTTCAGCTGGTGTGTTTAACACCTAGATATCTTTAAAGCCTCTTGTTCATAACTGAAACTCAGATTAAAATCATCTCCTATGTGATGCCCAGAGTAAATACCCTGTCCTCTCTGCTCCCTTGGCACCAAACTCTATTATAATTGAATTTACCACTTGCTAAAAATATTTATTTCCATAAATCTTCCTTATAGACTGGAAAATTCTGAAAGACAGTATTTTAAAAATGATTAGTTCATGTAGTGGTACCTAATAGCCCTCCTTCTTTTCTTTCAAATCAATCATTTAATCAGTCAATCTGTCAGTCAATCAAAGGAACAAACTCCATGTGAGGCCCCAATGCTCACATCAACTGCAAAACTAGATACCCAAAAGAATATGTAATAGATAAAATAATAAATTCAAGAGAGTGCTTTTTATTCAGTAGCTTTATTCTTAACCTGAAAATCTTAGCCTTACCCGTAGGATATAGGGCCAACTCACTCATATTTTTTTTCCAGACTACTGTTTCCTTCATGTCTAGAGGTGTGTGTGTCGTAATTTTTAAATGACCCTAAGTATTCAAAATTAACACTGGTGTTTCTGACTTTTTAAAAATCCATTTTAGGGTGGTGCTTGTGGCTCAGAGGAGTAGGGCACCAGCCTGGTATACCAGAGGTGGCAGGTTCAAACCCAGCCCTGGACGAAAACTGCAAAAAAAAAAAAAAAAAAATACATTTTAAATAATAGGTGAAGATGAATTCATTTATAGTCCTACTAAAATTTCTAGGGTATTTTGTTTCAAAAGGAGACTATTTTGTTCTGAAATTGCCCCCAGACTATATTTAGTTTGTGCCTCTATATTCAAAGAATAAATTAGGGAATGACTACAAAAACGTGGTTGTTTACCTAACATGCTATGTATTTTCTACTTTCTGGAAAGTTAATAGGTATAGTTTTTAAGCACAATGTCAAGCCACATAAGAGTAAATGAACAATAAAGCCTTCCTCACATGTCTTTGTAACACCTCAGACAATAGGAGCAGCAGAGAAAGAAGCATATATTTTTTTTCTTTCTAGGTCCAAACAGATCAAAAGAGATCTTGAAAATAAAAAGGGTAACCCACTAGATGTACTTTTGAACCTTCCATTCAACTAATTATCATTTAGGAATTGAAGTATAACACCGAGAGATGATGCTAAGGTGACATCACATGAGGTGCCACTTCTTATGTAGGTCATCTCTAAGTAGAATCTGCCTCTGAGCATTTGATGGAGACCCTTGTTTTTTATTGAAAATTTTTTACATCATCTCATAATGAAGCCAAATTGTGTTTTTAACTCCATTTTGCAGAACATCATTGATTTAATAAAGACACACTTGTAAGTGGTCGGTAGCACAGCTGAAATGTCACTTACTGTTTAGCTTTAGGCCATTGGTTGAAGTCCAAGTTGACAACTTCTGCTTGTTAAGTCCCTTGTGGACAGACGTCCACAATGTGAACCCATTGTACATAATCTTGTAATTTTGGCAGGCTGGGCACTGGAAAAGCCTGAAAAGGCTACTGGCGCAGAATACATCACTCTGAACAAAAGGCCAGGGGATGAATGAGGAGCACAAAAAACATAAGGAATTTGGACCCTGCCTCCCACGATCACGATATTTTCTTTTCAATATTGACAACTTTTGATTTAAAAGAAGGAAGAAAACTACTTTACTTCTAATTTTCCACCATAAATTTTACCAAAGAAATGAGTATGAGGAAATATTATGTCTACATAAATAAAAGTATATGCATGTTAATAACACCTGTCCACAAAATAATGAAAAAAAATCACACAAAGCCACACAAACAAGCTGAGTTATAGACATTAAGGAATTATTAATTTGGCTGCAAATACAAACATTAAAGTCAAAAAATATATAAAAATAAGTTTATTTGAACAAAATCTATTATAGATGATTGATAAATTTATACAGCATTTTGAAAAATGAGGGAAAGAGTGCTATTTTTTATTTTAACAATCCTAGAATCTCCTGAAAATGGAGAACTGAAAAGAAATGTCTTTTAGTCTTTAGCAAAATATTTAACAGAGAACACATTTCTTTGTAGTTAATTATTAAAGTCCAGGTCAGTGTTTTAGTACTGGACACTATTACTGACTTTGATTATGAGAAACAGTCAGCTATTATCTATTGCCAGAGAAACTGCTAAGATATAACTTCATTTCACACCTTGCACCTATAATTCACTGAGAGGCTTAAGTAAAACAACACTGAAGCCCCAGCCGTGAACCAGCTCACCTACAATCACAAGCTCTCTGACATGTGTCCTTGGGAAAATCACTCAAACTCACCACGTTGCAGTGTTTTTAGCGTAATATGTAAGTTTCACCCAATATAATGGAGCAGGCTGACAGTACTGCCCTAAAAATCAGAGCACTCCATGGGAGTTTACATCAGTTCTGCTGAGCCCAGTAGGAACATCTCCTTTCTTAGATGTGTTCTCCATTCTCCTGCGTCTCTCTCTGATTAACCTCATCGGCTCTCCAGACACCGATTTGCCTGCAGAGAGATCCAACAGGCGGCCCCAGGAATGGAAGACTAGGCTTTCTTATCACCTTGCAGACCTAGAACACTAAGAAACAAGTATAATCTCTCTACCAAGGGTAGGTTTTAGGCCTCTTGTATCAATATTTTTCCATCCATTTATCATTTTTTTAATAGAGGAGATAAAACAAGAAACAGGGGTTGGTTAACAACAAATTGGTCTCTTTTCCAGTGGTCTGTCTTGTGAAGGTATAGATTCTGCTTTTTTGTTTTTGGCCGGGGCTGGGTTTGAACCTGCCACCTCTGGCATATGGGGCCAGTGCCCTATCCTTTTGAGCCACAGGCACTGCCCCAGACTCTGCTTTTTTAAGCTGGTCCACCTTTCCCTCTTAGGCAAAGATCCCTCCAAGATAACAGCTCAAACCTTACTTTCCTGGTCAGTTCTTCCAAGGCCTCTCCCAATAGAGTGAGCTGTTCTCTGCTCTCTGAGCCCATCTCTGAGGAAAAATGCAGGTTCCCCACCACACAACAGAAAAACTGTGCTAGTCTGGAGTGCTCAGCAAAATTGTCACAAAGTAGATTAAGCAAGCACCAAGGTAATTACTGGGCCCAGCAAAAGTGCCCAGGAGTTTCTTGTCTCTACACCTCTGCTCAGACTGGCCCTGGCTGCTTTAGAACCTCTTTACCTGTCCTAGGGTGCCCTTCAGCTAACTGTAACACCAAAATCCCCTCCTAGAAGAAAACTGTAAATATCATTAGCATAACGTGTTGTATGATGAGGCATGGTTGGTTTCACTGTGAACAAGTAATAACACCATGTAAAAGCTCTGCATGGCTCATTAGGAAGGGATTTGAGACACCACCACAAGGTGGACAAATGCAGTTCTTGCCTGCAACAAAACTCCTAGGGAAGAAATTCCTGTGTTCCCCAGGAATGAGTGCCTTTGTAAGGAGCATGTGCCAACTCTCCTAACTTACATGCTGGACTCACCTGAGGCGTGCTTTGTTCTCCTGGCTCCCTCTTGGTTTGGGGGCAGTTTTTCTATATTGTTCCCAGGAGTTACTTGAAACACCTTTCAAATGTCTAACTATCCCCTGTGAATAGTTTTATTATTATTATTATTACTGACAAAGTCTCATTCTGTTGTCCAGGCTACATGCCCTGGCATCAGCCTTGCTCACAGCAACTTCAAACTCCTAGATTCAAGAGATCCTCCTGCCTCAGCTTTCCAAGTAGTTACGACTACAGATATCCACCACAGCAGGGGGTTAATTTTTCTATTTTTAGTAAAGACTGGGGTCTTGCTCTTGCTCAGGCTGCTCTCCAAATCCTAAGTTCAAGCAATTCCCCCACCTTGGCCTCTCAGGGATCTAGGAGTACTGGAATGAGCTACTGTGCCCGAGTGTTTATTATTTATTTTGCTATCTCCAAAACCTTTAAAGACTTAGTATAAAGTATGTTCTCAAAAACAATTTCCCTCTTCCTAATTCTTGGGGGATGCCTGCCAAGACTTGCAATGGTTACCTAAGACCACAGATAGTACCAAACCCTACTGTGATTTTCCTAAACGTATACACCTAGGATAAAGTCTAATTTAGAAATTAGACACAGTAGAAGATCAATACAAATAATAGTAAAATAGAATAATTATTATAATCTGCTGCAATGGAAGATATGTGAGTGTGGTCTTGCTCCCACTCAAAGTATTTTATTATGTTCTACTTACCTATTTGCAGACTATGGTTGACCTGGGGTGACTGAAATAGTAGAAAGAAAAATCAAGGTTGAGGGGGAACTACTGTACAGAAATAGTATTTATACATACATGGACACATAATAAAACGTGGTTATGAAAGGCAGGGAGGCAGTGGGGAAGAGGTAGGGAGATGTGGGTGAGAGGGAACACGTTAGGTCTAGAGATCTAATATAGGACGTGAGAGCCACAGGTAATACAATTGTACTGTATTTGTGACTCCTGCCAAATTAAAAGATTTTAGCTTCTATTGCCAAAAAAAAAAAAAAGCAAGAAAGAAAAAACAGAGTAATTATGTGGATGACTAATAAGTTAATTTGCTCTACTGTAGTAACCTTTTTACTCTCTGTATGTTTTATATAACTTTGCGTTGTATACCTTAAATACATGCAATACAATTTATTTTTAAAAACATGTTCATTACTCTGGGAATTCTGGGTAGCCTTGATTCAATTAGTTGAAAAGCCTTAGGAAGAAAATCGAAGTTTCCGCTTCTGCCTGAGAGTTTCCAGGCCACCTGTCCAGATGGCCAGGCCTACAGATTTCAGATGTGCCTAACCAGCCCCCATTTTGTGTAAACCAATTCTTTGCAAGAAATCTCTCTACAGGTATATGCCACTGGTTCTATTTCTTTGGAGGACCTTCAAGGATATCGGTATTGGCTATTGATTTTGCAAAATTTTATTATATCAGAGTTTTATTCACATTGATATCAATCCACTCATTCCTCAGGGAATTTCCCACTCAAATAAAAGCCTGGCCCTTTCCACTCCTCCCTCCATCCCATGGAGGAAGCCCTTTAGTAAATCTTGTGGTTAACAGAACACTGAGAAGCTTTTATCAAAAACCCTTTGCTGGTGTGTGTGTGTGCATGCTCATGTGTGTTTGCCCATATATGTATAAATATACATTTCTCTTCTCCTTCCTTATTGAATAGAAGATAGTAACGATAGCTTTGATAGTTTCTATCTGAAAAAGTCTGCCCTGGGTTAGTCATTCTATAATGTATAGTTATGTCACAAAATCAGGTGGTAACGCCACAAATGTATTCAATTCTCATTTGTCAGTTAAAAAAATAAATAAATTGCTTTTACTAAAGGATAAAGATGCCTAAGAATTTTCAGAAGTCGTAATAGTTTAGAAATAAGCTCCTGTTACGTTAGTCTCTTAATTCTTAGCATCCTTTGAGTTGTTATGAAGAAGCTTTTATTTTGAATGTCCACTCATGCTTGGTATTTCTGTGGCAGATTTCTGAAAACCTGTTTTTTGCGGTAGAGTTATTTCTCTAGCATTATGTTGACATTGCCAGATGACTATTTAAGTGCGATTTGTGGTTTTAGAAACTTTTAGGAGAGGAATTCTTAATGCATTTCGATCTGACTGCAAAATTCCAAGCAGAGCTAAATATCAAGGAACACCAGGCTCAGAAAATACCTTTCCTAGGACAGCGCTCTTGTGGCTTTATAGCACTGGCTTGGAACTCAAAGATTCTCTTAAAATCCAACTCAAGTATAATTACCATATATGAGTAAACATTTTACTCCAAACAGTGACAATAATAAACAGTTTAGCTGATTTTAATTATCGTTATTTAGAGCCTAAAGACTTTTATTTAGCCCGTTTTCACTGTCATGGAGCAGAAACTATAATTATCACATTTCTGTCGTGCTCATTTTCCTTTACTTTGTAAATAAGTTTTGTTTTAACTATAGAAGGTCATTCAATATTTATTAAATGTGTTAATATTTGAAGTGACTCATCACTTCACATATTCTAATGGGACAATCTTGTCAAACTTGTTGAACATTACAATGATTTATCATGTTTGATAGTGCGGGAAAACAATAAAATCTAGTAATCCAATTGTTGAAATGGTAAAAACCACAGAGAAGAACCCATTAAGCGCAAATTGGACAGCCTGTACGTCCTAGTTCCTGCTTAATTGGACAGAAGTTGTTTGGATTTATACAACTTCATATTTTCCTCTCCAAAAGAAAAATCCCATCGTACCATTTTCCTATCTAGAGACTTTATCACTATCATCTGCAGAAACTCCCACATTTTATTCTAAGAAATATTCTGTGCTGGAATGTACGACATCAGGAATAGTAGAACTAGGGGTTTTGAGGGTAAAAATGGTGAGACAGTGATAGATCAAACCTGGTCTGAGGCATTTTTAAGAGCAGATTTTCCCAAAGTCTTCAGCATGCTCTGATGTGCATGTGAATAACAGGAGAGGGGGAGGGTTGGCAGGTTTCTTCCCGTTGTCTAACTCCAGATCCCCATTACTAACCAGGATTGTTGTGTGAGGAACATTTTGAGAGATTCTGATCTGCAGGAATCAAATGTATCGTGTTTCTTATGGTGTTCAGGTTCTTTCACTTCTGCCTCAAAATTAACTTCACTTCCTTACAGATTCTCTACTGGCACCAAATGGGCCAACTCATGATGCCTCAAATCTGGCTCATACATTGCTGATTCATAGTCTAAGTGCGTGTATCTAAAAGCCTTCTCTAATTTTCTCTACTTACCAAATTGTAAGTATTTTTCAGGACTCAACTTTCTTAATTTCTCTAGTGATTACAGTATTTATGACATCTTTCATTTTCATCATACTTGGTTAAAACTTATGTTTAACTTGCTTATGCTAAATTAAGAACAGGGACTGTATGTTTCTCTTTTTTTGCAAGCTGTGATTTTGATGCAACATTTTATGAATATAGCCATTATTTCATTGGTTCATGGATGATTAAATAAACACTGAAGTGAATAGTGGCATAGATAGTCCTCCCAGCTGGGAAGAAGGAAACCCATTCATTCTCCAGTGACCACAGGCAAATCTGAGAGGCCCAAAGATGTTTCTTAGTTTGAATTACTTAGATTTGCTTTCCACTTAAAAGGCATAGGACTATTCTTCAATAATTTGCTAAAAATATTGCTTCTCTATTTGTTAGAGTATGGAAAATATGAATAGAAGACAAGGAAAAAGGAATTTAGGGGATACTAAGGAGGAGGTAACCCCCAAACAACAAGTTTCAAAAACAACCCTACTGTCATATATTCTGTGTTTCACACTGGGTTTCAAATGGTCTTGCTTCTTCTTTATTCCCATGAAATGCTTCCCAAAGTAGAAAGTCTATCAATACAGCAGATCAAGATAGACATGAGAAGCATTTGTGAATTCTACCTACATAATTGAAAGTAGTAATGTAAATAAGAAGACAAAATTCATCTCTGTGAAAAGATAACTTGAACTGTGAACTTGTAAAACTATATAATAGTACAAATGGGTGTAGAAGGAAGCAATGAATGGTGTCCGGAGCTGAGTGTTAGGGAAATATCTCTTTCCTTTTATCTAGCTTGGTGACCTTGGGCAAGCGTGAAGGTCAGTGAGGTCAGCCTCCTTCATGTTCTCTAAAACCTTTTCTGATGATATATTCTATGACCTAATAGATAAAAGGACTTGTGGCTTCTCTATATTGGAGGTTATACTCATTTACATTTTCAAAAATGATTATGCTATTATTAAAAGAGAAAGGGAAATTTAATCTTTAGAATATGACTGTAGCATGCCATAAATAGCAGATAAAGTGGGCACTTGGTATAATAGGTTACCCTTCTTACCACCTCCATGCCATATTTATATGTGGTAACTCAACAGTGGGTTTGTACACATCTGGTCAAATAGATAGAGAACCAGAGACTAACATCAGATTTTATAATCTACCCAGAGACTTTTGGTATCACCGGCCATGTTGCTATCTCCATTTATATATTAATTGTAATTAGTGCTGTTCTGAATCATAACATTCTTCAACATTTACATTGATACAAATGAATCATGGCTCCATTTTAAAATAAACCTTTCATATGTGTTTTTAAAAATCAGCCTGTAGTGTGATCTCAAAGATCAAGGCAAAACCCCACACTCCCCCCTAGTGATCAAAGTTTGATGACCTCCAAATAACAGAAAACACAATAAGTGGACTTTAGATCACAAGAACAAAAAAATGCCCAGAAGCTACACAAGTCACTGCTGGTGTTCTTTACTTAGGATCCTTTTTATGATAGAAGAATAAAGCACAAGCTGTCAAGAGGCAGCAACTTCCAATTCCTTGGTCTGAAGCCTCAGTCTGAGTAACCAAACAAATAGGTTATGTATATACTCAGGAGAAAAGATACAAAGCCACAGAGGGTGGGGCAAGCCTTAAGGAATGAGATTTGAAGAACAAAATGAAACAACAGGTCAGAAGCAGAAATTCAAACTTGGAATTAGTAATCATGGAGCTTGCACAGTTCAGTTGCATGGAAAAATTTCATACTCCATGAAAAGGATTTCTTCACAATCACTTATTTCAATGATGTAGATAGCATATGTTTATAGATAAACAGATTTGCGAGTTCTGAAGGTTGTCCTTTGTTCTTATAGTTGAGAAAAGTTTTTACCTTATTTCTGGAATAATATGACCACGATAGGTCAAAAGAGCATTCATTAAAGTTCCTCAGTCACTTATCCATATATCAGAATGTTTTGTAAAATTTTTTTAAAAATCATTAATTCAGAATATGCAGTTAGAATTATTGATCTTTCTTTTACACTGCACCACTTAGACATCAATTTATCTTGGCCTAAAAGAAGTAATGCAAACAAAGAAATTCTTATTGTACTGAAGAAAGTAGTATTGTTGAAATCACTGGAAAATTGCTATTAGCAAACAAGCAAACCATGTGATTTTTATCTTTTCCGGAAGGTATGTCTCTTTAGCAAAACCTGGTTACACTTCTTGTGCTTGGCTTCAGTTATAAGTTTCTCATTAAGCAATCATCACCACCACTATATAGGCTAAAGGATTTCAGAATGGTGAAGGCCAACAGTCATAAAATCTGGGGAGAATTCTAACATGATCTGAATGTGGTTTCTCCCTTCTGGTTCATCTGGCAATTCTGACCTCCCTCACGTGAGCTCATAGACTATCTCTCCGTGATTCATAAACATTCAACATTATATACAGAATACATTACAGAAGCTTCTGGAGACTGGCATATTTGTCCCTCTATTCTCCTAACATAGCCTCAAACCAATAAGTTTGCTCATTACTTTCCAGTTCTTTGGTAATGTCTCTTCCCTCCTTTCTTAGGCTTAGCTGTTTATCTGCAAGGCTGAACTTTTGAATTCTTACTCATTCTTGGAAGTTTGAAGGTCACCTTTTCCAAGAAATATCATCCCCCTGCTGGGTCCTCTCATCACATTGTGTCTTTACTTGCCTGAGAGCACTTACCGCACACTGGCTCATGGATGAACTATCTGCAGAGAACCTCCCACTTGTGTCCGGGTGGATCACAAATGTCTTAAGGGCGAGTGTCTATGCCTTGCTCGCTTTAGTATTCCTTAGATATCTGGTTTATATACTTTAGTCATGATGAGTTCCAATAATTGTTTATTGAATTTAGTTAAAATATTCATTTTATTGGTTTCAAAATAATAGGAGCATTAACATTCCATAGTCACCATTTAAAAATTCTAGCATTAGCTTATATCACAAGAAATACTTTTTTTATTAAGTTATATATATATAGATCACGAATATATGTATACCTTTGAGGGATTCAATGTGTTGATTATTTGTACAACTTGGAGTGCTTACATCCTACTAATTAACATAGCTTTCAACTTCAATAAACTTTTTTCTAGGTACTGGTGATCAAATTGAGAGAAAAAAACTCATGTTTTCATTCCTCTTTAGAAAAATAATTATATTTAAATGATAAAATTAATCCTTCCACTTGCAAAAAAAATACGTAACCATAAATTTTGTTTTATGTTTCTTTTTCTTTAAAAATGAAAAAGAGCACAGATAAGCACCTGCTTAGAAGCAGGTTCAGAGTTTTCAGTATAAAAGTCTATATAAATCTGACATTATTGTTATTTTGTCTCCTTATGAACTTTCTTATACACACATTGAAATATTCAAGATGCTAATGACATGCCACTAAAATGAAAAAGTATCCAGGGACCAACTTCTCACTGTGTGCTCCCCTCACAGAAAATTCTCTTCTTGCTGAAATATGGGTACCACGAGTGTGGAGGTATAATACCAACTAGCACTTGTGACTTCTCAACAGGGTTATAATGCGAGGTAATATGCAACCAGAAGTGAGAGCTAAACACATTTTCTACATCAGTTCTAAAGTGCTATTCCCTTGGGAATAATGAGGACTCCATGCATAACCTCCTAAAAATACAAATTAATAATTAGTGCTGAATTGTGAAAGCAGCCCCCATCAATAAGCACATGCAGAAACCCAACTGCTTATAAAGGTGGAATGATAATTTTCCTCTTCAAATAATTCCATTGCTTGACATCAGACAGAGGGAATTGCTTATATTACATGTTTTATGTTCATGGCTGATAATTCTCCCCCTGACCCATGGAAGCATGTGCATTATGAGGATGTTTGGAAAATCAAACATTAAATATGCTTACGCTCATTTTAAAGCAGCATATTTTAATAAAGGTAAAAATTTTCTTTGCTTGGTAGTTATATAGGATACCAATTACCTTTTAAGATAAAGAAACACATTCTTTAATAGCTGATGCCTAATCTTGGGCTCTTTACTCACCTTCCTGTCTATCTCCTTACTTGTCTGCACAGAGACCTGTTACCCTTTGTCTAATGGGGACATCCCAACAGCAGCACATGGTTCTTTCTAGGGTAGATTTCTCAGGGGCTTCCTTCCCAGAGGGAATATTTATACCAACATCACGTTAACAGTTGTTTGCACCATACTAGAAATCAGGGCCGGCTTCATGGACCTGTGGCCCACGTGGTCACCCGGCTCCCCACTCTTGGTTTCATGTTCTGCTGTTACTGACAGTCTTCACTCTTAGTAATATTTGAATAAGCAGCCCTGAATCCATGTTTGGCCCCAAGTCTCTAAACTATGCAGCCGGCCCTTCCAAGAAACAGTAAATTGACATCCATGTCTTTAAAACCGAAGATAAAGAGAATAGAGGCAAACAACCTATAACAGTGTCATGTTGCTGTTTTAATGGTTTTACTGGAATCTTTTGGTCGGCATCTTATTTGAGGAGCCTCTGTTGTGGCTCTTCCATGACAAAGCTGTATTGAAGAGCCATTAAAGCCAACTCCAGGAAGAAGGTGAGGGGCAATGTTGAGGTGACAGGTGAGTGACTGTATTGGCCCCTCCTGGAGATAGAGGCAGACCTCATTGTCAGCCAAATGACCTTAAAATATATGAATTATTTCTGGTTTATTCTATATCACCAAATTGGCAATTAGAATAAAAGAATTGTACATATTCTGTGGGTTTGGCATCTTACTGTCTTTGAACACAAGAAAATAAAGAAGCAGAATAGTGTTTGCCTCCCTTTTGGTAACAGACGCCTTAAATTTCCCTGCATATTCATGACCAAGTTAAGACCAGAAACAAGATGGGGTGCCACCCTCACACTATAGTCTATATTTTTATCTTTAATAATTTCAAAATTTATTTTTTGTTGTTGTTGTTTTGAGACAGAGTCTCATTTTATTGCATTTTATCACCCTTGGTAGAGTGCTGTGATGTCACAGCTCACAGCAACCTCCAATTCCTGGGCTTAGGTGATTCTCCTGCCTCAAGCATCCCAAGTAGCTGGGACTACAGGTGCCCAAAACAATGCCTGGCTATTTTTTGTTGCAGTTTGCCCGGGGCTGGGTTCGAACCCACCACCGTGGGTTATGGGGCCAGCACCCTACTCACTGAACAACAGAAGCCACCTGTTTTTAATGTTTTTGTCTTCCAATTTTTTTCTTCTACATTTTAGAAGAGAAAATTACTGTTTGTTGATTTTTTAATACCATAAAATTATCATTTTTTATGTCCTTTTAAATACCACATTATGATCCAGGCATTTATTCCCTGTTTTTTGGCTACGATCATGTCTAGACAACTCAAAGTACATACAAACTTTAAATTTCTGTAAAATTATAGTCTGTTTCTGTATCATTTCTATTTATCCAGGCATACGTCTAATTTACAAGCTTTTCCTCTTCTATCCAGGATGTTATAATTACTTTTAGATTTATGAAAAATATCAAGAAATTTAAAACATTTTATACAGTGGCTTTATTTAATGACTTTCAGATTATTGAAATACTTGCTTCTTTATACATAGTCTTTGTTCAGCCCTATTACTCATCACTGTCTTGTACCATGAACCTTCATCTTGTCCACTGAAGTCTATATAGTGCTCAGATCTATAGTGCTCAGATAACATCAGTTTAGATGTTATCACCCCTGAGAGACCATCCTTGACATTAAGGTCCAGATTAGGGAGTCCTAAGCGTTCTCAGTTTACTCCTATCTTTGCACTTCCAACTACATTTAATTATTTGTCATCTTTCTTCCTACTAATACACCCCTTTACATTTTTAAAAGCCAGCTATCTTACCTTGCCCAAAAGTAGATGGACTTCAAAACACATTTGCTGAGTAGATGAATGAATGATGAAGGTGTGAGTAAATGAATCTCTAAAACCTTTCTCTGAAAACTAGTTGAATGCTTACCATATACTCCTTCCTAATAAGAATTTAAAAATCAACTCCATTCCTCATATAAGTGGTTTTGACTTAATCTCTTACTCACTTATTTATTATTGTACACAACATATACTTGTTATATACCTCCTCTGTGCCAGGCATTTCACTACAGTGAATTAATGTCACCTTTTATAGTTTGGACCACTTATGAGACCACAATTTTAACACCTTGAATTATAACGATCCATGCAAATACCTTCACATGTCCTCATTAGAAAATAACATCATAAGAAATGCCCATTTGTTGTGAAGAAATGGTAAAGAAAATTAACAGTTTCTTATCTAGAACAAATAATTATAGAGAGTTTCTTCTCTGATATGCAATTGAGAAATTAATGACCCATAAGTCATATTAAACCAGACATTAACTTTGTTAATGCTATTCATAGACAATCAAGAATGTCCACTTACCTTAAAGTTATTTCTCAGACATTTGAAAAGCAAGCAAGATAAAATCAGAGCCCTGGTATGGACACACTCTTCGTAGATACTAGTGTCAACACTGAAAAATTGCTATTTGGCTCTTGTCAACTCCTAGTCCAATATTTGTATCCAAGTTCATTCTATTTCTTCAGTGACTGATACTAGATTCTGCTTTGGGGAGTGAACAAAAGTTATTTTCTATATTTCTTCAAAATGACAACTTATGCTTTATATAAAATATCTGGGGAAGCTCCAAACAAAATCAAAGTAGATAGTTAATTTAGTATTAATTGTTGCATCATTAATTATTATGGAGTGACTATATTATTTATCCATAAAAATCTTGTTTCAGACATGATAAATATATGTATTCATCTCCTAACAATACCTGGAGTATGTTATAGTAACAAAATAATGGACTTTTCAGTAAGGGAATATTAATTTAATTTTAGTTTTGTTGTTTCAAGTAACTCTTTTGATTGGCATGAATAAATGTGAATAGTAAACTCTAAAGCCCTGTAGAGATGTGATTACATTGCCTAGGAACAAATGCCACTTCATTTCTCATCTTCCATGAATACTTTACTCAATACTCAACCTGTCAATAGTCTTACAGATTTACTTTTCACCTTTCTTAATCTATTATTAATTAATATAAGGCTATGATCAATAAATAGTGCCATCCATTTCATTTGAAAGAAATCCTCTGGAACATTATCTGTGCAAAAGCGAATTGAAGTAACGGTAAAAATGTATCCACTTCTAAATAGAAGCATAGGAGCTATCGACAACACCAGCAACTTGTCACCCAAAATTTAGACCAATAAATGAAGGGTTCCAAATTAAAATGAAATTGAATATTGAAAGGAAGAATGCAATTATTCAAATTAGAATATCGAGAGAACACCACTCTTCAACATTTACAACCTCAATTGTTTGAACATTTCACCCTAATTTAGCAAGCACATCCAATAGGGGAACTCCCCCTGAGGGACTTGCACTGGTTAGCACCCAGGCCAGGGGAAGAGCGCCACCTTCTGCAACTTTGCCAAAGTCTGACTGTCCTGTGAAATTTCTCATTGGGAAGGGGCTGACCAACTGTGCATCGCAAAAGTAACTTTCCTTTCCATTTTAGCTCCATCATCTGCTAACACAATTAGTATAGCCCCTGGGTATGCAGAATAGTCACATGTAAATAGCTGATAGCAAAAGAAATAACATTAGATCAGTCCACATATTTAAGCTTTACAGTTCAATTCTATATATAGGCATTAACATTATATATATTCATCAAAGTAGATAGTTATTTTATTATAAAATGTTGCAATTAATGATTACATTATATTCATATATAAATGTTACTGCCTTTTCATCCCTGGAGTTCTAGATGTGCTGTTCTAAATTTCCCACTCACATGAATTTATTTCTCTATGTCATTTGAATAATTCCTTCATGTGATTTTTGTTATTTTTGTCTTCCTTCTAGCACGAAGAAAGCATTGCCTTGTTCTATTTCGTTTTTAGATGTTTGGCAGAAAGGTTTTACATTCGGAGGATTGGAGTCTAGTGAATCTGAAAATGATATTTTCTCAGCAAATCAATAGGAGACATTGTAAAGTGAACTCTCATCACCTCCTCTGATTCTGCTTTTTCCACTTGGAGCTATATGCAGAAAACATACCACTTGACAGCCTGCAGGAGATTCTCCCTCTTTCAGAAGAGTTGCAGATGAAGGGAGAGGTTAATTGGATATTAGCAGATACCTCAAAATGATGTTTCTACTTCAATTTGGGCCTCTGAAGGGTAGAGAGGGAAAAATACAAGTGTCAATTTTCTTTTCTGAAAGACTGATGCTTGGGTTAGGAAATATAGCATGTCAGAGGTATGGCCCAATATAGAAGGCTTTAAAAATGAAATTACCCAGAAAAGTTAAATGGTCTTTAAGCTCCAAGTAGAGCATTTATATTTTAGTGTCATCCATGACAGGAAATAAAAGAGCATAGATAAATTTAAAATTGAGCTTTAATTTACACTCGGAGGATTCTAGTCTTTAAGAATTTTGATATTTCCGATTGACAATGGAAGTCAAGCATCACCAACCAGCCTGTGAACACATTCACAGAGAGCCTTTTTGATAAGACCTCAAGTTGCAACTTTAGATAGACTCATATTTTGCCTCTTGATTTTTGTGACAAAATCTGAAAATATGAAATTTAGTGACACCATTCACATTATGCTGCTAACAGTTACACAAAATATCTTTGTTTAGGGACCTAATAAAATTGGTCATATAAAGAGGAAATGAGATTTTTAATGCAAAATGAAGCTGACAGTGCTCTTCTATTACCAGGGTCTTATTAGGGAAAAATTCTCTGACATCTGTTTATCCCCTGCAGCCAACCTTGTATTCAGAATACAGTAATTGATTCACAGCATCCACTGGGGATCTAACTGGCTCACTTTTCCACACCGCACTACACAGGTATCTCTGCAGCTAATTCTGAATGTACATCTACATCGTTATCTCCTGGTGAACTGTGACCCTAAACACTTTGGAGGCCCAGATGAAAGTGCTTCCTCCACCCTCCAGTGCTGGGGGTGTAGCGGATTCTGCAGCATGGCAATTCACACAGGACATCCAATCAGAACCATCCCCTTTGAAGCCCTTCTCAGCTGGGAGACCATGAATGATTCATAGCTTCTCTACACAGACTAAAGAGGAAGAGCAAAGCTAGTGTGTATTATTCAGGACTGCATCCTCAATAAGTCTCCATGTTCAGCAAATTGCTACAATGTTTTTTTGCTTAGTCCTTACTTCCATACAACATCTCTTTTGTGTACAAGTTTTAACAAAGAAAGGTCGTCTGTTTAAGCAAACTTGTTGATTGGGTTATTTCCCTCCCTTTAATGAATGTTAGTGCAGTCACAGATTGAAGGCAAAGAAAAGTGCCTGACAAGAGATCAGGGTTTCCAAGAAGGATCCCAAGGTCCCAACTTCACAATTAACTTAGAAAGCAAATTTGGTGCCAGCTTTCCATTTTTTTTCATGACCAGGGTCAAAATATTAATTTTGCTGTGTACCCATGTGCAAAAGCTAGTTTCATAACACCAGGCATAAGCGAAATCAAGTATTTTACCCATTGGAAAATACCTTTTGCTAGGTAGTACTGCTGTGCTGCCTAGGACGTCTAATGTAGGCCCCTCTCTTTCAATGACCATACCCAGCGATCATCATGATAACGATTACTAAGCATCTTCCCCATTCCAAGATTCTGAAGACACAATAACTAGATATTATCCCCCAAAGAATCATCAGTTCTGGAAGTTTCATTATTAAGCAAGCAGGATTTTCCTGTGTCATCATTCACAGAGGGTCTATCTTCCACGCTGAAATCTAAGCACTAGGAGAAAATCGCAGAAATTCTACCAGAAGGGATCGTGTCACTCAACATCTTGGAGGTTTTCTCCCAGAAATATCAGTTTTCCTTTTATGCCTCACCAAATCTATGGATCTGAAGTTAGAATTCACAACTATAAGGTTGATATTTCCAAGCAGCTTTTAGCAATCCTGAATTTAAAAAATTTTCCAGGTGGCACCTGTCACTTAAAGGAGTAGGGCACTGACCCCATATGCTGGAGGTAGCAGGTTCAAACCCAACTCTGGCCAAAAACTGCAAAAAAAAAAAAAAACTCTTTCCAAACTCTTATTTTTGCTGCATTCACACACATTAGAACATTTCTAGAAATAATACATGCCAGAAGTTTCTTAGGGTAAATTTACCACCAGCTATTACATGTATTTAGTATTTGCAGGTACTTTAACCTAGCCTGAAATTTTGAAGAAAATATAAAACGGGATTAAAATTAAACAAAGATTCCCCCAATTTATGAACAATACAATTCAAAGATGAAAAGCTATATTTGTTAAGACATCCAAATTTCTTATTTTCAGACAACACAACATTTGTTTTCTTTCAAAAACATTGCCTTAAAAAACAAATACATGAGGGTTTCATCCACTTTCGATCACCTCGCATCATTTTTTTCTTTGGCCCAAGTTCCCCTGTGGGCTACCTGATTTGCTCATTGCTGGAGCTGATTGACAGATGCAGTGACAAATATGCAAATGATATGTAAATAGACACATTAGGCAGGTCTTTGTAAATAGAATTGCTGCTTATGTACATATGGTACTTTTTAACAATGGGCTTTCTACCTTTATAAATGCCGAACAACTTCTACAAACTATGAAATGTTCAGGCTTAATTCTACTATTTTGAAAACACTATAGATAGCTAGATATGAGTCATGGGACCATCCATATATGGATTTATTTATTCATAATTATCTTCACCTAAAATGTTCTCATTTCTCTTACTATATCTATTCTGTGTGGGAGGATGTTTGTGTGTGTGTATGTGTGTGTAATGCTTATGGAATTATCTTAAGACATTGTAAGATGGGTCTAGGTGGAACATATATCTCTGTATATTGGTTACAGAATCACTTAATTTTGATTATTGTATTTTTGGGGTTCTAAAATTTCCATTTAGTTCTTTATATCTTCTATCTATTACTTTGCTAAGACTTTCTGGTTTTCTGTTGGTTTCAAGAACGTTCATGATTGCTTGGCATGGCATTTTTATAATAGTTACTTTAAAGTCCTTGTCAAATCATGTTAAAATCTGTGTCATCTCACCATTGCTGTATTTTGATTATCTTTTCCTAAGATTTGAGGTTTTCTGGTTCTTCATATGCTGTATAACTTGGGATTGTATGTTGGAATGTTTCAAATATTATTCTATGAGGCTCCTATTGCTATACTATATATAATACAGTCTTTTTATGATTTATTATTTTATGAGGTCCTGTTTAACATTATATAAGATTGATCATTTTCTTTTAGCAGACAGGTATGATGCCAAAAATGCAAATTATATGCAAATAGGCATATAAGGGTAGACAGGTCTGTTTAGATTTAGTTTATAAGTTCCCAACACCATCTATGGGCTGCCAATTCAGTTTTCAAGGCCTTTTGGATATGACCTGTAAATGTTTCACCCAGTCTGAGATGTGTAGGTGGTTTATGTGTTAATTGAGATCTCAGTGGAATCAGTTCCACATACGTGAGTTCTGAGTTGAGCTCATACATTCATAAACTACCTTCTAGAATCATTTTTTCAGGACTCCCATTTTGGCCTTCCATCTAGAAAGGTGGGGTTTTACCCACACTGCTCTGCTGTGCACTTCTTCAGCTATGTCTGCTGGTGCCAAATGACAGGAAGTTAGAGAAAAATAGGATTGTTCATTCCTCTGGGACCCACAGGCCCACTGAACATGCAGAAAGTCTCCCTTTCCTCAGAGTTGATGGGGCCTTTGCTGACTTCTATAAGCCGTCTCTGCCACTCCCACACCAGGATTGTGTGTGGGGACTGGGAAATGGAAGAATGGAGAAGAGAAAGAGAAAAATAGATGAGATATTTTCACGTTGTCTCTCTGTTATGAGTTTCCTTTCTTTGAATCATAACTAGCGCCTTGTGGTGCTCCTTCTGTGTGTACCCCATCCCCCACTTCCACATTAGTGAGAAATACTGGAAGAAGGAAAAAACGGCAAACTCCTGCTGGTTCAGTGATATGATAGCTGTTATTCTTTTCCAAGCCAACTCCAACTGTTTAGTTTCAGAATCCTCAAATAGATGTTCCATGTGTTCTATATTTTGCAACCTGTATTCAGTGGAAGTGGCAATATGGCATATATTCACTCCATCTTACCTAGAACCAGAATTCTATAGAATTACTTTAAATTTGAGGGCATGTCTAGGTAGATCATGAGAGAAGAAATTGGATTTTCATATCCAGAATCTCAACTGCAAAGGAAAGTGGTGATTCAAGTTGCACTGTGGGAAGATGCTGCTTTTGTGCTTGGCCCCCAAAACTACACATCTGGAGACACACTGATGGTGGAAAAATTCCCTAAGTGTGAGTGAGGGAGAAGGGTAGAGTGAAGAGAGGCAGGGCAAGAATTGAACCACTGCATATTCAGGGGCAGAAATAAAGTGTACATTCCAGAAAGAAGACAGATAAGGAATGGTCAGACAGAAGAAGGGCTGGGAGAGGATCCACATAGTCCATTGGGCCATAAGAAAAAACATAATAATTACTTTTCTTTATAGATGTTTATGTAAAATCAGTTAAGAAATTGACACTACCAGTATTTTATCTATTATTTCATGTAAGTATATGTGCTTACTTATTTAAGGATCAATATGTATTTGGATTTTATCTTAATTTTCATTATTTTACTGAACTAATAATCAGAACTTGAGCAGTTTCTGGGGGCAATATACTGTTCTACATGGATGTGGAGATAGAAATAATGAACACAAGTGGATTTATAAACTATTTGGGCAGACAAGATATAACAAAATAAACTGAAAAATACAGTAGGATCAAAATAGACTTCTAAGGAAGAGTTCAAGACTCAGAGAATAATTGATACTACATACCATTTGTCATCTGAAAGTTACAGTCGGTTTTGTACTATTGCAAATGGAGATGGCATTCCAAATGATAATGGAATGTGTAGGCATTTTCATTTGATGGAAAGAACTGGCAGAATCTAGACAGGTAAAGAGGGGGAGCATCGGAAGGGCAGGAAAACAAGTAGGGGGAAAGCTCAGGTGCAGAAAAGTCTTTGGAGTCCAAGGAACAGAAAGGTATCATTTGGGCGGAATTGAAGTTTGACATGTAGAGGAGAAATGGGAAGGAAAGATTTAAACTGAGCTAGTCTCCCATATGCTCAGAGCCTTAAACTTTTGGGTAAGCACTGTGGGCTTTTTGAAATATTTTTTGTTAGGTAAAGTATGTTATAAACGGGATGCGTTAGGGTTTCAGAAAGAAAATATGGACTTACAGCTATAATACAATATAGACAGACAGATAGTATAGAAATATATAAAATACATATTAATTAGGTACTTGATCATGTAGAGGTCTGTGCTACACCCTTTTCTGCATCATTTCATCTGCTCAAGGTCACTCAAAGTATTAACAGCAAACTTGAAAGTTGACCCAAGGCCATATCCAAAACCTATCATCATAAACTCTATGGTGAAGGGTGTAAGGTATAGGAAAGGTTAAAAGGGTAAGAGATGGTAGATGAGGGAAAAGAAGCAAGAGGAGCTTTGGAAATTGTTGTGATAAGGGTAAGGCATAAAAACCTGAAGCCTGTCCCTGACACTTGGACATAAAAAGTTAGAAGCAGGTCTGAGAGACATATGAAAGGAAGCATAGTGCCTTGAACATTTCCCAGATTATACAGAGGTGCCTGGTGCATGGTAGAGAGTACCAATACATACTTGTTGAATGAATGCATGAATTAATTAAAGAATACATGAATCAATGAAGACGCTTTGGGAGCTAGGGTAGTGGAGCACTGGTGAATGAAGAAACCATTAGCAATTACGTTAGCAATCTAGTCGAGAAGAAAAACACATTACTATTGCAATTATTAAGTTGATTAGTTGAATTGGGCACGATAAGCCCAAGTTAAATAATTCAATTCAGATATGTGCAAAGATGGGTGTAAAATCAATAGGCTCTATTCTAATGATAAAATTTTTCAAGATTTTTAAGAACATTGGCACATTAACCAAAGGAAAATGATTTCAATGAGCACATAATAACTTTTAGTAGAGACATTATGATGTTTGCTTTTCTTATATGTACGATAGGAAGAAGGACAGGAGTGCACAGAGTTTACAGTGATGCACCTGTCAGAGAATGGGGTTTCAGCTGGTGGGAAAGAAAAACGAAGCAAAATAATATTTTTTTCTTTAAAATACTACTTTATTTCTCTTGTTGACACAAGTGGAGCAGAAAGAACAAAGACTGTAATCTTCACGGCTATATGACACTAGTTCTTCTTTCACCCTAGGACAATTTAAGAGCATATGTTTATAGTCAGATATGAAGGAAGAAATGAGAACCTGTAAAACATTCTGGTGCCACAAAGGAGTTTCACACTGATGCACCTGGCTTTTTCTTAGAACCAATGCTATACTACGAGGGAAAACATTATATTTCATACAAGTACCTATATTCACATTATATGCTTATTAAAAATCTCTTGGATTCTGTCTGGTCTTAGTTTGCAAGGTTTTAAAATATATAACAATGGTGATGTTCTGACATCTGTCAAGATCAGAAAACTTGCATTTTCTTAACACAACCCAGTTAGGGCAAAAGACAAGATAAACAACATTATTATCATTTCATCTTGAAAATCATACATTTTAAAGAAGGTGTGATGTTTTATTTTTCTAAGCAGACGATCGTAGCAACTGAAGCTTATACCTTGCTATCTCTAGATAGTTTTGCTTTATGTTTACTGATACATAGGATTCTTTAATTCTGATGTCAGGTATTTCTTTATAAAGCCTATCCCTGGGCCCTATCCCAAATGTAGGGAATTAAATACTTGGGGAAGGATGAGAAATCTGTATTGTAACATGTGCCAAAAATGATGCTAATGCATCCTCAAGTTTGAGAAGCCGTGAAGTAGAAAATTCTCTATGCCCAGAAATGAAATAAGTGAGTTTACTTCTGATCGTGTGCCTGCTCCTTTATCCCCACCTTAGATACCACTCAGAAGAGTTGTAAAAATATCTAGCCTAGTGTACATTAATTATTCATTGTTTATTTTCATACTATAGATGGGAAATGATTGTGAATTATATCAAAAATATCATCTTGGTACAAAAATGTGAAATGGTTAAATATAGAAAATAATAATCATGTTCCAAATAAAGCAATATTCATCGTCAATAATTTTTATTTCTCTTTGACACAGAGAAAGTGTAGACAAATTGCACCATTTAGGGGCACTCTTGGATAGCAGTGAGGTTAGCAGTGAGGAACATGGTGGAAGAGACACACCACCTCTCAGAAAGGGGCATAACATGTACGTGACCATCATCAGAATCTTTTGTATGAACAGTGCTCTGCCCTGTTTCCTGCTACATAACCATCTTAGTGGAAATGGCAGAGAACGTCTGTATAAGCAAAGAGAAGTCTAAAGTTTAGTAGTGTTTGGATGGATGTGTGCCATGACAGTGCATAGCTGCTTTCTTTTTAAACCTGTGTTACAGTGTTCTTACTTCTGTTCCAGTCTCATGGATGAGACAAAAGTTGCATTTGATTTTTTCTTTCCATAAGGTCTTCTGTACTGGTAATGACTTAATGAAGAAACCCATAACACACTGAATTTTCTGTAATTTAAATGAAATACATGTTTCACTGTACATTAAAAAATACTCAAGTTATATTTCACAAGTAATCAGGAATATTATTATTATCATGCTTTATGTCTCATTATGAGATGCATGTTTAGATGGTCGTTTAGATGTTCATTTTTTAGGAATTTAACCCTTTATAACTGATACCTAGGTCCTGTCTACCTGATAAAAATAAGCAAATTATAAAGTGTTTAAAATAACATTTGAAATGGCTGGGTGCGGTGGCTTACACCTGTAATCCTAGCACTCCGGGAGGCTGAGGTGGGTACAGGTGTTTGACCTCAGTTGTTCAAAACCAGCCTGAGCAAGAGCAAGATCCCTTCTCTGCTAACCATACAAAAATTAGCTAGGAGTTGTTATGGATGTCTGTAGTCCCAGCTACTTGGGAGGCTGAGGCAAGAGGATTGCCCAGGAATTTGAAGTTTCTATTAGATATGACACCATGGCACTACCCATGGGCATCAGAGTAAGACTCTGTTACATCTTTTATGTTTACCTGGATGGAGCTGAAGCATATTGTTTTTAGTAAAGTATTGCAAGAATGGAAAAAAAAAGTATCCAATGTACTCAATACTACTATGAAATCAATATATAATCACCTATACATTCATATAAATGGTAAAACATAACTATAGTCCAGAAAGTAGGAGGGAAGAGGAGGGACATGGGAGGGACAGGAGGAGGCCAGGAGGAGGGAGGGCATTTGGAGGAACCTCACCTAATGTGCATAATGCAATGGTACATTTCAAAACTATTAAGAAAAGAGTATAATTGCCGTACTGCAACGAATAAGTAAGCTAGGTGATGGTTGTGTTAATCAGTTCAATGTAAGCATTTCACATTGTATGCCAAATCAGTACACTGAACCCCATAAATGCATCAGTGTACACAGTTATGATTTAATAAAGAAAAAACCCAACAACAAAAACTATTTGAAATAAAATAAAATATCAATATGCTTCATAAAAGAATACTCATTCCACCCACTATGGTTTTTACAGAATCAGAAGAACAACATTCAAGACTAAAAGAATGGATAGAGAAAATAGTGGGAAATAACTCATCCATTCGAAAAGCTATTATTTAAGGTCCTAAACGTGTGGCCTTTGAAAACGATGGTTTTGATTGATTCAACTAATCATCAAGGTCTTGAACTGGGCAAAGATTTCATACTTCATCCTTCCATGTGAACCCCTACTTACTCATATTTTCAGAGTCTTCTCTGAAAGAGAAAATATATTAGATGGGATGTAAACATAAACATCCTTACCAAAAATGTATAGAAATAGGACATAATTACTAGAACTATTCCTAGAGACTTGGGAAATTGTAAGTATGTTTCAATGTTGAAAAATTTTCGGAATATTCACAAGTCTAGGTCAAAGCACCAATAATATAGAATAGTCCCATAGTTTGCTTTCTCTAACCACATACAAATTTCCAAAATGAATTTCAAACTCATTTTACATGCCATACTGAAGATATTTCTAACTATATCAAATGCCAGAAGACTATTCATTTCAAAACTAAGGACCAACTTGCATTGATTGATCTGTAATCCATGATTAATTCCTCTCACCACTCATTGTAGATTATAATTTTAAAAAATCCTTAAGTGATACTGTACATTTGTTATTAGAATCACTGATATGTGAACAATTCTCTATAATTTTATGAAGCATATTCAGAAATGGAGATTTTACTTCTCATCATAGGCTATTTGCTATTTTGTAATGCACAGTGGCTAATTAAACTTGCAATGACCTTGTTGTTCGGGTTGCAAATACTATAGTGTCTTGAGTCATTTACTGAGTTGTCAGTGATGGATGAAGGTGCTTCTTAATAATTAGGTGGTAAACAATGTTAACTGAGCTGTAATTCACACTAGCATTGCTTAAGGTATACTCTGGTAACATAGCAAATAACTTATCCCTGCCATTTGTGTAAAACGATGCTAGCTTCACCCCAGATAAATAATATTCTTTGTTGGTACAAGACATATTAGAGGATTGTTGTATTTCAAATCAGCCAAGGATGATCTTTCTCTATCAAATTTTTCTTATTTGTGGCAAAGGCTACTTCTTCTTTTTTTTTTTTTTATTAAATCATAGCTGTGTACATTAATACTGTCATGGGGTACAGTGCTATCTGTCTTTTCACTCTGAGAAAGGTGCTAATTTGTACTAAGAATCACAAGAGCTTATAAGAAGTAGCCTTCATGTCATTGGGCTACTTCATCCTATAGCTCAATTGTCATAATTGGTATGAGATATATAATAAGAGCAAGGTGAAGAGAATGCCAATGGTCTAGATGGGCATTGAGGAAAATATTGAAGTGAATTTGTTGATTGAAACAAATATTTCCTCTTTTTATCTTCTTTTGTTAAATTTTCCTGAATAATTACACACATTTAGGTCTGCTTAGTGGATATAATTTGTTAATATTCCTCCTATTTCTCTCAAATGTTTGGTAAACACAGACATTTTCACTGTTCTGTAAGTTAAGATACTATGGTATAATGTGGCTAAATGGCAAACCATGATAATATTAAATAATCAGTGCAGTGAAAACAATCCAGGTCTTTAAATTTCAAGTTCAAAGGCATTGTGACTTCAAACATAAAATTATACCTCTGGGCATTGTGACTTCAAAAATAAAATTATGCCTATATGCTTAGCCAATTTTGAAATCTGATTTTTATGAAATTTGAACTTAAAATTATAACAATGCATAGACCCTCAAACCTCTCCTAAAAACGGAGACACAAGAAAAATCACAGATCCCTTCATTCTCACGTGAAGCAATTGAAAGCCAATAACCTCTTGCTTGCCTAAAGATATGCAAGTAGTTGATGGTAGAATTTGGAGCCCTGTGGCCAGAAATAAAATTTCAGTGACTCAGTGGTCAGGCAGGTAAGTGCATGCGTGAGCTGAATATAAAGAACTTATGGATATGGTGGCCACAGAAAGGAATGTAAATCTGTTTAAAATGTCTAGCTAGAGTTGATGTTCCCTGACCTCCTGTCTGTAGTTCTATCTACATTTTTATCATTACCACATGAATTATCTTTGCCTTTAAAAAATTTTAATCAACTAATTTACTGCTCCTTAAGTAATAAATGAATAATGTGCTATTTTTTCTCAGTACAGAAATATTTTTTGAACCAAAACAATATTTGTTTCCAAAGCAATATAAATTCGAGAGGAACTAAAGACATTTATTGAAGAAACCAAGTTTTTCCAAGATGTCAATTTGAAACCTATCCTCTTATTTGTGCCCCATTTCAATGTATTTGTTTTAACTGACAAATAAAAAATACATGTATTTATAGTGCTTATAGTTGTTTAAATAGATAATTTTATCAACTTCTGTCACTTTATCTGTGGATATAGTTCTTAACGCTCCTCTCCATCACTACCCTTCGGAATTACCCCTCCAGATTAACCACGTTGGGTTCAGTTCCATCATTTTTTACTCAAACCACCATGTTATTTTCTTGCTTGACTTCTCCAGAAAGTTAAAACATTTACTCTCCTTTTAATTGCCAGCATCTCATTACATGGTTCGTCTTAAATATTCAATAAATGTTGGTTAACTAAAACCCAGGACAGGCCAGATGGCAAAATGGATAAGAAAATGTTTATTCTATATGCAGCTCTCAGGACCCCAAAGCCTCATTCTCTCAGAGAAGTCAACTCATGGTTCTCAAGAAGCAACAAAGGAGATGCCCATTTCCATTATTAGTTCTGACTATAGTTGCTACCTGGGGACCTGGCTTCAAGAGATTTAAATATGTACATTTATCTATGAAAAAAAATCATTAAATTCATTGGGGAATAAAACTTGATAATTACAATGAAAATTGAAATTTAGAATTGATTTCATAGAGAAGGTGCTGTTTTAACATGGGTATAAACGTCAAGGCTGTGAGACTCTGTTCTTTGAGCCCACCTGTTCATTTGGGGTTAAATGTCTCTGGGGTCATAAGGAAGGATTATCTCTTAGTAACCTCCTTGTGTTCAGATCCATAATTTTAGGGTTTAAATGCTGCTTTCTTCATGCATAGATGTAGTTCCACTTACTAAGACAGTGAACCCATACAGAGTTCTAGGCTTCTCTGATTTAGTGGCTCCTCCATGGCTGCTGTGCCCATGGACTTCAGTCCATATTCACGGAACAAAGAATGCTCCGGAGAGCTGAGTTCTCTCACACTTCCATTTATTCTTGAACATGAATATACTTTGGCACTGCCTGTTGCTGTTTTGATAATAAATAACAAGAAATCTTCCCTTAATCCCATCTGAATTGTCATTCTTCTCAGGTCTCAAATGCAAACCAAACTCTGCAGTGCCCAAACGTACCCTTCAAGAAATCAGGAAGAACAAATTTTAACCTGTGTAAAGTATAACTTGAATCTAACTGACTCAAAAGTCTTTTCAAAACTCCGGTTGTGAGACGTGACAAGCACATTTCTCACCTGAGTCAAATGAGCACTCATTAGATGGCTGTGGCTCATACATCCTATGTTTGTTTCAAGAAACGTTTATCACTTAGCTTCCTTGTTACTCTGTTACCTGTGATCATATCGACTTTGTGGCTGATGGAGTGTAAATTATATTCTAAGCTATCATCAAATAATTTTCTTAATATCCTCTGATTCTACTGAAATAAAGCTGAATCCTTTTCAGATCTTTTTAGTGAAGCATACCTTATATGCAAAGAAGTACCAGCATCAAAGACCATAAATTATAAGAAGATGAAAACATTCAGAGAACTATCTGCCAGATCAAGAAACAGATCATCAGCACCCTGAAATTATTCTTTGAGTCCCCCGTGCTCTTTGTACCCATAGTCATTCATCTCTCCAAAATTAATGACTATCCTCGACACATAGATTATTTTTGCAAATATCAGCTTTATATGAATAGAAGCATGCAGTGTGTGTGTGTGTGTGTGTGTGTGTGTGTGTGTGTACATACCTGTACTCAACCAATGGTGGGGAACCTGCAGCTTTGGAACCACAAGTGGCCTTCTGGATCCTGGAGTGTGGATCCAAATTTCGCAGAAGAATCTATTTCATAAAGAGATTTTTTTCTGTGCAGTTTAGATTTGGTTGAGCATTTGCACTTGTGGGTCTGGAGGGTCACATGATACCATATTCATTTATGTCTTCTTGGGCTTAGCATTATGTTTGCAAAATGAAGACAACTTGTGTGTAACTTTAGTTCATGTGACCTTCATCTTCATTACTGTATAGTATTTCATAAACATTTTACTGTTTATCTAATCTACTGTGTGTAGCAATGAAATTTCTGGATTATAAGGTCTGCCTCTATTTAATTAGATATGTAAATTTCTCAACATGGTTGTACCAATATTCGTATTATATGGAGAATTGACACCATTCACATCCTCACCAACACTAAAAACTGTCAGTCATTTTAGCTCTTCCAGTGGGAGTATCCTTATAAAAACATCTTTAGTAGGTCCACTGAGCTATTGTCTTCAGTGTTATTCCTGGTCAGGTTTCTTCTATCTGTGAATCTCTCTTTTTGCTATTGATCTATAAATGCTCTTTATATATTTTGGAATAAATTCTTTATTGTTTCTTATTGCATATATATTTATTTACACAGCTTTCCATCTTATGATAAATAAAAGTTTATAAATTTAACATAGCTTATTTCATAAATATTTTCCTTTATGAGTATGCCTTGCATATTTAGATCCACCCACTATCTAGAATTCCTTTTTGTGTATGATGTGAGGTGGAGATGAAGTTTTATTTTCTTTTGTGTAAATATTCAATTGATGCAACACCATTTATTAAAAAGGCCATCTTTTCTCCACTGCTCAGTAGAGAAAATTTTTCATAAATTATGTCCATATACTCACTAGAGCTAAAGCATTCATCTTCTAAAGACAGTCACTGGGATGGAAAGTCACCTCTCCTCTCTCATCAGTTGATGGTAAACACCTGGGACTCTAGACCAGGAAGGATTCTGAGGTCACTTACGGGCTCCATTTGAGAGTCCCATAATTGACAAGCAATGCTTGCATTGTCCAGTCAAAAATGATGATGGAAGCAGCATCTATTTTACATCCTTAGACTAAATAATAATGAAGAGGAAATAACACAAAGGAGAGACAAACTGCATTTTCTAAGCCATCTCATTCCTTCCTAATACCCTTGGTCATATTTGAGAGTAAGAAAGAATCCTCAAGGACCTCAGGAGGGAGAGTAGATTTCTTCTTCTCTCTCACATCCCATATCCCTCTGATCTTCTGACGTAGGCACCCTCATAGATGGCCTTCCCTGAACTCTGCCTTGTGAGTTTTGATAATCCCTTCTCCTTGAGTGTGGGATGAACTTCTTCTTTTTTTTTTTTTTTTTTAGAGACAGAGTCTCACTTTTTCGCCCTTGGTAGAGTGCAGCGGAGTCACTCCAACCTCCAACTCCTGGGCTTAGGCGATTCTTCTGCTTCAGCCTCCCAAATAGCTGGGACTACAGGTGCCCGGCACAACGCCTGGCTATTTTTTGTTGCAGTTTGGCTGGGACTGGGTTTGAACCCACCACCCTGGGTATACGGGGCCAGCACCCTACTCACTGAGCCACAGGCGCCTCCTGGGATGAACTTCTTGAGTCACTTCTAATGATCACTTATGGGAGAAGCAATGTTATGTCGCTATTCAGATTAAGTTATGAAAAGATCTCTCTCAGTCTTCACTCCCCTCATTCTGTCTTAATTCACTTGCTCTAGGAGAAACCAGCTGCCTTTCCCTAGGCAGTCTTTCAGGGAGACCCATAGGAGTGAGCTTGGAAGAGGATCTTCTAAAGTCAGGCATTCACAGATCCTTGTTCATGTGAGCCTTAAAAGGACTACAGCCCCAGACAAGGACAGTCTCCTGAGAACCTTTACTCAAAACTACACAGCTAAGCTGCTTTTGAATACCACTGAAACTGAGAGATAACAACTGTTGTTTTAAGCTACTAAATTTGGGCATAATTTGTTACACAGACTATGAAATTGATGCACCTTCTTAGCTCTAGTTTATGGTTCCAGAACTTGTCCATAAAAACTACCCACTTGAGAATTCTAGAATATAACATAAGCTCACCAACATCTATAAAAGACATGTACCCATAGAACATGTGTTAGGGTTCTCCATTTTCCATATTTATGGTTTACATATTTGTATGTTGCATAACTGCCCCTCTGCTATTAGAACTCCTTGTCTACCACTTAGAATATTCTCAACCTTGCTCCCATCTATGCACATGTTACTCATCCTTCAAGTCCTCATTCTTAAAGACTTTTTACTCTCAAACCAATGCCACCTAATCATCTCTACATCCTGCCCCAGGCCACCAGCCAGTACTGGTCTGTGTCCTATTAGAAACCGCACTACACCCCAGGAGATGAGTGAGCCAAGCTTCATCTGTATTTATAACCACTCCCCCTGGCTTACATCACCACCTGAGCTCCGTTCCCTCAGATCAGCAGCGGCATTAGATTCTCAAAGGAGCACAAACCCTCTGTATACCATGCATGTGAGGGATCTAGCTAGCAAGCTGCTTATGAGAGTCTAAAGCCTTATCACCTGCACTGGAGATGTAATGCACTTGAATCATCCCCAAGCCATCCTCCCCCACCATCCGTGGAAAAAATGTCTTCCACACAACTGGTTCCTGGTGCCAAAAAGTTTGGGGACCATTGTTATAAAATATATATCCTGCACTGTTCATTTTAGCAGTCAAACTGCCTTACATTGTTTTGTCAGCATCAACCATTTTAGCCTCATCTTCATCACTAAGCCATTAGCCCTTGTAGAATTAGCCGAGGTTAGTTATTTTATAATATTTAGAATCATCTAATTTTGTGCTGAGTACATATTGGACATTTAATAGATCTATTAGTTGATTATCTTACTTAGTAATAGCATCAAATGATGTTAAATTTTACCCTCATTGTGAAGTTTTGGAAAACTTCCATTTGGCTTTACTATCTTCTTTGTTCTATATGGGAAATAGAATTAATATGTGAATATTATAAAATCCTAGCCATGTCTGATTAATCAAAGAATTTAAACATATAAACATATATATTTCAGGTGTATAAGCATAGAAATCAACACAATCAGCAATATCCCATTAATATTTTTTAATAAAGGAGTGTGTGTGTGTGCACCACGTCCATTCACTTGAGATAATGCTGGAGAAGGGTGAAGAGAAAGAAACCAGCCAGGCTTCACTAGATAGGATGCTCCAATTAGAAAGAGAAGTAAAGATAGTTATTTAGACATAATTTACCAATAGGATACCTACAGTGAAGACTTTAGTTTAATGATTTATAAAATGCTATTTTTCTTTCTAATTTCCCATGGGTTGTATGGGTATTTTAGTTAAGGGTGAAGCAAGTAATGGACGTTTCAATACAGTATAGGTTTTCCTGGCTTCATGGCTTCGTATTACACTGATAAGGGCCAATTTTAGCCCATTTGTGCATATACATAATTCTCTCCTTTATGAGTAACATTCGGTTCTATAAGAGTTCTATATGGATTTCCAATTAGAGTATTTCTTAATTATTAGAAATATATTATGTACCAAAAGACTACCAGCCAATCTTAGCTGGTTCACATCTAAAGATGCAGATAATAAGTATCATTTGGGGAATGAATTAAAGGGAAAATATACAAGAAGTGTTCTGCAGGGGTCAGTTCCCAGTTCAGCATTATTCAACATTTTTCCAATGACCCAGATGATGGAATATCAAGTATGCTTGTTAAGTTCACTGATGACATCAGGTGGAAGAAATAGCTGATATCTTGGAGAATAGAATTAGAATTAAATATGACCATAGTAAGTGTGAATGGTGATCAGAAATGGAGAGAATGAGAGAGAATATGCGTGCATTTCCTATTACATATGTGATATATAGAGGATAGGAAATGTACAGACTGGACAACAAAGACAAAGTACAAATTGACAAGCGTCCTTTTAAAGGGTGGAGGAAATAAATCCAATAGGGTATTATTTGAAGGTTGTCTGCCTTTTTTGAAAAAGGTAGGAGGATATTTTCTAGCTCTTAGCAAAGTATCTCAAGAATGGAAGAAAAAGTATCCAATGTTCTCAGCCCTACTATGAAACTAATTTATAGCTTTCATAGGAAAGCTATAACACAATTATAGCCCAAGAATATGGGGAAAGGGGAGAGGGAAGGGATGGGAGAGGGGAGGATGGAGAGAGGGAGAGTGATTGGTGGGACCATGCCTATGGTTCATCTTACAAGGGTACATGTGAATCTTTCTAAATATAGAATATAAATGTCTTAACACAATAACTAAGAAAATGACATGAAGGCTATGTTAACCAGGTTGATGAAAATATTTCAGATTGTACATAGAACCAGCACACTGTACCTCATGACTGCATTAATGTACATAGCTTTGATTTAATAAAAAAAAAAAAAAAAAGAAAAAGAAAGAAAAAAGTAGGAGGAATAACAACTGCAGCAGCAGCAAAAACAATGTCTCATTCTCTTTTATGCTACTGGAACAAAATATCACAGGCAAGTTAATTTATAATGAGCAGAAATGTATTTGGCTCACAGATCTAGGGCCTGGGAAGTCCAAGATGGAGGAGCCAGCACTTGGCAAGGGCTTTTTTGCTAAGACCCAACATGTTAGAAGAACAAAGGGAGCACAGGAGAGAGTAAGAAGGTTCTGAACTACTCCTTTTTATAAGTAGCTCATTCCCACAACGATGACATTAACAATATTTATGAGAGCAACACCTTCCATTAGGCCCTGCCTTCTAGCACCACCTCCCTAGGGATCAAGTTCCCAATCCATGAACTTAGGGGACACCTTCAAACTATAGCAAACAAGAACTGAAAGTTCTTAGGAACAAATATAAACTATATAAGAATCTGTCTGCAGCCATGTTGAGAAGTCAAAAGAGCTATCTAGCACAAAGGGGTCCTTTCCTTCACCTTACTATCTTAAAAAGATAAATTATCTACCTAATAGGACAACGACTGAAGTGGAAAAGACAGCAAAGTAGGAGCATATGCACAAATTTGACAAATTTATACTTTTGCTCATTTACCTGTGTCTTTTTACATAAATACTGAGCTCACATTATAATCTTCTGTACATTTTTATTTATGTGTGTCTTGCTTCACCAATTATATTACACAATTTGGGGTGCAAGTATTGACTCGTTTAAGCACGCACAAATCCTTCAGTGCAGAAATTATGTAATTGAAGTACTTATTTAATTGATTTGAAATAGTGGTCTTTCTATTTAAATGAAGTCACTCTTTGAAATAACACTTATGCTGGCATAACCAGACTAGTCACCAAGCAATAACAAAAAGTCGTTATTTTTTGTATCCTACTGGTTCCTTTGCTTAGCCTTGTGGGGACAACAGATTTGCTATCTGTGTGTTTATTTGCACTGTGGAGGTTACCTTGATTATGCCAGCGTTTCTCAAGGTGTGGTCTGAGGAGCTCTTGGGCTCATCAAGAAGGATACCTAAAGTTGAAACTATTTTTATAGTAATACTAAGGTGTTATTTGCATTTTTCATTTTCATTCTCTCATAGTGCATAGTGAAATTCTCCAGCTGTGTGTTGTTGAAACACGTTGAATGCAAAAGCAGATATGATAACCAGGTTTCCTTCCATTGAGCCCACCATTAAGGAGATTTGTATAAATTTAAAACATTTCCACTTACCAATACTCTTGTTTGATAAAATATAATTATTTTTAATAAAAGATATGTTAGTTATGTTAACATGTAATGGGGTCATAGCTTATATTTTTAAACGTATTAGTTAGTTCTTTAACTTTCTCAATTTTAATTTCTAGTTCAGTAAATATCAGTAGAAATAACCCACATCAACAATAGCTCTTCAGGGTCCTCAAGAATCTCTAAGACTAAAAAGGGGATGTGAGAGCACAAGGTAGGAGATCCACTGAATTACCCTAATGGCTTCTATTTAACTAGGAAGTTCCAGTACCAAGAAATCACTTCGGACTGTCTTCTAAGTTTCGTGAAAGAAAGAAGGGTTATTTTAGATCAATAGATCAGAACCTTTGGCTGTACATTGGGATCTCTTGGAGAGCTTTAAAATGATTGTTGATACCTGGATATCTTTTTAAAATTTGGAGTTTTTGATTTACTTTTGGTTTGGATTTCTGATTAGGTATCAAGATTTTAAAAACGTGTCTGTGTGGCTTTATTATGCAGACAAGACTAGGAATGCATGGAATAGAACTTCCTTCCTCTGTGCTAGTCAGGTGGAGGCTTTGGACTTCTAACACACAGTTGATAATTCCACCCTAAATGGGATGGACCTCAAGCCTTAGTCACTTCCCATGTCATCGCTGCTGGAAATATCCATGATGTCCCAAAATAATAACTGCTCTTTTATTTTTAACATTGAGTGTGAATTTCAAGTACTTTCTGGTTGTCCATATTTTTCCTTTTGATTCACTGTACACATAATAATCATTACACTGGCTCCCTGATTAAATTATAATACTAAAGTTCAATATTTAGTTCCCATTTTCATCATAAAAGCATAAGAAATAATTTGATATTTTGTAAAAATGTAAATGACTCATAATTTTACCTTTGTTGCATCAAATCTAAGAAGTCAGGCTAAATTACATTTCTGATGGTGCATGTTATTGTAACTATAAATCAAATAATTTAGTTAGTTTCACCTCCCATTTGGTATTTGGTAATTAAAGGATTTAGATATACCGGCTTCCTCATGGAGTGGCCAATTCCATTATGTCATGGGATGAGAACTTCAAATTTTATAGAGGGTGGCTCGGCGCCTATAGCTCAACCGGCTAAGGCGCCAGCCACGTACACCTAAGGTGGTGGGTTCGAATCCCAAGCCCGGACCCGCCAAACAACAATGACGGCTGCAACCAAAAAATAGCCGGGCGTTGTGGCGGGCGCCTGTGGTCCCAGCTACTTGGGAGGCAGAGGCAGGAGACTCGCTTGAGCCCAGGAGTTGGAGGTTGCTGTGAGCTGTAATGCCACGGCACTCTACCCAAGGGGACAGCTTGAGGCTCTGTCTCAAAAAAAAAAAAAAAAAAATTTTATAGAGGGATAAGAGAATTTATGTTTGATCTTTCTAGACACCTCACACAGACCACTACCCTTTTTAAGATAAATTACTCACATTAATTTTGTCTGTGAGTTTCCTAATCCTCCCCTCCACAATGACTATATATTAGTCATATATTACTATGTTGTCATCAATTTCTATTATTTTCATAATCTTCAATAGAATAAATCATATTTTTTAAAAATGGGAACAAAATTGTGATTTTAAAAATGAATTATGTTTATTAAGGTGGCAATTGATTTGTTAAAATACTTATCAAACTACTTTTTACCAAAAATTTTCTGTTTTGAGCACTATTATCTTGACTGTGCGTATATATGGCTAAAATGTCAATAACATCCACACATACATATGCAATAACTGTGCATATATATGTTATAAATGTCAATAACATATATATGGCACGTGATCTCTTGTGAGATAGGGTGTACAGATCAACAGCTATTATTCTATAAGTGTTTTAAGTGTTTTTTTCATTCATAATTAAGATAAAAACATTGTTACATTGATTTCATTTTCCTATTTATGATCAGTTCCAAGTTTTTCTTTATTACAGAATGATTCCTAATGACTGTTGTCCCTCAAAATCTAGTTTACTATGAAAAGTCATAGTAAAGATTATTAATAAAATGTCAAATGGCCCAGTAAAATATTTTAAATCATTTTTCTATATGTTAATTTATAATAGAAATATAAGAAAACTTTCCTAATATACAGTGAATTAACTCTTTTAAGGTATTAATGCAAACTAGACTGAAAAGAAATACGTTTACCCTGGACATAGTATTTTCTTTTACCAGCTAGCTTTATAAAATTTACCTTATATCAATTTCTAAGCAATCACGAAAGCAAATATCCTGTGTGTGATGAAAATATGCTATTAGTTTAAAGTATATCTTGCTTTTATTGCACGATTTTTTCCTTTTTCTTCTTGATTATAGTTTTTATTATGTTTTAAAAGATTTTGTATTTCTTAAAATAAAGTACTTCACTTTTTCTTATGCCAATTTAACTTGCTGGTCATAAATTATAATCTAATTTTTTTATCCTTTAGTAAATAAGCATGAAATGCTAATTTTCAACAAGTGACACCTCTATATTGTGTTGTCCACAGTTAAATAATAACTATACAGAAAAACATTTCACACAATAACATTTCTTGGTTCTGTTATGAAAGTATTCATTAATGTACAAATTTCTGGCAAGGTGACTAAATGGAATTCTATAAAGACAATTAGATAATGAATATTTTAAGAATCAATATACAAGTAAAATATATTTATTAAATAGATTATTAATTCCCAGTTAGTCTGGATTCTGTTTTTATTGTTAGTCTTTATTATTTACTCTTTCAAATAATTTTTTTGTTTATCTGTGTACCCTACATTTCATAATAGTTTAAAAATCATAGAAGAAAAAGATTTTAAACTTATTTCTTCACTTTTGCTAGCTTATGTTTACAAATCCATTTTGGGGTTTCCCCTGATTTTGTGTTGGCTTATGTTTTGAAATCACCAACTGTGTTTTTCTCTTTTTATTTCTGAAGGAGCAAAGAATATATTATATTCCTCGTGGTTGCTTTTTCCTTACAGAATTCCCCTGACTCGGCACTGACAGATCTTGATATCCAAGAGGGAGTCTGCTTGCAGGATTAAAGGCAAGAACCTCAATTAGACACTCTCTGATTTCTTCAGATGTTTTTTCTAATCTTTTAATATGGGATTATAGGCCGCTAGAACCTATGTTGCTGTTATAAAAATAGTGAAGACTCTTTGTTCTAAATCAGAAGCACTTGGCGTTTTAAAAAGTCTATTTTTCTTAATTTGAATTAATTCTGGTTTAGATGAGGATAATGAACTTTGGTCAGGTCTTTGCGATTCTGAGTACAAAATAGCTTGATGAGCACTGTGAAGCTCACACACTCTCCTCAGTATCTGCTGGAAAACTCCCTCAGAGACTGATTAGCTCACGCTTGTCACAAATAGGGGAGATAATTATGGGGCTTAACAGTCTATGTGGTGGATCTTTTGAGAGGCAATGGGTAGATCTAAGACTGTTTTTGGATCAACCCTAATTCTTATTATTGCAAATATCTTGTGAGGGTTTTTTATTTTTATTTTTTTTAGCACATCCCTAGAGACTACACATTGTTTCTTCCCAGAGGATGACATCACATTTCTTTTTCAGAAGATAAAATTGTCCAAATTAGATTATCTTTAATTAGTCTAATTTTATGAGCCATTCCATAAAGTTTTTGCACCCGTGCCTGCACCATGTCACGAGATTCTTATTGAATGAACTAATCTTTTGCCTTGAAAATGATGTTTATAAACAATATTGCTGACTCCTTCCATACAATAAAAATTTCCTTCTCTGAAACTTCTGTTTGTTTAATAGTTCTCAGTAATATCAGATGACTTTGTTTTAATGACAATGTTGACTTCTTCCAAATTTCACTTGTTACTAAGTTAATCTTTTCCGAAGTACCTCCGTAGTGACAAAAGACAAATAATTGTACGTTTCTGGAAATTTTATTTCTGTAAAAAGTTCTTTGGGATCATGTTATTTCCTTTTTACCATAGGAACTTCAAAACAGCTTGGGTTTCATCCTTGCCTTTGGGTGAGAGAAAAGCTTGAGGGCATCTATTTACACAGCACATGAAAAGATCCCATACATTAAAAGATAGGTTTTAGACAGAAAGATAAAACAAACTACCATCACTAGAAATTATGTCCTGTATATTAAGTCCACTTACTTGCCTTAGTTGCCATTTGCTGAAAACTTCATCTAAGGTGTTTCCTCCTCCCCCCAAAAGTGCTTATATTTTAAAGCATCATGTTTACCACCTCTAAATTAGTGACAAGATAATCCTAATAATATTCCAAATCACGTACAAATGGCTATGATGTAAATTTTCTACTGAAGACTCTTAAAAATTTTCATGTCAAGCTCCTCGCTCTTCATTTTACAGATTTCTACTGGTTTATGGGTCCATTTCCTTAAACTTTAGGTTTTGTTTTCTGATCTTTGTAATCAGAAAGTTGCAAGGTATAGTTTGAAAATCTCTGGAATGCTCTGATTCTATGATATAAAATGCTATTGTTCTCTGGGGACACTCTTCTTCCCAGAAAATGTTACCCAATTGTTTAAGTTTAAGTAATCACTTTTGCTAAAGGGCTTATCAGCTTCTTCAGTGATTATCATAACCCTACATTCCATAACTTCTGATACAACTATTTGAATACCACATCCAGTTAGCCCCATTTTTAAAAATAATGAACTTCCTCGGGAAAAAAATAACCCACTTCACTTTTAAATGGAATAGATAACTGTCCCTTTCCTTATATGAGCACCTTCAAAATGGAATGAGAGAATTTTTTCCTCCTGTATCTCAAATACATGTCTATGAGAACAATGATCATTAATATACTTCCTTCAGTCACAATGTGAGCAGAGGAAAGACTATCTTATTGCAGCAGGAGAAGGGCAATTCTGCAGTACGTTTTATAGAGTGAAAAATGAGAAAAGCCATATACTTATTTTTCCTTTAGAACTTTTTTAATCCTCTAGAATGAAAAAAATTTCAAATGGAAAGATTATTTTTGAGAATTCGCATTTATAGATACAGTTACTAAAACTAGAAGAAAAAATGAGATGATGATAACTAGTATATATATTTTTTAATTTCAGGTTGATAAGAAGGTACAAGTGATTAGGTTACAATGTTAGGTGAGGTCTTGTTGGAATTGTGTCCCACACCCAGGAGGTGTGCCATATACCCTTACATTGTGTCCATTAGGTGGGAAGATAACTAGTCATTTTTAATGATTTTTGGAATTAAAAGAGTGTCTCATCAGAGAACTTGAACATTTAGTAAAATGATAATCACAGTATGTCTTTGAGCACAAAAGCTTTTTGACATTCTCTTGTCTTCATAGTTGTGTTATTTTGTTTTCTCTCTCTCTTTCTGTGCCTTCCCTAATATTTATATTTAAAAGGAAGACAGTAGCTGCTGGTTGCTGTCTGACTTGGTTTTTGTAACTAGAGAAGACCAGCATTAGGCATTTTCCACGGGGTAATTGAGGCTCAGTCAATCAGATTAAATGAGCCCCATTTCATTGATTTTCAGATCTAAGCAGCAATGGCGCCTGTTACTCTTAGCCACCCTGGTGTAGCTGACCAAAACCTCTAATCCTCTTAAGCAGCAGTCATGAAATTGAGATAAAAGCTGGCAATTCAACTTGTTCAAATAACAGATTTGACAAATTAGGAGGGTTCAACCCTACAATGAAAAAAATTCAATCTTGGTAGTTATTATATGCTATGTTGCAACAATATAGATGAGATAAAAATTAGGTCATTATAAAGGTCATATACTAATAAGAGAAGTAATTTCTTTTATTTTGTAAATGTCATGAAAAGGGAAATAACAATATTGATGAAATATCAGTTTAACATAACAAAAATCATGAGGACCCCAAAAGCCAAAAATTACATATTGCAAACTAACAATGTCTGTGTCTTTTTGTATGGGGAAAAAATAACATGAAAAACATAAATAATGTTTATGTTAGGACACTTTTGACCTAATCACATTGTCTTTTTTTTGTTTTAGGGTTTTGGTTTTTTTTTTTGCAGTTTTTGGCCAGGGCTGGGTTTAAACCCACCACCTCTGGCATATGGGGCTGGTGCCCTACTCTTTTGAGCCACAGGCGCCACCCCTAATCACATTTTTTATTTACTTCTATTACATAAATAAAATATAAGAACCTAAGAAGTTTTATTATCTATAAAAAAGATAATGCAAATATTTATCCTATGTTGACCATTCAAATAAACTAATAAATCCAGCCAAGCTACTTATTTGATAATCTAATTTAATATACTAAATTTACTTTTCTATTTAGAGAAAAAAGTTGAGCTTCCTGTTTTAATGGGCACAGGCAATAGACTTTGAGTGAAAATTATGTTCTACCCTTGATGTTACCACAGATGCATTCTGAAGTCATTATCTCACAACTTACTTGTGCGTAGTGTAGGACGCCTTTTATATGTGGAAGGGGAAAAAGCCACAAACTTTAATCCCACCTAACATTTCATTTACCTTAAAAAATAAAGCAAAATGTCCATATCACAAAAAATGACAAAAGCTCTTATTTTTATGTGTTTCATAGTTATCTGATTACGTGTGGGTACTCTATTCCTTCCATATATTTAATCATTTCAATTTTTCTTTTATTTTTTCCTTTGTTTCTGTTTTTTCTCTATATCTTTGTTGTATATTCAACACTTAGCACAATGCCCATAAGTTGTTTGATAATTGCTTTCTTGTTGAATGAATGCATGAATGAAATGAATGAATGATTGAAATAAAGTATTTTAACATAGATGAAAAGGAAGGAAAGAAAGGTGCTGTGGGAGAAACTTCTTAGTTTCCATTCTGCATCAATAATAACATGATTTCCTTAGTACACATGAGGCTCAACTCACTAAGTTTCTGCATATGTAGATAATAGACTACTCTATAATGAACTGAAACTTAATATTTGGCCAAACTTCTCAGTCATTGGAGTCACTATGACTGTATGCTCTTTATGACCAGGGAATCAATCTAATTGGTTCATATACTTCCAGCACCTTACATGTGGTAGGAACACAGTAAATATTAATTAAATGAAAGGATATGTAAATGAATAAAATATTTGTGTGATCAATTGAGCACCCTAAATATTGGTTGTACCCATTGCACGATTGCATGGAAGAATGGTCACTAATTGGTCCAAATATGCTGCATAGGGAGTAAGGGCCGTTGAGGGCAGTCAATGCTTGTGCAGTTTAATTTTACAAACATTTACTGAGCATGTACTGAGTGTATGTTTACTCTATACAGATTTCTATAACCAATCCTATGAGAAGATATATAGATAGAAGGAGTTTATGTATAATATAATGTAAAAGACTAACTAATACTAAAAAATGTTTTAAAATATATTAAACAGACATTCCTAAATAAGGACTATGAGAGGATATATATAACTACTTCTTTAGGTAGGTGCCTGTCTACCTGGAATGAATTGATATACAAGTCACTGACCCTGCACATTCTGTGTACTGTGGCTAATTTATTACTTTCTTTTTTTTTTATCGAATGGTAACTATGTACATTAATGCACTTCTGGGGTACAGTGTGGGGTTTTCACATGCAATCTTAAATATTTCCATCAAACTGGTCAACACAGCCTTCATGTCATTTTCTCAGTTATTGTTTTAAGACGTTCACCTTCTACTCTTAGAAGGATTCACTTGTACCCCTATAAGAAAAACCTCAGAAGTGATCCCTCCGATCCCCCTCCCTCCACTGATTTAATTTATTACTTTCTTTGACCATCATTCTCGTCTCATAGACTTATTTTTAAATAAAAATACCTTGAAAGATAACACAGCAAATTTTCAATAGTTGAGTGCCTCCTTTCTTTTACTAGAACCATAGTCACCAGCAAGGAGGCTTTGAGACTTGGAACACAGGGAAGAAAAAAGTACGCTAATAAGAGAAAAATAAATTTAATTGAGGGGATGAGGTGCCTTGAGTAGCTTACTTAATTTCCAGATGTTTGGCCCTGGGTGATAGTAGAAGAGGATAATCTCATCATTAGGAGCACAAAGGCTCTCAGTCTAGTCCAGGGTTTTCCCTGAGTCAGAATATCCCTGCCCTAGGCCATGGAGGGTCTGTCAAAAAGGAAAATAAGATTAACACATGTTTGATGACTATTATTTATTCACTTACCTAACAAAGTTACTTAAACAATACAAACTGCTATCATCTTTTAATTATTGCAATTAAAGCCCAAATAATGATGTTCTTTGTCTTTGTTGACCTAAAATAAAGCAATGAAATTTGCTGAATCTTGTACTTTCACCACCTATTGAATATAATTCCAATAATTACTCATCAAATATTCCCAAAGGAGATTTTTCAGGCAAAAAATATCAATATGCTGATCAAATCAATGCAAATAAGAACAGTACCCCCAATTATAGCCCTCAAGGAAATATATGTTTATGTAATTTAATAAGAATGGAAGAATTTGACCACAATAGAATCCTGTTAATGTAGCTCATTATTTGTCATCACAGACAAAATTGCCCAAGTCAAAGGTCATGCCGCTTGAATTATAAAATGACAAAACCTGCTCTAGAAAGTAGCTCTAAATCATTTCTTTTAAAAGGAGTGTGTGGCAAGACAAAAATAGCATTTAATCAAATCAGCATAAAACTACTAATTTCACTAAACAATGGCAGAATGTTACTGTTTGGAATGAAAAAAACATGAATGAAAAATATTACCCATGCCTGGCTATATGAGGTGGGCATCTTAGTTAGGTGTGAAAAGAAAATGGTGGCGTCCCAACTGTCAATCTCCTCCTTGAATCTTGTCTGTCTTTTATCACTGCAGCGAGAAGTTGCACCATTTACTAAATACTTGATCTATGCCAACTGTTTTAATGCACACTAGAATCATGTAAGATTGGTATTATCATCAATATTTTGCAAATTTATAAATAGCAAAGCCAAAGGTTGAATATAGGTCTGTTTGACCTAAATATATATAGCCAAAGCTATATATATTTTTTCTTTTTATTTATATATTTATTTATAAAATTACTCACTGCTCTGTCTCAATTAACTGTGTGTTAAGCGCTATCTGGGGATATAACAGTGCATACAACCAGCAAATAAAATATTTGTATCATTTATTCATTTATCTAACAAAGTTACTTAAAAAATACAAACTTCTATCATCTTTTAATTGTTGCAATTAAAATCTAAATGATGATGTTCTTTGATTTTATTGACCTAAAGAAATGAAATTTGCTGAATCTTGTACTTTTACCACCTCAAATGTTGTATGATTGAGATCTAGAACTACTAAGGAGAATGGAATGCCCCTCTTTCTTGTAAGTCTTGGGCAAAATTGAAAACTGGAAAACAAATAAAGGGTAATCCACCTATACAGTTCCCACATGTCCTATAAGTGTTGTGTGAATGCCTACTGTGTGCTGGGTGCTGTCTGAGGCACTGAGGATATAACAGTGCATACAACCAGCCAAACTCTTGGCTTGTGTGGGACTTAAATTCTAGTGGGAAAGACAATAAACAAAAGAGGTAAATATATATGTTATATTTCAGTGAGAAAAAGGAAACAGGTAGGACAGTTGAGATGGAGATTTTCACATGAGTAGCCATGCCAGAAAAGAGAACTTTCAAATAAAAACCTAAAGGGAGGGTGCAAGTTGTGAGGACAGCTAGGTGAAGCACATTTCAGGAAGAAGGAAGACCAAAGCGGGGTGTATACTTGATACATTCATGGGACAGTAAGAAACACGTGACACTAGGAGGACGTGAATGGGTTCACTTTTGTCCCCTGTCCAATCATTTTATTATTATTGTTGTTATTGTTGTTCTTGCTGTTGTTTGGGATTCATTGACGGTTCAAAGAGAGGTTACAATGATTGCATTTGTTAGATAAAGTCCCTCTTATAATTGTGTCCCACTCCCAAGAGGTATGCCATATACTGTGATCCCCCATCCCCCCTCCTCCCCTTTTTTCACTTCCTCATTCCCCTATCCTCACCTTGCATTAGCTCATCTACTGCCTTCATATTACAACTGAGTACACTGGATTCTTGCTTCTCCATCCTTGTGATGCTTTACTAAGAAAAATGTATTCCACCTCCACCCAGGTTAATACAAAAGATATAAAGTCTCCATCTTTTTGTGGCTAAATAGTATTCCATGGTATACCTATACCACAGCTTGTTAATCTATTCCTGAGTTGATGGGGCATTTAGGCTGTTTCCACATTTTGGTGATTGTAAATTGAGCTGTGATAAACAGTCTAGTGCAAATGTCCTTATGGTAAAAGGATTTTTTTCTTCTAGGTAGATGTCTAGTAATGGGATTACAGGATCAAATGGGAGATCTAATTTGAATTCTTTGAGGATTCTCCATAATTCCTTCCAAAAAGGTTGTGTTACTTAGCAGTCTCACCAGCAGTGTGAAAGTGTTCCCTTCTCTCCACATCCATGCCAGCATCTGCAGCTTTGAGACTTTTTGATGTGGGCCATTCTCACTGGGGTTAGTTGATATCTCAGGGTAGTTTTGATTTGCATTTCTCTGATGATTAGGAATGATGAACATTTTTTCAAATGTTTATTAGTCATTCATCTTCTTTAGAGAAGTTTCTTTTCATCTCTCTTGCCCAGTGATACATGGGATTGTTGGGTCTTTTTTGTTGATTAATTTGAGTTCTCTGTAGATCCTAGTTGTCAAGTTTTTGTCCGATTCATAATATGCAAGTATCTTTTCCCATTCTGAAGGTTATCTGTTTGCTTTGGTTGTTGTTTCCTTAGCTGTACAGAAGATTTCAGTTTAATTAAGTCCCATTTGTTTATTTTTGTTATTGTTGCAATTGCCATGGAAATCTTCATCATAAAATCTTTCCCCAGGCCTATGTCTTCAAGGGTTTCCCCTTTCTTTGAGGATTTTGGTTGTTTCCTGCCTTAGATTTAAATAACTAGGGACTCTCCCAACTTATGGACACCAATAATGTGCTGACCAAGTCTCTAGTCACTTATTCACTCCAGGACTATCTCCCTGTCCTGACTGATTATTTGACAGCAGGCACGAATGTATGTCCTCTTCATGCCAGCTACTTGATGCAGAGAAACTGCTCCAGAGATACTTTTAAATAATTTGAAGAAGCAGACCCCGGGAATTTCAAATCCCTAAGAGCTGAGTTCAGGGAAAAAGGCCCTTGACATAGGCTTTTGGAGTTTGGGATTTTGTGATCTTTGGAGGAAGGGGCTCGCAGGATGAGATGTCAGCTCATCATCTCTCCCTGCTAAGAAATCCCCTCCAAGTCCAGCTCTCTGGCAAGTGTTATATTTTTATGGGGCAAGGAGAACATGAATATAGGGTGTTGGAAGTGTGCCTATTGTATAAATAGCTACTAGCCTGATCCAGGATAAATGGATCATGTTCTGAATTGTAGTAAACTGTAATTTTAAGTAAAATGAAAATTAGGGTTATACAATACATCTCAAAATATCTAATTATCAGAAAGGAATTTTGTATACAAATGCCCTAATCTATTATTCAACAAAAGCACATTTTTAAAGTATAATTACTAGTCAATCACAATGGCTCTGATGTTATAATTAACAAGTCTCATGCAAAAGTTATCCAGAGGTTATGTCGAAGGTCTCCAGGTTTAACTGGTTAGAAAGAGGAAGGCTGGCCAGTTGAGGCCCATGACTAGATGTGGGGGCCTTGAAACTATCAAGAGCATCAAAAAACAAGGCAAGTCTGGAAACAGCCACAGCCAAGAAAGCCTGAGGAGAGGTGATGACAACATGTGATGTGGGTCCTGGATGGGATCCTAGCTAAAAACTAGTGAAATCTGAAAAAGGCATGAACTCTAGTTAGTGATATATCAGTATTGATTAATTAACTGCAACAAATGTACCACAGTAATGAAAGATGTGAGCATGAGGTATGTGGAACTCTGTCCTATCCTCTCAATTCTTCTGTACATCTGAAACTGTTATTTTTAAAAAGAGATATTTTTAAAACCCTAATGAAGGCCTGGAAACCTAATAAGGCTGCACCAAAGTGATTCTAGTGGGCTAGCTTTATTATTCAGTTACCCTCATAGGTTTATTTGTGTTTTCTTGGAGCACTGAAGTTGTATAAGTATTAATATATGTATTGTTAACATTTCGATATGTGTTCTTGTGGAATATATTCACCATATGAAGCAATAAAAGAAAAAAGAAAAGGAGTTCCAAAAGTCCATGAGTAGCCATGTCATGTTTGAGGCTGTAAGTCAGAGAATGTACTTTGGCTTTTACGCTGAACAAAATTGGAGAGCATTGGAATGTATTGAACACAGGAAATGTGTGATTTGACTTCAGTTTGACAGGAGCTTTGCAACAGCTGTGTAGGGATTAGAGCAAAAGGTGTAAGAGGCAGAAGCAGGGAGACCAATTAAAAGACTATTTCAATAATCCTGGCAAAATATGATGGTGGCTTGGACCATAGTGGTAACAGTGCATATTAAGAGCAGTGGTTGAATTGTGTGTAGATAATGAAGTGAAACTCAACAGAATTTGCTGATGGACTGGATTGTAAGGTATAAACAAAAGAGTGGATTTAAGTGTGGTGCAAATATAGAGTCATACTTGATTAACTAGGAAGAGTTCCTATTGGCTGTAATGGGGGATACGATGCTTTAGATTTGCATTGCAAGACACCTGTCATCAAAAATCTTCACTATGCCTTATCTAACAAGTAACAACAGAACTATAGGACTATATAGGACCAACCTTACCATGGCTTTTGAGGACTTTATTTCTATTGGTCACATATTTTCTCTAATAATGATTATAGATTGGTGAATCTAAATTTTTTATAAGTTTCACTATCTTTAAACATTGGGGGAAAGTTGCAGACACTTTAACTAGAAAGACAAGCTTTGTCATACATCTTGAAACTTGCATTCCATTCCCAGCAGTGGCAGTGGAAATGTTTCACAGATTTTGTGAAGTTATCCATGGTTCCCTACTTAAGAAGCCCTGAAAATAGATCTGATGCTCCTCCCTGCTTGGTGAGCCAAATATTGTCCACAGCCTGGTTATATTTTACTTATTACCATAGGCTTGTTCATGATATTGTTTGGGTAATTTCAAAAAGTTGCAGAAATCCCTGATCACAAATAGGTTCTTTACTAATTGCAGAATTCCTCTGTTTATCAGCATAGTTTATCTGAAAATGAATTTCCATTACTGCTTCTTATTCCTGGATTAATGGTTTACTGCGATGTTCCCCCCATAGGGTTAGAATTTTCAGTAATCTTATTATTTAATTTCTTTTCCAGGAGTCCAGAGGGACAAAATGAACAAAATAGAGCTTTGGAATTGATGACAAATACTATATCCATTAATATTTCAAAAATTTACTCTTACACTTTTGTTTGGGTTTATTTAACACAATAACAAATAAGTACTAAGTATGCTAAGTATCACTGTGTGTATATATGGTGAGGTAAAAAGGTATGAGAAAAATAATGTAATTTATTTGAAGAAATGAAACATCCTAAATGTTTTATAGGCATTCCCTTGTTTGCCTAAGTGGTGAAAGAGTTATTGAAAATAATATAAGACTTCAAGCATGGTAAGCAAACTCCCCAGTATCTTCATTCTCCCAGCTTTCACGATTTGCTCAATGCTAAGGACACCACTTCATCTTCCCTTTATCCAGTGGAAGCTATGAATTTCCTAAGCTTCTAGAAATTTGGATCAAGATGTGGATTTGATATCCATACAACTCTTCATTGCCATTATTTTTCAGCACTGCAAAGCTTTATATACTTCTCCTAGGGTAGCATTTCATTTACAAAGCAGACAAAAAGTAAACATTTTTTTAAAACACTTGACAACTGTCATAAATGCAAAAAAAAAAATTATTTATGGAACAAAAGCATAGCAGCTCTGCCCACCACTAACACGTGCTGATAGTGGTTGGTTGTGTTCTCTTTGAAATGCCAAGTAAATTACCTTGTAAAAAGAAGTAAGTTGTTTATAGGGAAGGGGCTTCTAAGTCTTCATTGCTTTTCTGCTTGACTGTCTTTTCTATCTGAAGACTAGTTTCCCATGTGGTGGGGATGGTGGCCATTTTGTTCACAGTTACAGTCTCAGACCTAAAAGCAGGGCTTGGTGTATGTTAAGTCATTATCCAATTAATTTTTTATGGTAGGCTGCCTACTTAGTTTCTATTCTTGGAAAAAATCTAAGCCATAACTCCTGTTATATTATAGTGGTCATGTTTGGTACCACATTGCCCCATCTCCTGCCAACTTTTGCTCATGATTCCCCTCCAATTTTTGAGAAGATACCTCTTCCCCATTCTTAGATGTTTGGGGAGGAGGGAGGGTTGATTTACCTTTCAAATTCATAGCCAGATTCTAATTACCTTACACAAATATTAATTTTTCAAACATCTCCTATTCCTGCCCCAACCATTGCGGTTGTATTAGATAGTGGACCTATACTTTCTCCCAAAGCCTATGAGACGCAAGCAGTTTCTCAGAGATAGAAGTTATTTTTTCCTTGGGATGCACTCAAAGTACTCATTCTCCCCCCCAGGACTAGCTGGGGTAAGAACATGGAACCTGGTACTGCAGCAGCCTTTGTCATTACAAGGGTGAGGTCTGAACCTGCCAGGGGGCTACCTTGTGCAGCATGAGAATAAAATAAAACCAACTGTAAATAAGAAAGACCCCTCTGCCCTCATAGAGCTTATAGTCTACTATAAATTCTCTATGTGGATTTTATAATTCCCTATAAATTATGTCAACTAATATCTCTTCATTAAGTCAGCTTCATTCTGTCTCTTACAACACAAAGACTCCTAACTAATGCAGTATCTTTTCAATAACTTGATTTTTTTCTCCCTAAGATATCTGAACAAGTCCCTTTATCTTCCAGTTAAAAGACTCCTGAATTAAAACAAAGTGGTTGAGAAGAAAGAAAGGATATTCTCAGGTGGAATAGCAGCACCTGAGGGGGAGGCTTGACGTTAGCTCCCAGGGATGTGTTAAGAGTAGCTCCCACCTGTGTGAAAAATCAACTTTGTGCTAGAGTTGTTTGATTTCCCATCTTTACTCCTCACCTCATTGCTGAAATGCATTATTAAATTCAAGTTTCAAGAGTCTGAATGACTCAGAATAATATAAATAGAAATGGGCAAAGCTGGGATTAAAAACTGGGTGACTCTAGGGCTAATCACAACTGCACAGTGATGACTCTAGATTGAGTTAGACACATACTGTTCCTGCATGGATTTGGGTAGAAGAACATAATTCTTCATTTTGCAGATGGCCCCATGCATTGCAAGATCTAAGGTATTTAGCATCCTTGGATTTCTCCTCATTATATGTTAATAGAGATCCCCCTATTCTGTGTAAGAACCAAAAATGCCCCCCACACTTCTAAATAACTTCCTAGGTGGCCACGCTAGACCCAGCTGAGAAATCTGGTGGTAGATGAAGGCAACAGGGCACAATTCAGTTGTGACCGAAGTTTAAGTTTAGGGGAAGAGTGAACACTCCAAGTTTAGCAGACTTGAATATGTTACCCTAGGCTAAATGGTACATAACAAGATACAATGTAGTAGGAGACTGGTAAGAGGTCTGGAAGGCTTCCATTGCCACATTTTTAAGACATAATTTTACACATGACAAGAAACCATTAAAGATAACACAGAGTTGTATAAAGTTTAGGTTTTAGAGTTATACAGAGTTCAGTCCAGTTACAATTCCTCTATATCTATCCATTCATTATTTAACCCACTCATCCACTCTGTATTTTTAAGAACCTATTTCTGGCCAGCTACTTTGGGAATTTAATGAATGACAATCACAGCTCCTGCACTATGGAGTTTGCAGACTATTATATACATTAAATATTTCATGTATTGGCTCTGTACCCATAGCTCAGTGGCTAGGCACTGACCACATACACCGAGACTGGCAGGTTCAAACCCAGCCCCAGCCAGCTAAACAAAAATGACAACTGCAACAAAAAAATAGCTGGGCATTGTGGCAAGTGCCTGTAGTCCCAGCTACTTGGGAGGCTGAGGCAAGAGAATTGCTTAAGCCCAGGAATTTGAGGTTGCTGTGAGCTGTGATGCCACAGCACTCTACTGAGGGTGATGGAGTGAGACTCTGTAGCAGAAAGTAAATAAATCTCTCATGTATCATTATGTGTATCTACTATATACATAATAAACTTCAGTCTATGGGGTTTATAGTGTACTACATACATTAGAGACTCTTTCAGAGAGGTGGTTTTCTTATATCAAAGACAGGATCTGTAATGCTTTTTGTAAGGACTGGCACTAATACATGTAACATATCTGGAACACATGTGCTCAAGTAATTGTGCCTCTGTAGAGAAGGGATGTGTGGAAAGGTTTATAAAAAATTCTGTTGAAAATTATCATGACTATCAACATTCAATAATGTTGTCAAGTAAGTAATGTCAAAACACTATTACCTTTTATTTTCCTATTCGAAATGGGGGAGGAGGAGGAAATGTAAGTGGGAAGTTTTGTGCCTACTACACATCTACTTCTGCCCAAATCCCACAACTGTCAAGAAGAGAAAAGCCTATACAATAATAGAATTTTGTCTAAAACCAAATTAGTGATTCCTTGGAGCCATTCTCAATCTTCTTAACGTATGTGCCTCAAAATAACGTGTCCGATGCCTATTTTACATGTTCAAATGAGCATTCACTGTGAGCAAGACTGTAAGTTTCTGACCACAGTATCAGCTTAATACATGTTTCATTAATGAAAAAATGAATAAAACTCTTCTTGTAGCTTTCTGCTAAGTATTAAAACTCCTTTTAAAATTATTTTGGCCCCATGTCTCTCACAAATGGGTTTCCTACACTTCTATTGTGGACATGCCAGGAGCATCAGTACTTCATCTTTATTGTTTCAAGCCATTACTATTTCTGAGTCACTTACATAACGTAACCTAGTCTATCCTGATTTCATGTCATTATGGAAAATCTTACAGAGATTCAGAAATGGTAGCTCTTTTAAGTGTTACCTGTCAATCAAAATTTTCCCTAAGATGTCTAGAATATATATATTCTCTAGAATATATTTGCTGTAAAGGGCTGATTTATGAAAAACAGCAAAGTATAGTACAAGTTGTTGAAATGGAGGTATTTTAGAAGTTCATTTTTGACTTTTTATTTTTGAACAGGGTGTAACTGGATGTATGCAAGTGAGCATATACAATGTCTGTCTCATTCATCATGAATATTTGCAGATGATGAAAAAATTTTTAGCCTAATAAACAATATGGCATTTCAAAAAAAAATTGTTATTAAAAAATAAAATCATGGGGCAAATGTGGATAACATAGGAGCTTTAGAGGTAATTTAGGCTGGCAGAAATGAGTCTTCCTAATAGGGAAAGTGAAAAAATAATTTTAGAAAATGTAAACTGTTATTTCCTCAGTGGTCATGTCTGTGTTTCTCCCTCTGGTCCAGAAGAGCCCTTTCCATGCCTGGATTCAACCCCTACAACCCCAGCACTGTGACTGGTATAGGGTGGGCAGCTGACCAAGCTGGGCCACACATACAACACCCCTCCTACCCTGACATGAAGAAGCTGATGATGGGCAGTGGGAAAGCTAGATGCTGTTACACAGTTAAAGGAGAAATGAGAGGTAGAGGAGGGAGTAATAGCATTGCAGTCTCCAACATAAGGCTTGGTGTTTTGTACCTGTTTTTCTGGCAATTTAATCATAACAACCAACGTATTCCATATTTTTCCTATTTTAATTTTAATTGGGGTAGTAACACTTGACAATCAGGGTGTAACTGCACCAGATCAATCTGGTTCAACTTTTATGAAACAAAATTGTGAGTTGCTTTTCAGTTGCCATGGACTCCTCAGGTTGTGAGTCATATAACCTGAGTGTATGTACCCAGACGAACCAAGTTTGCAGCCATGGGTGGAACCTCAATGCTTGAATCTAGGAACAGGGACTGACTGAATCGAAAAGTGGACACCACATGACAAGATCCAAGATCCAATCAGATTGAGCCCTCACATCACCTCATAGCAGAATCCAGTCAGAGCACACTTCATTACTCTGCCCTAGCCTCCAGCTCAAAACAATATATCTGAGACTTCCTCCTATCTCCTGCCCAGTGAATAGATAATAATGGCTTTCTTTTCTCAAATAATGGTGCCAAGGTGTTAGCCTCTATGGTCATTGGGTAGCAAACCCAGTGATTGTTGGTAACAAAGGCATTCTTATGTACTAACTAGTACAACTATTATTATTTTTGAATTTAGCCTTCTGTGTCATCAACTCAATCAAAAAATTAGATGAGTAAGCTGAGTGTGGTGTTTCACATCTATAATCTCAGGGCCTTGGGAGTCTGAGACAGGAAGATCCCTTGAGACCATGAGTTTAAGACCAGCCTGGGAAACATAGCTATCTCTTAAAAAACAAAAACAAACAAACAACAACAAAAAAAACCTGGGCATGCATAAGTCCTAGCTACTTGTAAGGCTGAGGCAGAAGGATCTTCCAAACCTAGCAGTTCCAGGTTACAGTGATAGTACCTACTACACTCTATCTCTAAAAAAAAAAAAAAGAAGAAGAAGAACAAATGAATAAAGTTAGTGGAATTAGACCAGTGGAAATAGCACAAGTCAGAACATATCAGAAACATCTGGAGAATTATTTCTTTTTCTTTTTTTTTTTTTTTTTTGAGACAGAGCCTCAAGCTGTCCCCCTGGGTAGAGTGCCATGGCATTACAGCTCACAGCAACCTCCAACTCCTGGGCTCAAGCAAGTCTCCTGCCTCCGCCTCCCAAGTAGCTGGGACTACAGGCGCCCGCCACAACGCCCGGCTATTTTTTGGTTGCAGCCGTCATTGTTGTTTGGCGGGTCCGGGCTGGGGATTCGAACCTGCCACCTTAGGTGTACGTGGCTGGCGCCTTAGCCGGTTGAGCCACAGGCGCCGAGCCAGGAGAATTATTTCAAACAAGATTTCCAGAACCCTACCTAATGAGTTTTTGATTCACTATGCAGGTGGGTGGGGTGACAGGGTTGTAGAGACTGAGAATTTTACTTATAGTAAGTTCCCAGGTACTGCTGGCCCAGATCCCACACTTTGAGAATCACAGGATTATGTTGAAGTCAATGTGAATACAAAAGTCAAACATCACTCCACCTTCCCAAAATGTAATTTCTAGAGTTCCATGCAACAACAATTAACAGGTGGTACAGCATAGAAAAGAGGACTCTTTATCCAGAATGCTGGATTAAACTGGGTTATAAATAGATAATGTCACTGTAGGACTTGTCAAAGCCTTTGATACACTAACATGCAAGTCTTCAAGAGGTGGACTGTAGTCTGCACTGTTTCCCAGATATATCTGAAGACCTCCTCTTTATTGCAGAGCTTGTCCTAGAACAAGTGTTCTACAAGTGTTATATAGAAAATACATGGCCACATACAGATTTTAAGGAAAGCAAATGTAATTTAGGAACTAACAAGGAAAGGGCTTTGAAACAGAAGTTGGAAACTGATACTATTGATAACTGTAGCTAATCAACATATTAACTGACTTATGTAAGTTAGATGATTGCTAATACATATATAGCTTATATATATATATATATATATGTATGTATATATGTATATATATATACACACACACACACTAAGGAAACTGTCCTAAAATGAAGGCATTAACATGTTAAAATTTTAAAATATAAAGCAAAACACTTCACTAATTTGTTATAACTCCTTCCTGCTTTTAAACAACACAAAATAGACAATTTCCAGTCATTTCCAGCTTTAGTTGTAGAGGAAGTCCGTGAGTTGAATGAGGAGCTGGGTTGTTAACAGCACTCATCATCTGGTGTGTCACACAGAGAGGATGGAGGTACAGCAATGACCCATGCAGGAGCAGGCACTGCCAATTCTCAATAGCTCAACTTTCCTCAATATTAAGTAGGAGCTGAGTTTAAGACAGATGAAATTAACAGGTTATGCGGGTTTGGGGGAGGACCTAAAATTTCCACTAAATCCATTTTACCTCTCTGGACAAGACTGGAAATGAAAACAGCTAAAATAGATGCCTGGTTTTAAAAAGTCTTTAAGAAAAATAATTATTTTAAATTAATATATCCTTAAGACCCTGATATTTAAATTTGTCTTACTTTATTTTCAAAAAACATTCTTATATCTCAGACAGGAATAATTTGCTAGGAAGTTATGTTCTCTTATTTTATACTGCTTTAAAGAACAATAATGAACCTATCACATAGCATTTTCCTCCATTTCATTCAGTCTATGTAATGGAATATGGGATACTTTCCATGGATAAAGCATAAGCTAAAGAAAGTTCCTAAGACTTCTCAGGCTGAAGGAAAAACAAAATCATATTATATAACAAGTAGGTTGACCAAAAAAAAGGTTATTGTGAATCTTGCTCTGGGAGTATCTGAGTACTTAAGACGTGGCTTGGAGAGCTTAGAACTCTAGGAGTAAAGAGCCCCAGAGGGTACAGAAAGTTCCAGAGGGCATCCAGAGGGCCCCATCAGTATTTTAACTTCCTATTTTTTCTTTTTGCATCCCAAGTGAAATGATGGGTCTCACAGACAAGTCGTGATTCTACTAGATTACCAGCATAGTTCCATGAAAAGCCATGAAGGTTTATATATGTTAATTGATACCTTATATGATTTTCCGATGGCAAATCTCCAAATAGTAGAACCAACCCGAACAATCGTTGTACTTACCCAGAGGCTCTCGAAAGTAGAACCATCTATAAATCAAATGAATATGCAAATTACAGGAGATGCAAACATTCGGCAGTTCCGTGGATCTGATGAACATTTCAAACTAGATTTTAAACATTAAAGATTCAATAAGATTGAAATGAGTTAGTCCAACGGGAAATTTAACTCTTCACTGATGATTTTTACTTGTGAATCCTTTTTCCTGAAGTAGTAGTTTATCTACAAATGTGTACATTTTGAAACTATACCTATGGGAAATTTCTAGGAATTTAACATAGAAATTTAAACATAATTAGTAATTATTTTAGAGCAAAAGTAAAGCGGGGAGAGGGGTAAGAAAACTAGCTAGCTACCTTTGAGAAACTCTAGGGCAATATTAGAGATGAAAAAACAGACTGACAAAAAAAACCTAGGCTAGAATACCTATTACACATCGCCATAAACCTTAATCCACGAACTGCAGCGTCCATTTCCTCACTTATAAAAAGAAGCAAATGGTGTAGAAGAATCTTTAAGGCCCCATGTCTCTGAGAAGTTAGATAGTAATACTTATTCTACTTTTTCATCAAAACAAATTTTAGATGAGGAGAAACTTCCACCTCAAAAACAGTCAGTCATTTCAAGATTATGGTGGTTATCTACGGTCTTTAAAACCAGAGTCAAGATTCTTACGTGAACAACACACAACTTAGTTTGTTCACTTGACCCTCTTTAGTGTCTCCTGAGCATCATTCCTGGAATTTCAACGTTAATTCTACAACAAGCGGAGTTGTGGGGTTCTTCTCACTGTGCATTGGGACAAAACACATCTGGGGTACAGCGTACAAGTTTTCTCTGTTACACTCATTTATTCCTAATAGTTTTTTCATTTTCTACAAACTGCTGAACATAACTCTCTAAAATAAAATAAGAGCCCTTAAAAATATACATTATATAGACAACAACAGAAGTAAAAACATGATTTCTATGGGGAATTGCAGTTTTTAAAAGATACCCAACTTGAAACTTCCATGAAACCCAGTACGGCCAATACCAGAATAAGCAGAGAACTAAATCAGATCTCATACTTCCTCAGAATGCACACAGGGCTCCAAAACCAGGGATAGTTTGCTTCTGAACAAATTGCTTACATCAGGTAAGCAATAGATTACGTCAGGTGGTCGTGAAGTGGTAAGACACCACAGAATATTAAACACTGTCTTGCTAGAGATGAGAAAATAATTCAAGATGCCACATTTCATACCCCAAGGGTCTTAACAGAGGTGGGAAGATAAGCAAACAAAAACAAGCAAGCATTTCTCTAGGTATATGTGTGGAAGCATGTATGTATATGCACGCGTATGTGAGTCAGGACCCCCCCCCAGGCCGAGACCACAAGTCGGAGCAGGCAGCTGTGGGAAACCACGCTCATAGTTTCAGAACAAAGACCTCCTGGGCAGCAGCAGGGGCCTGACAGAGAAGCAGGAGGCCTTACCTGTTCCCCTCCACAGAAGGGTGGTTCTGGGAAGAGATTGCGGGGTAGAACATAAACCTTTGCAAAAGTCACATACTCAATGGGCGAGCACTTCTTTTCCGTGGGGGTGAGCACCTGTAAAGAATGAAAACACAAAACCAAAGGAAGAAGCCCCTAGAATATTCTAGGCCCGACCATCTAAGGGCTTTTCAATTTCTTCTATATTTTCCATCACCTCAATGAAAGAATTTTATAATTATAAGTAAATATTGAGCTTTGAATATTATCCTCATCTCCATCATCAGCTAGGAATTTAACTGCCACTCATCTTTAACAACTTCTTTTTCTTCTTCTTCTTCTTTAGAGAATAGGAAGGTTAAAAGAAATCTTAATGGGACTATCTAGCCAAATGTCTTCAGTTTATAGATGAGGACATCACAGCAATATGGTAAAGAAACTTACAAAATAAACAACAATGGGGTGGCTCCTGTGGCTCAGTGGGTAAGGTGCCGGCCCATATACCTAGGGTGGCGGGTGGTGGGTTCCAACCCAGCCCAGCCAAACTGCAATAAAAAAAAATAGCCAGGTGTTCTGGCCGGTACCTGTAGTCTCAGTTACTCAGGAAGCTGAGGCAAGAAAATAGCCTAAGCCATTAGTTCTCAACCTGTGGGTCAGGACCCCTTTGGGGGTCAAAAGACCCTTTCACAGGGGTTGCCTAAGATCATCCTGTATATCAGATATTTACATTACAATTCATAACAGTAGCAAAATTACAGTTATGAAATAGCAACAAAAATAATTTTATGATTGGGGGTCACTACAACAAGAGGAACTATATTAAAGGGTCATGGCATTAGGAAGGTTGAAAACCACTGGAAGCCCAAGAGCCAGAGGTTGCTATGAGCTATGATGCCACAGCACTCTACTAAGAGCGATAAAATGAGACTCTGTCTCAAAAAAAGAAAAAGTACACAACTATGCACATAGATAGGACCAGAGTTCTTTCTCTAGTGCCTTCCTCTAGGCCAGTGTTCTGTTTTCTCTGCCACTTTATTAAGATATCATACATATGCTTCATTAAAATTTAAAAACTGCTTACTGCCACCAATGTGATATGCCATACTGCTAGATTTGTGTTTTAAAAGAACTGATGCCCCTCCCTTTTAGGTTCTAATGACCCAAGTCACATAGTACCTAAAATTTTAGAGACCAAAGACAGGGGTCTTATCCTCATAATCCTTGAGGGTACACTGATTCCTTTGAAATCTACTCACCACAAGTGATGAAAAGTGGTTTAAACTTGGCCCAGGCAGACGGCAGATGGACAAAGAACTTTGGGGGCTTTGGGGATAGCCTTTAGATTGATCGTTCAGATGGGAACATGGTTACAACCTTGTCCCCACAATGGTATATAAAATATTTATTCTATGTTATGTTCTTTCTTAAAGTTACAATAAAAAGGGGTCTCTTACTATAATGCCCGGAGCCCATAGGTAACAGTGGCCGAGGAGGAAGCTGGACTCTGTGTGAACATGAAGCTGAAACCCAGACCAGGCGCTGCAGGTTTGCATACAAAATCAGGCGACACTATCAGGAAATATGTAGCTCCAGGTTATGAGACATCAGTGATTCATTTATCAAGAAAAAAGAGAAAAAAACAGAAATATCTCCTTGAAAATTATTGGTCTCAAATTTTGCAATAGATTTATGACTTTATTTTAGTAAAGAGGGTAATAACAATGTCAGTTACGATGCCATATTTTATATGTGTAAGTATGCCTATAGTTAATAGAATTCATCAGGCAATAGGTCCGGGCACTATTTAAAACATGGGTCAGAGGGGCATTAATTCTATTCAAAGTGTCCATCTGTTGCTGCCCAACTTGCACGGAGGGTTGCATAGCAACCCATAGTGCTGCATGGATATGGTTGGCCTCCCTCTGTTGCTTTTGTTTGCCCTCTGAGAGAGTTGCCCTTGATGGAGAAACAGTAGGTGTTCTTTTATTTATATATTTATTTATTTTTTTTTGGCTGGAGCTTGGCCTAGTGAGGGGGTGCTCATTATAGCCTGCTGAGCTAGATAGCATTGTGAGGCAGTATCTGACATATGAATGTAATTTATCGTCCTGGCATGATTCTCAGTCCCAAACTGATCCCCAAATTCCTAAGATGGTAGAAGTACAGCAATTAAAAATATATATATCAGGCCCTTTTTACTTTTACGCCCGGGAAAAAAACACAGCAGAGCAGGCAGAGAGAAGGTTTTGGAGGTTTGATTCAAATTTGTGGCAATGTTATAAAAAGTTGTAACACTTAATGTCAGCATATTTATTAATAACTCGCTTTTTCATACTTTCATTAAATTAAAAGATTCCTTTGTAAAACAGACATTCTTAAAGGCCTTTTTGTTATGTATCAATTCTAAATGTAGTACTTAGGTTTTCTGGACCTTACGTTGTTTAGCTACTCAGTAAAGTCTGCAGTGAATTCAAGCATCTGTAATCTTAACTAAACTAAGCACTTACCTAGCTTATTTCATTTCAGCTTTACTTCGTATCAGCTATAACTTGGGGGCAGGACAAACAGCTCCTGTCTGCTCCTAGGAATTGCTACTATGACTATGGGCCGCTGATAAATAACAGTCTCAGCACATCATAGAAATTCAAAACTATTAATAAGGTACCCTTGAAGAAAGCAAATATTTTGACAGACCTGAAAACATTGTGTTTAGAGCAACCAAAACAGCACACTAAAATAGAAAAATGCAATCAGGACATCAGATTGTTGTTTTCTATTACTCTGTTGTTATAACTAGACTTAGCTGTTTGTATGTTATTCGTGGCACAGTTTCAGAAACGCCTGCTCTTTATCTTTGATACATCTGTGTATTTCAATTTTAAACAATTTTGACACCTACTCTTTTCAGTTAGTACTCTTTAAACTAATTTTTAAGAAAGACCTGATTACCAAGATCACCCTTGAGAATGCTTCCTAGGTGTTTTGGGGAGGAAGCAGGTAATTGAATAGTAGTCTCTATCTTAACTATTACTAAAATTCTAGTGTAGAGATGCTGAATTTTTAGACGCATTTATAGGAGTAGAATCACCTACCTTCTTACGTGTCAGAGAACCCACAAATGCCCTGAACAAAGATGGACCTCCGATGTGGGGCTGTCTCCAAATCAGATGTCAGGTGAATTCCAGTATATGTCTTCATTGGCTTATGGTAAGGTGACCAAATAATTCATCATCTGCTTTTAGTCCCTTTTGAGAATAAAAGAAAAAATGAGCAGAATGGAGATCAGAACAACTGATGTAAACAGAAGCATGTCCAGAAAGTGAAACAATAAGGCTACACACTAAGTGTAGAGAGTATGTCGGGGATACAGTTGCACAAGCACACAGAAATGTCAAATGTGGAAGCAGAAACTTGGGGTGGGGGGGCATATTATTTGCTCTGTGGCCAAGAGTCTAGGGTTTGAGTTCCACAGCCAGGGTTCACATTCTGCCTCTGTCATTAACTAGCTTTTGACCTTGATCAAGTCACTTCATACCTCTGAGATTCAGGTTTTTCTTGTGTAAAATGTGTTCCTTCTGCCCACCTATAAGTTTTGAAAATTAAATAAAATATCTAAATTAAATTCTGAGTGTAAATACAGGAACCAGAAGAGAAAGCCAGGGTTAGAGGTATGGACAGGAGTGAAGTGTTGGAGCAGCTTTGTTCAGCCAGACACTCTTCTTGGTCCCTTGAGTATCTTGAATGGGTTTTTGGAGCCAATGAGATATTTCACCTGGTGGAGAGTGTGGCTCCTAAAGGTCTCAGTTAGTCACAGTCACTCAGATAATACTACGACATGGCGAATAACACAAAAAAGGGAGAAATTCAGAGAAGTATCTTCTTTATAACAAATTCGTGTGTTCCTTAAGCTCTTTCAATTTCAGATTATTCACCTTTAAAATAGAAATGTTAACATATACCCCCTTAATTCATTGTGAGGTTTAAGTGAAATAATGTTTTAAAACAAATTGCACAAGCCATGGACAAGAGAGACTCATAAAATGGTATCAGTAGTAGCAAAAAAAAAAAAAAGTAGCAATAGAACTTACACTTTTTTATGTATCCGCTTCCATCAATTTCTGACTCTGTTTATAGTTTTCTAATATTTATTTGCAGAATTACCTCAAAGAAAAATTCCTGCCCTAAGAAAACACATTTATAGAAAATAACCACGGTATAGTAAGCATAATATAGAATCCTCAAAAGAGGAAAGTGGATACACGCGTCTCTGATGAATCAGAAATGAAGATAATGAATTTGTGACATCACATTAAGAAGCAGTTCAAGCAAGGAAAAAAAAAATCCCAAACACAATGTGGGAAAGACAAGCGTTAAAACACCATCTATTTAATGTCTTCTACTATTTATGAAAACTACAACTTAACCATAGGAGAAAGGTAGTTAATGTTTGAAATACCACAGAGAATTTCAAATGGCTAATTGATAGACAGCAAACTAGATGTAGTTTAAAAGATAAAATTATAAACTAATTATTCTCTGTATTATACAATTTACCTATGTACTTCAAAAATAAATTTTAGAGGTTGTATTTTTTTTTTCAATTTTTGGCTGGGGCCCGCCACCTTTGGCATATGGTGCCAGTGCCTTACTCTTTTGAGCCACAGGTGCTGCCCTTAGAGGTTGTATTCTATATTCCTCATTTATTTAAAGATTTTCAAATTTTAATTGCTTCAGTATAAAATGTAGTCAAGAAATTGGAAGAATCTACTTTTCTTGACAGTGTGATTATTCCGTGTTGTGTTTTAGATATCGTCAATCAACCTCATATTCATATATTTGAAAGTTCAAAACTTTTGATTTATACAATGCAGAAGATAGCAAGTTGATAGAAATCTCTTTTTTTTTTACAGTATGGAAGTGTTTATTTTCTGATTATTAAAGTACTACATGTGAAATGTAGGAAACTTAGAAATGCAGAAGATAGCAAACTACAGATTGCCATGCACAAATGCTATACTTTCATATAAAAGATTGAAATAAGTGACCATTATTTATATCCATGCTGCTTTACTTCATTTAACAGTATTACCAAGATGACTGTAGGGATGAGGTTGAGGACCAGCCCTTCTTCCCCACCCCGTTCCTCCCATAGATGGGCGTCTTTTCCCCATGATCTAACAGTGTATTAGAGAATGCCCAGCTTTCCTCTTCACCCATGACCCATAGGAGGAGAAATAAGGAAGAGTGACATTCCTGTCTAGCAAGTTTGCCAAGAAACTGACATTCACTAAGTTGCATTGGCCAGACACAGTATCACTGCATTCAAAAGGCAATGCTGTTCTCTCCTTATTTTTTCTCTCCCTTTCTTCTAATTCTAAATATATTCATGTACATAGGCTAGAGACATATCTATCCTTTACCATCATTGTAAAAAGACCCCAAACCTTTATTTGGGCATGCTTCTCTTATTAACCGCTTTCCATTACACACATTACAGAAATAGGATTAGACCAGGAAAATTTGTTTAATTTAACACAAACTATGCCCCAGCAGGACGCTGAGTTGGTGGAAGACAAGAATAATTTAATTCTAAAGATTGACTGCTGGGGTAAGCCCCACATCCGTACTTCTAGCTACTGGTTACAAACCAAAACTCTTTCTGGGATGCTTATCTCACACAGCTCTAAACAGGTGATGGAAACTCACCTAGGTTTATTCGTTTGGTAAAGCGCTCCCTATTCATTTGTTGCTGCTCTAGATGAGGCATATTGCTTCTTAACTTCAAGAAATATATTCATAAATGCAAAGATTTTGTGAAAGCTAAGATCATGATTAGATAGTTGAAGTTCCAGTCTACTCAAGTGACAGATAGTCATCATAATCATGATTCTCTGCACACCTAACTTACAGTGAGAGTTTAGTACATACGGACATAAGGCTCCGAGAAATGACATGTCTCTTCAATTAATTCTTAAAAATCTTATCCTCAATAAGATGTAACTTCAGTATACCCTTTTTATGTGAGTGAATAAGCAGTAACTTCCCCAAGTCTCAAAATTAATATCTAGTAGTCATGATTTCCATCCAGTCAGCCCAACTTCAAAATTCTACCTTTTAAACCAGTTCACTAGACTGCCTTTTTACACTAGGCCAGCATTCAGAAGACTGTGAATTCTAGCACTGATCTCTTAATAGCCAGTGACATAGATATTATAGGGTGAAAATTTAATTCATGATGAACTTAAGATACAGATAACTAGATTATCTACCTGGTTATTCATGAAAAAAGGCTGATCTATGGTCAAACATGTTGTCTTATCCACATGATATATACATATATATATTTGCTTCATTAATTGCTAAGAATCAGTAAATCATTTCACATAAGCCTGGGTTGTTTTATGTAAGATGTTAGAAGATATAAGCAAAAAATCTGTTCAACTTTTTTTTTTTAAGACAGATGTAGCCCTCAGTAGAGTGCTGTGCCATTATAGCTCACAGCAACCTCAAGCTCTTAGGCACAAACAATCCTCTTACCTCAGCCTCCCAAGTAGCTGGGACCACAGGTGCCTACCACAATGCCCGATTATTTTTAGAGACAGGGTCTCAGTCTTGCTCAGGCTGGTCTCAAACTCCTGAGCTCAGGCAATCCGTCTGCCTGGGCTTCCCAGAGTGCTAGGATTACTGGCATGAGCCATCATACCTGACCCTGATCAATATCATTTAAACTGTAGGGAATTAAATAGTGGCACAGCAGTGTAAGAATATACTGCTTGGCTGAGATACAATATGTATACGTGTAATGTGTCTTTATTTTTTTCTTCTTGCTGCTGTTTATGTTTCCTCTTTATTAGCACTTTTCAGCAATTTGACCCTAATATGCCTTAGTGTGGTTTTGTTTCTTCTGCTTGGGTTTGTGGAGTTTCTTGGACCTTCTCATGGTTTCCATAAAACTCAAACAGAGGCAAAAGGGAGACTCCTCCGTAGATTTCTGACACTCTCTCTTTCTTTTTCTGTCTCTCTCACTCATTTTTTCTCTCTCAGATTCTGTTCTGCAAATTCTAGCTACATTAACCTCCTCAAAAATCTACCTGTCTCTACCAAGCTATTTGTTATGGTTTGGAAACTATCTCCAGTAGCAAACCAGACAACTCTTGTACTGACCTGGCTAATATGTCCTGGCAGGAACCAGGAAACATATGCAGGAGTATATACGGAGAATTGTAGACTGGAATAGAGAGCTGTAAGGATGGGTAGGAGAGAACTGATTAGCATACACATTGACCTGTGACTGAGGATTCAATGTCCCATACAGAACATCCCTAACCTGTTCTGGTAGTCTGCCAGAATGACTCCTTAAATTGCGGACATTATTATGGCTTATTATAAATAAGATAAAGACTTTTAAAAGTATAAAGCATAGAAAGCTCTAGAGGGTAGAAGGCTCAAGGAGGTGGAAATTGACTATATAAGAACCGAAAATCTACTGCCTGATGAGTTTACTGAGCACTGGAAGACAGGCCCTTCTTCCTTTCCAGTCACAGGAAATGTACTGAGAGAGTGTACAGTGGGCAGTGAGAAACACCATGACTGTTTTTCTCTAGATTCATGTTGACTGTGTGAGATGAAGCCCACTATGGTTGGAAATAATGGGATTTTAGAGTTGCAGAAGGTATGGTTTGTATGTAGAAGCCAGGGATACCGTAGATGAATTCCTATATTGAATATGAAGGTCAAAGTGACCTTGAGAGTAATCTGTGGTGTTACTAAAGGATTATGCATATCTAACTGACTGACTTCATAATGGTAGAAATTTTTTTTGGGGGGGGGGCAAGGATACTGTATGGAGTCTCTTGATAAGACTCAGTAAGAGAGTTGCGATGCAAATACCTGTTTCCAGAACAAAATCGGATCTTCTGAGCCAGAGAAATTCTCACTGTTGGGAAAACAGCTCCATGTGTGCCACTGAATACTTGATCCTGAGACACCCAAGGAAATGTAAGAACTTGATGTACAATGACTTGATCCTTTAATGAATGGGAACTGAAGACTGGCAGATAAAACCCTGTGTCCCTGTCTTTAGACTTGCAGTTATTCATGTGGTTTCTCAGAAGAGGATCCTGTGAGATGGAGTGATCAGTCGCACCAGTTAGCTTAGCAGCATCCTCTGTTCAGTCTGGCCTCCGTCCTGCATCCTGACTTCCCTTTTCCCTGCCACATCCTTTCCAGTGGTAGCATTTTCTAATACATCAGCAGCTTATCAGCTCTGCCTCAGTTTCTGCTTTCTGGGAGAAGAAAGTGAAATAGCAGTGGTCATTTTAGCTCTGACTACTTTTTCAACCACCTCTCTCAACACTCTTTTCTTTGCTACTTATGCAAAATCACTTGCTCCCTTGCAGAAAAAAAGTGCTGTTTTATATTTTTTTAAAGCCTTAACTTACGATATTTTACACAGTCGGGAATGCCACATTCCATTCCACTGAATTATTTTGTAGTATCACATTCAGGGATCACTGCCTTCTGTGTTTTCTCCTAGGATAAGAGGTATACAATGTGACAATTTGTCATTTGCCTCAGAGAGGATTATCTGATATGTCCTCGACCACTGGTGCACTAGAAATTCCACCAAAGTACCAGGACTCTGAATCTTCCTAACATTTTCCTCCCATGCTCTGATATGCCCTGTCATACTATAGTTAACACGGAATAAACTGCACTGCCATTAGGGGAGACGTTATGAGGCAGAGATTACCTCTGAGAAAATTTAAAGGATATTTTAAAGCTGTTAGATGTCTGGACCCTGGAATTGAGACTGTTTACTGAATTAAGGAAAATCCATACTGCACCCCATCCATCACCAACCTCACAGATAAAGGTGAAGCTCTCACATGAGAGGCAGTGAGACTCGAGGATACTCAGACTCAGAAAACTTTATTCAACAAAGGAAAGAAGGTTGCATTTTACAAGCCAAATGAATGTTGCTGACTATAGCCCAAGCTATTCATATTTGGTTCAAGAGTCATCATATTCAGACTAAATTTCACCTCCCACTTGTGGTGGAGTGAACTGACTCCTTCTTTAGTTCAAATATGTTTAAACACTTTGCATTTGTTACATGCTGTGCACGGTGCTGAGGGTACAAAGATGAATCACACAGGGTCTTTGCTGTCATGGAAGTTATATTCTGCTAATGTGAGCCATAACCCAGTCTCACAAGTAATGGTTGGACGACGTAAGTGGCATGAGAGAGGTATCCCCAGGGTGCCGTGGGGGACAAGGAACAAGGCTGTTCAGTCTGAAGGTGCAGGGAAGGTCCCACCATGACCCTTGCTCCCTAAGGTACAGCAAGACAGAAACATTCTGAGTTGTGATAAAAGCTCTCTGCAGCAAGGAGCAACAATCACATTCAGTGTATACATGTGATCCTAGAGTATTCTGCTACAAGGAACTGCCAGATTTGGAGGGAAAATCGGCCCATTTCACGTCATTTTTCAGGTCTATTTCACTGATAACATTCGTTCTCTCTCCTGCTCTTTTCTAGTTCATTAAAAGATCTCTGCGTATAATGGGGTTATTGCTAATGCCTGTTCAGCTTTGTTTTACATATATTTGGTAATTTTTTCTAACATTTTTTAAAAAATAATTTTTTCTAGTTCTGTGGTTTTAAGGAGGTAGCTTCTCTTCCATTTCTATTTTACAAGTAAGACATTTCTTTCCATGTTCAGCACTTAAGATTCTAAACCTTCTAGAAGTTTTTTCCTCCTTCAGAAAACACCCCCCTCCTCTCTCCTTGCTGATAGTGTTTGCTTAACGTCCCGCCGGCATTTCTCCCAGGCCGTCCTGTGCGGGAGGCGGGAGGGAAACGTGTCTCCTGTCCAGATTCTTGTCTATTATAGTCCTTTTCTCCCAGGAGTGAGCACACAACTAGTAGATCTTAAGACACCTTTGAATTCTGTTTGATTTTGAATGGGACTGTTTACTTCGTGATCCTGGAAGTTCATCCATCTAAACCTGAACAGTTGAAACAGTTGGAGAACTGTATTTGACAGTGGTCTGAGTCTGGAGTACATTTGGATGGAAGGAGTGTATGTCCGCTGAATGCAGGGAGCAGCGATAAGCATGTGTGTTCTGAAGACAGAGGAGCAAATTTGCCTCCTTACTTCCTGCTGAACGTAGAGCCTCTTTTGTCTCGGGTTGTCTACCAGCAAACAAAGAAACCACTTGGCCACATACAGCTCACGTTTTATTTATTTCCCCCCTGTAGTGTTTGCAGAGCAATCTGCCCTCCACGAAGGAATCATGTCTACTGATTAGCAAGGCCAGACTGTGGCTTGGGAAGTTTCCCCGTGACCCCTGCAATAGATTAATTGTTTGCCATAAGGAAGTCTCTTAACCTTGCAGTATTTCCTTTTATACTCCTCAAGTGGAGGATAATAATGCTGGAAAAGAAAAATGATCTGTAGCCACAAGTAGGAAGCATCCTTTCAACGTCTTTGTACATATACACTTCCTCCAATGATAGTATTATTTTGTCCAGTTAAAATAATTCAGGAGAGTTTTAATAGAACACTCACTCTTCTCTGGATAATAAGACAATTTTTCAGAGTGTCACTATTTTGTCCAAATGTTTCATTTCATATGATGAAAAATTTGTGATAGGAAGTATTTTAACTGGTTTTACTTGGTTTAAATCATTGTTTTAAATAATAAAATATGACTTTGCCCATGGCAGGAGGTTGATGGTACCCATATGACATTTTACAAATAGAAAAAAAATATAAAGTCTATACCAATAGTTTTGATATCACAGATATAAATGATAAAGACAATTTTCTGAGATTTGGTCTTATAGAAAATATTAACCAAAAATGAATGCCAAAAAATGGAAAGTAAAGAACCAAAAGAAGAGAGCCATGAAGCCTATCAGTATAGTGCTTGAAAATACTGTTTACAATATATTTAAGCAATATATTTGAACTACATAATGTACAAATAGAAAGCTGGTGCTATATGGCTGATACAATGAAGCAAACTGCCCAGAAATGACATTTAGAAACCAAAGGAAATCTCTAAATGAGTCGTAGCTTAGGAAAATATCACCCAGGAACAAAGTTTTCAGAATCACCATTGCATTTGTACGCAATGACAATTTTTATTCAAATTTGATGTTAAAATTCATCAAATTTTAAAGCATTATAAACTTGTTTATCAGAAAAGTTATTTTATTTAAAATTAATTTTTAAAGCTATTTTGTCACTTTTTGATAAAGTGTTATAAAAGACAACATACTATCATCTTGGAATGAAGTGATCATTGTATTAAATAAAGTTTTGTTCAGGTATGTGAGCTTTTGCAGACTCCAAATGCATCAATCCTGGCATAAGTAGGTTTATAGTCTATATTTTTATTGTAGTTTTCTTCATCGTTTACACTAATGTTACTTGGAGTTGTACAATTTTTATCAATACTCTTATATAATATTTGAAAAATTGTTTTCAAATAGTTTGCCTATACTTCTATTTCTTTTCTATTTAATTTTTAATAAAAGTCATAACTTTATACATTTATGGGTTATAATGTGATGATCTGATATACAATGTGAAATGCTTAAATCAAACTGATTAACATATCCATCACCTCACTTATTTTTTGTGGTAAGACATTGAAAATTTTCTCATAGTTATTTTGAATTGTGCATATCAGGTGAGATCTCACCTTATTGCCCTCCCCCCTATTTTCAAGCTGTGCATGATTTGTGAATTAGAGAAATAATTGTGACAATAAAAACATGCACAATTAAAAAATGATAGCAATGATATAAAAATAGAACAAAAAATTGTGGAAATGAACTCACACTATTAAGTAAATGGAAGTTGATACAAAATGACCCATGCAGTTCTTATAGCACAAGTTCAAAGTTTAAGAGCATAAGAATTAGTAATGTAACTTGCATGAACTTTAAGGACATCATGCTAAATGAAGTAAGTGAGTCATGAAAAGACAAATACTATAGGAGTCCATTTGTGCAAGGTACCAGAGACTGGGGTGAAAAAGCAATGAGAAGTTAGTAAGAGTTTCAGAGTTTCAGTTTGATAAGTTGAAAGAATGTCCTGGAGATGAGTAGTGGTGAGGGATCCACAACTATGTGCATATACTTAATACCACTGAACTGTATACTTAAAAATGGAAAGATAGATAGTAAATTTTGTTGTATGCATTTCACAATTACAATTTTCTAAAGAATTAAAATAGGGAATTTCCACGAAAGTTTAATTGACATAATTGAAAATAATTGCTTCATCCCTGTTCCTCTGAGACTGCCTGCAGACCACCTGGCCAAACAGTGGTGGCCTGTGATCACATTCAGAGATTTGCTCATGAGAGAGAACACTGTGTTGCCAACTCACTGCCTGACCCTTCTCTCCAGGTGAGGAGGGGCTCAGATGTTGAAAAGCAGAGGGTTTGATTAAAAGGTCTGCTTTCTCTGTGGTTACCTTTTTTCCTCTAAGGATGACTTCACCCTTTCAGAAGAGAGCCCATATGGAAATACTCACTTGCTTGAGTCCTTTCCTGCCTGAAAATATAGAAAGGAAAGGAACTTAACAGGGCAACTGGCTACACACATTCAACTCTAGGTTGTAAGACAGAAAAACAAAATGAGACATTAGGGCTCATTCATGCTGTAATACAGCTTACTACATGCAGGGATGGAGGTTTGGGGCTAATGCACTAGTTAGGGATATAGACTAATCCTCTGTGCATTTCTCCCTTGGACAGATAACTCAATACATGAATAGCCACATGACTTAGTCCTGGCCACATATACAGACAAGCATCTTCTAAATGAACGTCTCTCCTTAGGTACACAAGAAGATTTTGATTATGCATGAGAGTATTTTTATTATCATGCATGCATCAGTAGATAAGGAAATAAATATAAATATGCTTTAGTGGTTTAAAGGCTTCTTACCATTGGTGTACATAGAATTTATTTTATAAAAGAAAACTTTAAGAAAAATAATTGACCTCCAAAACTTCAAAATTCATTTGTGATTCATGGTACTCTTGCCTCCTTAAGAAAAAAAAAAGTGATCATCTACTATATCCTTAGCACAGTATGTAACCGCATTTATTAAATAGAAATCAGAAAGAAAATATCTAAATGTTCTTATTTTGAAATTAGTCATCAAACTTTAAATAAATGCACATTCACATAATATTATCAAGAAATCTCAAATAATTAAAAATATATTCACAAACTAAACTCAAAATTTTAACACTTTAAAAATAAATGAAAGAAACTTCCCCCCTTAACTCAGCCATATTAAATCCACTTCCATCAGTCAGCAACATTGATTGAGTAGCCACTAGTGCAGAGCACTGAATATGTTTTTTGAGTTCAATCGAAATAGTATATATAGCTCTTACCTTTAAAGACCTTTCTTTCTTGTAAGTCTGCATTAACACAGAAGCATTGAAACATATTCAGAATCCAAAGAGATTGCTCTATGGTTTACATGATCAATAGGCAAGGAAGAATGGTGTCAGGAAGTACTAGTTTTGATCTCATCAAAGTATCACATCCCATCAACTTTCCCTGTCCATAATGAATAATAATGCAGAACCTTCAGATGACCCAAGTCAAGGACAGCTATGAATATGAACAGCCAGCAAAGAGAGAACTGTCAGATCTTCACATGGGAGTGTCTATTGTTCCTGCCCTTGGGAGTCCCAGAGGAGGTACTTAGATAGCCTCTGAGGCCAGAAGAGCCAATACCAGAGGGGTCAGAGACAACTGCATGGCATGCTTAGACTGAGGAGAGACAGGCTGCCTGTTTCTGTACTCCTAGTCTGAGGAGAGGGGTAGCTCAGTGAGTCTGTGATGACTTCCCCACTTTAGTGATTGCCTTGAACCCCAGTAAGTAGAGAAAGAAAAATAAAAATCTACCCAAGGAAAATCAACCAGGACAAACAGAACTCATGCCCAGCCAGTAGAGAAGTTTGAGCAAAAATTTGACAACCTGACTAAAGAAGTAAAGAATTAATAACAAGAACACTTCAGGAATTCAAGTACAGTGGGGAGACTTTGTGGTGATCATTCATTGAATATATATATTAAAGGAGATATGGGGAGAGAGGGCAAGATGGCCAACTAGAGACATCACTTGCCAGAGTGTCCACAAGGGAAGGAAGGGTTTCAGATAAAGGACATAGGGGAATGCGTACAGCTTGGCTGTAGTTCATAGGAAGAGGTGCTGGAATCTTCCAAGAAACTCACAGAGAAAAAATTGCAAAGTATAACAGGAAAAGGAAAAAGAAGAATATATATCAACAAGGACCTGACTTAGAGAGACTCAGAGCTGGGTGAAGGAAAGAGTTCTCAGCAAAGGAGAACAGGTGTCCTACAATCTTATTAACCCAGAGGTGAGAAAAAAGGAACCAGATGAGAAGAAAATGAGTAAAAGAATCCTGGCAACATGAAACAAAAGAGTTTGACACCCCCAAGGTATCACAAATGGAGCTACAGTGATGTATACCAACAAGGAAATTGCTGACATGACAGAAATGGAATTCAGGATGTGGAGGGCAAATAGTTGAAAAAAAAAAAAGAAGCCAAGAAAATTTCATAAAATTAAAGAATAAGTCATCAATGAGCTAGACAACATAAGAAAGGATATACTAGAACATAAAAAAAGAATCATTTAGGGAACTTCAAAACATAGCAGAAAACATCAGCAAAAGACACAAAAAATTGGAAAAAACATACTATACTCATGAATTGACAGAATCAACATTGTTAAAATGTCCACACTACTCAAAGTGATTTGCATACTCAATTAAATCTTAATCAAAATACCAACCTTACACTTCAAAGATTTAGAAAAAAATAACTTTATGTTTTGTTTGGAACCAGAAAAGGGACTGAATAGCCAAAGCAAACTTCAAACTATATTACAAGGCTATGGTAACCAAAACGGTATGGTACTATTACCAAAATAGAGACATGGACCAATTGAACAAAATAGAAAACCCAGATATAAAGCCATCCATATAGAGCCAACTGATCTTTGACAAAATACACAGCAATATACATTGGGGAAAAGGCCTATTCAGTAGATGGTGATGGGAAAATTGGATAGACACATGAAAAAGAATGAAACAGAACCCCTATCTTTCACCACTCACAAAAATTAATTCAACACTTAAATGTAAGGCATGAAAACATAATAATTCTAGAGGAAAATATGGGAAAAACTCTTTCACATATCAACCTAGGCAAAGAATTTATAAGAATATCCCGATGGCAATCACAGCAACAATAAAAATAAATAAATCAGTCTTGATTAAACTACAAAGCTTCTGCACAGCTAAAGAAACAATCAACAGAGCAAATACACAGCCTGCAGAATTAGAGAAAATATTCACAAGCTATACATCCAATAAAGGGCTAATACAGAATCTATAAAGAACTCAGGCAATTCAGAAAAAAATTAAATACAAATAACTAAGTACCATTAAAAAAGTGGTGGAAGGCACAAACAGAATCTTTTCAAAGAAGATAGACAAGTGACAAAAAATATGAAAACATTCTCAATGTCAATAATCATCAGGAAAATACAAATTAAAACTACAATGAGCTATTACCTTACCCCTGTTAGAGTGATTTTTATTAAAAATTCCAAAACCAAGAGATGCTAGAATGGATGCAGAAAGAAAGGAATGCTTATACACTGTTGGTTGGATTGCAAATTAATACAACCTCTATGGAAAACAGTATGGAGATTCTTTAAAAAATTAAAAGTACATGAACATTCAATCTAGCAATCCCATCTGGATATCTACCCAAAGGAAAAGAAATCTTTCTATCAAAAGTACATCTGCACTCAAATGTTTATTGCAGTACAGCTCTGAATAGCAAAGATGTGGAATCAACCCAAGTGCCCTTCAGTTCATGAGTGGATTAATCAAATGTGCTATATGTGTACCATTGAGTACTACTCAGCTACAAAAATGGTGAAATTATGCCTTTTGCAGCACTTTGGAGGGAACTGATGACCATTCTCCTAAGTGAAGTATCTGAAGGATGGAAAAACCACAGGTACTCATTATAAAATTGGAACCAACCAGTGAGTACACATAGGCATAGAGGAAAAGAAAACTCAGTGTTAATCATGCAAAAAAGAGAAACAAAAACCTACTTAATGGCTACAGTGAACAATATTTTAGTGACAGGCACAAACTATAGCCATGATTCAAGCTTTACAAAGAGATTCATGTAACCTAAAATACTTTATTCTCTTAATATTTTGAGATAAATAAAAATAAAATAAAATGCAAAAAAGGGAGATATCCAGGAGTAGCCTGGAAGATTGAAGGCAATGACTATATCCAAGACATAAGGTAGGAATGTAGTGAAATGAAAATGAGGAAAAAATAATACCTTGAGAGCTACAAGAGGCCAAACATGCAGGTATTAACTGTTCCGTGAGGAAATGTAAGAACTTTTTTCTCCATTCTTACATTTATTTAGGAATAAATAAATGATAGATCAAAGTTTTCTATAAATCAAAGAACAAATTCTTCTATTCCTAGGGTAGAATCAGAAGAAAAGATATACATGTAGGGTAGAAATTTTGGACAATAGTTCTGAACTCTAAGGAGAAAGAGACAATCTTAAAATCCTCCAAATGCAACAAGTTTCTGGCAATGGAAAAAGAAAATGGTAGGCATTGTGCTTTCATCAGAGATAACTGCGGGTAGGAATAAAATAATACCTTCAGGCAACAGAGGAGTTTTATGGCAAGCCATACTAGCAAAATTTATGATAAATCCACTTTCACTAAATATGCGTATATGGTATTGGTATAAAAACGGACATCTGGGCCAGGCGTAATGGTTCCAGGAGCCCAAAGCAGGAAAATCACTTGAGTGGCCACCCTGAACAAGAGCAAGATCCTCATCTCTACTAAAAATAGAAAAATTAGCTGGGCGTTGTGGCACATGCCTGTAGTACCAGCTACTTAGGAGGTTGAAGCAGGAAGTTCCTTGAAACCAGGAGTTTGAGGTTGCTGTGACCTAGGCTGATGCCATGGCACTCTAGCCTGGGCAACAGAGTGAGACTGTTTAAAAAAAAATAAAAATAGAAAAACATCAATAGAAGAGTCTAGCAATTCCAAAAATAAACCTATATATAAAAGAAATGTTAGTATATGAGAAAGGTATATATTTAATTTAATGAGAAAATTGTGATGACACAACTGGCTGCTGATTTGAAAGAGTACAAACTTATACTGTTATCCTAGGCTATTTTCAGATCTAAATTCCAGGTGATTGAAATAACTAACTTGCTAAAATTCTGAACAAAATACTTGTAATTCAGGTAACAGGCAAAATTATCAGGACTCATAATAAAACAAACTGGAAATAAAATGAATGTTCATCAACAGGAGAATTATGTGAAAATGTATGGTCCATATTTCAAGGATTATTACAAAGACATTACACATGAATTAGGGCTATGTTAATTGACGCAAAGGGATTTTTACTGATCATAAAGTAAATAACCAACAAAAAATAATAAAAGCTCAACAGAACAAAAACGAGTTTATACTCACATGTTTTTGTAGCAATTTCAAAAGGCTGAGTACAGCTGTTAATTGGAAGGCATCAAGGAAAAGGTGTATGTTTATTCACTGATGTTTGAAATTCCATGTGTTACTTTTTCAGTGAAAATGTCTGAATTAAATTGAATTGAACTAAATCAAATCCAGTTCAATTTGTATTAAATTCCGGTTTCCCCACTTTCTGCTTCAGACCTTGTTTTAGAAAAAAATGAATTAAATGGAGAAAAATAACTAAGGGCTACATTTAGAAAGTTTATAAAGGAGGTCTGAATTTTTTAATATAAACATTCTGGGTTACTCAATCTGCCTTATTCAAAAATATGTAAAGTATTACATTCTCCTTGATGTAAATTATCAATTATAAGGTAGGTTTAATTACATAGGTTACATGTTACCTATGTAACTAGCTAACATCGAAGTTGTACACCAGGAGTCCATGATATTATTAACATGTCATGTCTTTACATTAAAGCACCTTAGATATCAGCATTTTGTGCGCACTCCTCTGAGTGTGCCTGCATTAGAAACACAGTTGATCATCTAATATTTGCTTTTTAAAATTTTTTTTATTAGTCAGAATAGACAAGGTTATGCTGCAGTAACAAAGTAACCCTAAAACCTCAATGGCTTATCAAAATTAAGGCTTACTTCTTACTCCTACTGCTTGTTCATCAAGGATCTGCTCCAAATTATCACATAGGGGCTCTTTTTTTTGGTAACTTTGTCATCTTCATGTTCCTTAGCTGGAATGCATAGCCTCTTTGTGGGAATGTCCCAGGAGAAGCCTTTGGGAGGGATTCTTTGTAGATTCTCTTCTTGGTAATTTAATTCTTTGGCCTGTTTTCTCACAACTATTGCATAGAACTGGTTACAAGTTGCCACTGGACTGCTGGGATCTGTAAAGGAGACCTTCTCAGGTACTCAGGAGGAGGTAGAGAAAGAATTGGCTGATTCCTTAAATTCTCTATCAAAGTTTGTTATGAGGATTTGTGGCTATGTTTGTCATTTGTTTGGCTAAAATATAAGGAAGTCATAGATGATTATAGTGAAACAGGAAGCTGCAGAAATAAATGCACTTTGATAAGGAAATATCTATAAAAGGAATTTTGTTGTCTAATAACATAGTTGAAAAGAAAGGCAATGGAAAGTTTCAGAAAAAATTGATGCTATTTACAGCAACAAATAAGGTATGGAATTAGGTTATAAAAACAATGTTTAAGAATTGCAAAGGTGGGGCAAAAGACAGCTAATAAAGGAAACAGATGAGGCTGCTATCAAAGTGATGCAGAGAAATATGACATTTCCAAATCTGTACAGTAGAGAAGAAAAGCTCTGAGTATGATTTGATTGCCTAGACTGACATCAAGCAAAGCTGGTTGCTGCTTAGTCTTCGTGTTTATGGCAAATCCCAAGTACAGTATGTACTATAATTTGGCATATCATGTTTTAAGGTTTAGCTTGAAGTCAGGCAGTTACCTACAGCCCTGAATTCTGAATAAGGTATTAGTTTGTTTTTACCTGAAGTATTGAGATCTTCCTGAAGTTATTTTTTCTCTAAAAATGCCACAGTTACAAAAGCTGACAAGAAAGCTCACATATGCCTTTGAGTTAACTTTAACAACTGCCACAGATTTATTTTGCAGCGGTATCTCCAGGTACTTCTCTTTATACCCCATTATGCATCCAATGTGCATGGCCAGGATTTAGCTAGTGGACTGTGTCTGTAAACAGCAAAAGCCAAGAGCAGATTTCCCTGGAAAGCTAGACTCCAATGACAGATATCACTTCATTGACTATAAAGTTGAATGTCACAATATAATCCAACACTTTAAAATACACATATGCCTTGTCACCCCATATTAACTTATGCTCCTTATAATGGATAATTAGCTATCCTACCACAATTATTTTAAACTATATTAATATATTGTGTGTCATCTTCAACTCACAAAATTTATTAAACATTTACATAAACATGCCATTATAGTCACTCTCCAGAAAAAGAAAAAGTTCATTACGTTCTCTTGAAAATTAAATTTGAGAATTCTTCCTAACTCATTATCATGGACAAATGTATATAAATGGTGACATTTTTATAGAGCTATTTTAAAAAAATTTAAAATTGATAAATAATTGCCAAAACACAATTTCTGAGAAGTAATATTTTTGGCAAAGGACTGAAAGCTGACTTTAGTCAGCGAAAGACTTTCCTTTCTAGATCTCTTGGTTTGTAGGCTACAACCATTATCTCTTCCCCCAATGTAAAAGATAGTTTGCAATTTATGGAAAAGACAATCTTAAAAATGATAGTAATACAAGTCACTAATTGTTCCAACAGTGTTGTGTCTTGAAAAATATATAATTTTTAATCATATGCTCCACTAATAACTAAAATTAACTTTCTTTTTCTTTTTTTTTTATTAAATGATAGCTGTGTACATTAATGCAATCATGGGGTACACTGTGGTATTTTCATATACAATTTGAAATATTTTCATCAAACTGGTTAACATAGTCTTTATGTCATTTTCTTAGTTATTGTGTTAAGACATTTATATTCTACTTTTATATTCTACTTTTAGAAAGATTCACTTGTATGCTTGTAAGATAAACCATAGAGGTGATCCCACCAATCACCCTCCCTCCACCCATCCATTCCCCTCCCCAACTCTCCCCTTACCCCCACCCCATATTCTTAGGCTATAATTAAGTTATAGCTTTCATATGAAAGCTATAAATTAGTTTCATAGTAGGGCTGTGTACATTGGATACTTTTCTTCCCTTCTTGAGATACTTTGCTAAGAAGAACATTTTCCAGCTCCATCCATGTAAACATGAAAGAGATAAAGTCTCCATCTTTCAGGCTGTATAGTATTCCAAAATTAACTTTTATTTGTTTTACCAATAAAGCAAACCCTGAAGAGTAACAACAAAGAAGTAGATATATTCCTGCTATTTCTAGCACAGCTTCAACTTCATAAGGAATTTAAGGTGATGAAAGCATTAAAGCGAAAATTAAGAATTTAATTTTTTGTTAAAGGTTAAAGACTTATCCCATCTAAAAGAGAAACCAGAGTATAAGAATTTAACATTTAAAATTACCTATTAAAAAAATAGAAACAAGATAAATGACAGAGAGTATTGTATATTAAGAAAAAATGGTATGTGGTCATTATAATTTGAGAAAACATTAAAAATTTGCCATATAGATTCTTCTTCTACTCCTCCCAACACCTTAAACTGCAAGATTTCTAAGTTCCTTTCTGTCCTGTCCTGTACTACAGTTACTTTCCTCAAACTCCAAAGGAAATCTAATCCACACTTCCATGCTTTTAGTCACCACCATGTGCCACTGACATTCAAACTTTACAGTCCTTGATCCTGAGTGTCAAACTTGAATAGCCACCTGCCTTAAGAATGTCTCCATCTCACTGTCCCACAGGAGACTCAAACTCAACTGTTTCAAAATAGCCCATTCTCCCCCAAGCCCCTCACTCCTCCCTTGGCCTTCAGAGCCATGCTCAATTGACATTTCAATGAATCACACCAACATACACTAAATTACTCTTGGCATCATATTGGACATAGACCCCAACACATATCTAACCATTGCCCAGCCTAACAGTTACAACTCCTAAAGAGACCATGCATCCTCTCTTTTCTACATTCTAATATTAGCAAACACATTCACACCAGGGTTTGTCTCTGTTAAATTACTGTGACCACTTCCTAAGTTATCTCCTTAGCCTTGGTCTTTCCCTTTCTAATATAATATTCATTTTGGTGTCCCTAAAAGACAAAGTGGGTCATGTTAATCATGTCCTCATTGAGATTTTCAGTGACTTCCCATCATAAGAAGGACAAAATCCAAACTCCCAAACACATCATAAATCTTGGCCCTCCTCATTTTGTACTATAAACACATCAAACTCCAGCACTTATATGTGCTGCTCTCTTTCTTAACTATGTGATCTGGAATAAGAATGTTCTTTCGTTTGGAAAATTCTTTATTTCTTCATTCAGTAGATTACGAATATCAAGGTTAATATAATTCTTCTGAAAGGCCATTTTCATTTAAACCCTCACCAAATTTAAGACCGTCATTCTCTCTCTCTTTCTAACAATTTTATTGAGATATAAGTGATATATACAAAAACAACTACACATTTAATGTGTACAAATACTTTGGCCACAGGCATATGCCCATGATATCATCCCCACAACCAAGGTAATAAATTTATCCATCCCTCCAAAAGATCCCTTCTTTTCTTGTGTGTGTGTTTGTGTGTGTTTATGGTTAAGAATACTTAATATGACATCTGCCCTCTTAACAAATATTTAAGTGTGTAATACTGTATGCTAATTATAGGCATTATGTTGTACCACAAATTGTTAGAACTTATTCCCCTTGTGTATCGTCTCACGACCAATAGTGCCTGATTCTTCATAGCATGTTATCATCATACTTTGTTTTAATTAAATACAAAAAGTCCTCACTTTACATTATTCTAATGTACACAATTTTAGTTACACTGACTTAGTTAAACACACAACAGGTTCATATTTAAGTTAACAAGGACATTAACTATGAGTAATTTCATAATGCAAAAACTTTTCTTCTAGCCGTTCAGTCCATAAATCACTATGTAAGTAACAGATATGCATCATGATCAGTTACCAGTCATGGCACTTACCAGTGATTGGTCACTGCACATCTGTTATTCAGCTCACATTTATACAAGAAAGCATTTGGTTGTTTTGCCTCTTGGTTTCCATATACTTAACCCAGATGACCGTTTATAAAAATAGGTAATGGAAAGAGCCCTTGGCCAACAAAAATGAAAGTGCAACAACAACAACAAAAAAAAGAGATAATGTTGGATGTGAATTTAGATTGCATACAAATGGAGTTTTAGAAAACATAGCTGACTATGAGAATGTCAATACTGCCACTACTGGAGCAAGTCTGGATGTGCCAGCAGAAGAATCTGGCAAGGATGAATTTTTTAACATAAATAAAGAAAGTAAGCAATGTCCCAGCAAAAACTTCACATTAAAGGAACTCTTGGAGAAACTTCATGGCCTTGAAAGTGCAAAGGATAACATGTTGGAAGCTGATACAGACCTAGAACAAAGCATGACAATTCACCAGGCTATCACTAAGTTCTTCGCTCCACATCAAAATTTATGTGAGAAGCCAAGCACTACTCAAACTGCTCTTGGTAAGTTATTACAAAGAAAGGAAACACTGTAATTCTTAGTGTTTCCAATGTTTTCAATTAGAGTATACCAAAAAATAATAACAGTTTTACTGTTTTAAATATCCCTATACATTTAAAACAAACAATATAGAATTCATAATATTTGGACAAAAATGATTGAAGTTCATGAAACAATCATAAATTTTCCTGTCTATGATGGAGATTGCTTTGCACATTTCCATCCAGGTTATTTTTAGGGTCCTGCACTGTCATGCAGAATAAAAACTGCCTGTACTTAATGGTCTCTTTCTGCCACTCAACTGTCATTATTGAATCCTGGTGCATAACCAAGTGCCAGGATGTAGTGTTCCCTGAGTACCTGTTGAACTGAATTGAAAAGATAGGGTCTTGAACATATAAAGGTGCTAGCAATAAGCCATCACCAAAGGAAAATGATCTACAGCGTAGCATTGCTTGCTAGAATAAAAAGTTGGAGACAGTCAAATATCCAAATAAGAGACAAGTTTAAGCAAATTATTGCACATCCTCATAATGAACTATTATGCAACTTCATAACGTATACTAAGCTTTTGCAATACCCACAAAATGAAAGACAAGATACAAAGTCATACCTGTGTATGACTTTGTATATACAAATTGATTACTGTACTATTGATTACGATTATACATAATGTGCAAATAAAATAATGAAAGAATATAGCATAAAAATGTACTAATTGTGTATCTGTGTACATCTTCTAGGAGGTAATGCTAAGAGAGAGAGAGGTGTGTGAGAGGTTTGTTGGACTTTGGTGGGGAAGGGGTGCAGTGTAACATCCCTTTCATGGGTGTTGATATGAGACCAGAGCAAGTGTGAGCTGGGAAAGCCCCAGATCACAGGGCACATCTGATACCTGTGAAGATAAAGGGAAGAGAACACAGACTGAGTAAGAAACCCCAAGACTCCTTGTGTGGAGGTGGGTAGGCTGAGTGTCCACGGGCCCTTCAAGCCAGGGTAAAGCATGCAGGTGGGCCACCCCTGAATGCCTAAATGAGAAGAACGGATTCTGAAGGCTGTCCAGCGAGGAGATGCGTGACTATCCCTGTGTGGGAAACCAGCAATACAAGTGGCTGAAATCATCAATTAGCAGTTTAGATTAAGGAAGCCAAGATGTCTGACTGAAGAGCCGAGACTTGCTCTCTCCCCTTTCTTTTCCTTGCATCTTATCTGGAGGCTTCAGCTGTTCCATTACCCTGTTTATCCCACCATCACCCTTTATCCAACCTTCCTAGGCGCTGTAATCTCCCCTCTCTCATTATTTAACCTCCACTGCTGTGCATTTTTGCATGTTTTACTCTATTGCTGTACCAAATAAAAACTCCTGTGAAGCAGAATTGGCCGCCACATTGTTTTCGGGCTGACCGTTGGCACATGAAACAGTGTCCGCCCTTTCAGGCTTCCAGGCTTTATGCTATCAGTTTGGTGTAAAATCTCTTTTTTTTCAGCACTGTCTCCCTTGTCGACTACTGTCCCAGGTCAGGGTTCTCGGGAGCCCCGACACCTACTGTGTAAATCTAATGAGTCTCTGCCAACCCAAAGATTGCTCAGTAGGGGCGTTCTGTTTGGGGCAGAAATGGCCAGGACCCAGAAGCCCTGTGGTGCTTACTCAGTGACATGGAATAGCTCAGGAAAGAGAGGGCCTGGGCCTAAACATTGTAATATATATATATATTTTTTAAATATTTTTATACTTTATATATATAAATTTATAAAATATATAAAATATGTAAATATATAAAAATATATTTATATATTTTTGTACTTTATAT
>NW_003852431.1:8168865-8213061 GCF_000181295.1 Otolemur garnettii
ATATACTATTTTACGTACAAATATTATAATAAATATTATATATAAATATACTATTTTATACTTTATATGTATAAATTTATAAAATATAGAAATATATACAAATATATAAATTGCTCTTTCATTTAAAAATATATAAATTGATCCCTCCCTCACAAAGGAATACTCAATAGTTATGGTTTCATCTGCACACTTGTTTCTTTTCTCACTTATATTATGTTCTTTTATGCTTTAATGTGCTCTCATAACTTAATGAGTAGGAAATTAAAATGATGGTTTTACATATTTGGCCAAATATATACTGGACTTTTATAGGTCCTGTCTTTGGAAACAAATATCCCTCACTGCATTATCACGCCTTATCCACGTCATTGCTTTTTGGCAGCATCTACATTTGCAAGCAACTATTTTCAGGAATGAAGCCCAGTAAGAGAGAATCAGAACCGAAATATCCACTGAGCACCTTGAGAACTCTTGGAGAATTGCGACTACTGCATGAAACTAGATACTCACCCATTAGTTTTTGAAGTCCAATGTCAAATATCCCACCCATCTTTTCTTGCCCACTTTTCTTTCACTTTTATAGTAAGAAATACCAAAACCAAAGACATTTTGTTACTTAGATGTGTACATTTTCTATAATCATGAACATGGGACCTGCTTGATAATTTTTAAAAGCTTCCCTGAGTAGGATGCTACATAATTAGGATTATTACATGAAGACTTTTTATTTGTGGTGTACAGACTTTTTGTTATTGTTGTTGTTCATCAGCTTTCCTTAGTGTTGTGTATTTAATGTGTGGCCCAAGACAAGTCTTCATCTTCCATTGTGGCCCAAAGAAGCCCAAAGGTTGGACGCCCCTGAATTAACTAGTTCATACAGAACAGAAGGGGCATTAAAAATGAGTGAGGTGGCTCGGCACCTGTGGCTCAAGAGGCTAAGGCGCCAGCCACATATACCTAAGGTGGCGGGTTCGAATCCAGCCTGGGCCTGCCAAACAACAATGATGGCTGCAACCAAAAAATAGCCAGGCGTTGTGGCAGACACCTGTGGTTCCAGCTACTTGGGAGACAGAGGCAGGAGACTCGCTTGAGCCTAGGAGTTGGATGTTGCTGTGAGCTGTGATGCCATAACACTCTACCCAGGGTGACAGCTTAAGGCTCTGTCTCAAAAAAAAAAAAAAATGAATGAGGAAATAAATTTTTGACATCCTGGGCTAATTTTGGGTATACATATGGAAATTTAGAAAAATAAGCATTAATTCCATTTGGGCTAATGATTTAAAGGGTCTTTACAAAATTATAAAACTGTTAAGAGACCTAGGTTAATATCTCCACAACTTTTAGGTAAGGAATTAATTCTTAAATAGGATAAAATATACAAACAATGAAGGAAAAAATGGATCTCTACTACTACCTTGAAAGTGGGAATTTTGTTTTCATTCAGTTACCAAGAAGAAAGGAAAAAAACAAACTGCAGACTGGTAGAAGAAATTTATAGCACACAAGTTAAGAAAATATTCTATTAGAATATATATAGGACATCCACAAATCAGTAAGAAAATGGCAAATAACGCAAAGTAAAAAGGGGCAAAAGTTTTCAGCACTTCTCAGAAAAGGACATCCAAACAGTCTTTATGCATGTGAAAAGATGCCCCAACTGGATCAGGTAAACATAACTTCTAACGATAGTAGTAAGACATTTCAGAGTCACCACCTTGGTAAGAGTTATGAAGTTTGACAGTTTCAGTGATTACAGATATTAAAGTAGGCTAACTGCATAACAGACAAACCCAATAGTAATGTATGTAATACTTCAGAAACCTATATACCAATAGGTGTCCCTAATTGTCAACTCTCAGGACCCAGTGTCCTTTCATCATGTCCCTCTGCCATTTTCAATATGTGGCTTCTAAGACCATCCCAAAGGGGTGCCCTGTTAGCTGACAAGAAGAGGGGAGAAGTTTAGGGAGATTAAATGAGAGAACCCAGCAGGCCAGGAAGGACAAAATTCTGCTGATTAAATTCCATTGGAAACACATAACCTCCTCTAACAAAAAGGGAGGTAACCCCATGCAGTCACCTGTGTGCATCTGAGAAGAGGAAACAGGTAGTTAATCTCCATCACATTGTGGAAATCATTAGAACCACTTTTACAAGTGATTTGGCATGATCCAGTGAAGCTGGATATGTTAATAGGCCATCACCCCCTCTTGCATTTATATGAACCAGCAGCCATGGGTGAGGATGTTATGTATTTATAAGATTACAGTACATTTTATATTATAATAGACAGTGACCTAAATGTTCATCAACTTTATATGAATAAATGATGTGTTGTATTACAATTGAACATTACACAGAAGTGAAAAATAATACATCCCAGCCCTTTTCTTTTTTTTTAGAGACAGAGTCTCACTTTGTCAACCTTAGAGTGCTATGGTGTCACAGCTCACAGCAACTTCCAGCTCTTGGGCTTTGGCAATTCTCTTGCCTCAGCCTCCCAAGTAGCTGGGACTTACAGGCGCCCACCACAATGCCTGGCTATTGTTTTGTTGCAGTTTGGCAGGGGCTGAATTCGAACCCACCAACCTTGGTGTATGGGGCTGGCACCCTACTCACTGAGGCACAGGCACTGCCCCATCCCAGCTATTTTCAACATTGTGATGAATCTCAGAAGACACACATATACATAAAACCCAAGCAGAAGCATGATTCTATTTTTTTTTAATTTTTTAAGATGGACAAAAGTAATTTTTTATTGTTTTAATTGACATATAGCATGAGGTAAGGTGATTAATATTAACAAGAAAATTTGTTTCAGAAATAAAAATACGTATGGAAAAACTGTAAGGATTAACATAGGCGTAGAACAGGATGGGATGCGGAGGAAAGCAAAGCAGGTAGGAAAAAGTTGTGTTATTTTTTTTAAATAGGTGAAGGATATATGGATGTATGTTTCATCATTATTCTTTAATCTTTATATTTTATATATACTCTATAAGTGTTGTTTTATAATTACTCGATATTTAATTTATTAAAGCAGTCTTTAATTAAAAAGTTATAGATATTAAAAATCACTTTTATTAAAAGATCACACAAATGAAATGTCTACATTTGGCAGTCTATGGAATTGGCCCCTTTCGGGCTGTCTTCAGTGAGTATTTTACACTCCTACAGGCACCATCTCCATTCTGAAGGTTAATAACAACTGTTAATCCAGCCATCATATTATAATTTAAGGCAATTACTCTTATACAAGTAGCATCAGAGTTACCTTGCCATTGGAACTGTGTCTTTGTCTGATCATAAACTTGACTCTGATTAAAATAGTATTCTGATCACAGTAAGCCAAAAGCAGGTCCCTTAACTTCCTCTCATCTCATCTTGCTTTACTTTAGTAGCAACCAGATTTTTCTAGAAAAGTTTTTTTTTTACATTTCCACTAAACCTTTTTCTTGTTTCTCTCATTTGAATAATTATACTAGCAAAACTATAATTATTATCTCCAATGCCAGAACTTTAGCAAACAAAATCAATTTGAATTTTAATATATTTTGATGCCTTTGGACTTTAACTGTAAAATTTAATATGATGTTTTGTATTTAACAGCGTGTTACTATATTATTCCTGCCACTAAATGGCATCATTCCTTCCCTACAGTCTCTCATTTGTCATGGTGAAATACTTGTCCTCCAATTAATTATTAATGTAATTTTAGCATGAAGCGATTCTGTTTTATACCACACCATTTTATAATAATGGCAGTTGCATGAAAATAATCTTTTCAGAAAACTAAAAATACTTTAGTGCATAGTAAATTATGTAGTCCTCCTAATTGCAGACACTTTAGGAAATATTCTACTAAAGAAAATTATGAAGTAGATGACAATAATTTTCTACAATGGAAAATAAGTTCCTCATTTTTTAACTGTCCTTACTCTTAGTATAGGCATCTAAAATAACATATATTTCAGAATTCAATTTAAAACTCTTTCTTTACTTCAATAAATAAAAGGAGGGTTAGAGTTCTGCTAGTAGTTTCTAGGTTATTTGCATTTATCAGAACAAGTTAAACTAAATTGAAAATAAGTAAATGAAATTATTACCTTAAGATGCCTCTAAGATGCCATTATGTTATATAAGGGGGAAGAAGTGGAAAGATGAGAGAAAAGATAGCTGCATAGCGAGGTAGATGATAAATAGATGATAGATTGATAGATTGATTTTCTTATTTTGATATTACCAGTATTTAAAGGGAATCTAGTGGGCCAGAGGATTTACTCCATTATTTGAAGTTCCATAATAAAGTCGGTGTCAATCACTCACCCTGAAATGTCAGGCCTATATCCAATGGCACTGGGTATATTCAGGATATCGAGAGACAGTCAAAGACAGAGCAACAAAGGAGACCTGGTTAGCTCTGCATCAATATCCCATTAACACCCAGAGACAGCCTTGTGGGAGCTATAAAGTTGCTTTGATCAAGGATCCCTCCCCATCCTCCCCACTCTCAAACAGCCATGCCAGACTTTCTGAAAACACTCATTAGTGTTTCTTAGTAGCAAGGTCAAATCAGTTTTCTAAGTACACTCCTTAACTGGACACAGCCTACTACCAGATGACCAAGTTAGCCCTTAACCTTGGGTAGCCCAGAATCCCTCAACCGGGTATAAAATAAAACCGTACTGATTTTGAGGGAGAAAAAGTCAAGGCAGGCATCTCATTGCCTGCGGCTGCCTGTGAAAACCCATGCTTAACTTCCACTTTGACCCACTGTCTCATCTTCTATGGAAAAGTTCTGTGAAGGATGATTTCCTCCTCAAGACACTCACTACATTCCCAAGTCTGGCATGCCCTCTCAGATTGCTGGAAGTCTCCAGCATTAGCTCAGGAAACACCATGGAGTTTCCGCCCCCAGGGTAGGACGTCTTAGGAGAACTTTGGAGCAGAACTTAGTAGCTTGTGACATTTTCTGAGCAACATAAACACTCTACAGTTTCCAGAAACCCCAAACAATATGACGAATGCCCCTTCGATGACTTCCTTTCTCTTTAACATGGGACTAGAAAAGAACTCCCGGAATCTACTGTGAGCCATGATTACTTGGGGTCAATTTGGAGAAAAGACAAAGAAAAGGCCGACTTCCCTCTAGATGCATCTTCTTGCTTTCTCAGTAATCTAGGCCTCTGTGTCAGCTTCATTGAACAAAGAAGGCCATCATCTTGCCTTTCTTCAGACACACTTCTAAATAAGGGACAAAATATTTGAGTAGGACTATGGAGAAAGAACACATAGGGTTCTTCTTCAAGTCCTCACTGAATTGCTCCAAGACTTAAAAGAAGTGGTTGAGTTTGCATTATGGTTAGTTATCCTGTGAGGAAATCTGCCTGGAAAAAAAAAATTCTTGTAAAAAGTTATGTGCAAGAACTTTATGTTCATTATAGTTGACCTGATGGGCCCACATTAGTAATATGGCAATCCAAAGATTTATGTGAATATATTTGATTATGTTATACCCTGTATAAATTATACAAGATAGTGTCTAGATTATTTATTGATAGTAACTGAGACTTAATTTATCTGCCTTTATTTCTAGAGAGACAGAGAAGTGTTAGATGTTATGTATGATCATTTACCCAAAATGTTTGACTACAAAGGTATTGAACAGTCTTAAAATGGTTAACTTCTTTTTGCAGAGCTTTGATTGCTTTGTTTTTAATATTATTGGTTAAGCACATCATAAAGAATATTTCTTATTAAAATAAGTGTTATTGATCATAGTAATATTATCAATGTAGAAAATATTAACATGTAGAAAATATTAAAAACAGATTAAATGAGTGGCAGAAAAAGCAATTTTAAATAATGCATCTGTCTGCCACTCTTTCTGCTTAAGGGTGTGCATCTAAAGGAATGCACATATACATCTAATTAGTGTTAACAGCTTAGATACCTGAATTCCTTGGCATGTCTGAATATTTGTCAGATTGCAATAAAATCATGTAACTATTCACTTTACTCAGGTGCACACGGAAGATAAAATGGCAATAATTTATTTTATCTGTAAGGTTTGAGGTTAAGCAATATTAATGGCTGGTTAATGGCTTAATGAGTGGGCTACAAACCATTTAAGCATGCAATGAACCTTAGCTTTCCAATGACTTTCCTAATGAAAGATCTATATGACTGCATGTCTCGTGTCACAATAGAGATAGTAGGGAAGGTAGCTAATCAATTGTGATGGTAAATCAATTGATCTGTAACCCTGTTTTCATACAGTGAGAAAGATATGGAGAGAGCATTTTACTTGCCTTATTTCTCGCTGAAGATCAATAAATAAAAGAGACAGCTCACTATTTGAAAATGTTCCCTTTTACTGTGCTTCGAAAGCCAAGCTAGGCAGATTGATGTCCTGTTTCAGAGATATGTCAGTTTCCTTTGTCATTTCACAAAGATTTAAAGTTCTTCAAAATTAAATATATGATAGAGAATATCTGTGAGTCTAGATTTTATTGTCACGACTAAGATTCAGCTTGAAGATAAAGTGATGGCATGATAAAAATAATTTGCTATTTGGTTTTATAATATTCATGGATATCATTTTTAAATTGTCTATCAAAGAAAAGATTCTATTATTCTCATTAGCCCATTTCCCTTTTAAAATATATAGTAACATAATAATAGTAGTGCTGTTCACATTTCAAAGTATAACAGTAAGTGATATTGTTTACAAAATGAAAAGACATAAACTTGGACGAAATATTTACAAACATTCATCTGATAAAGAACTTGTACTGAAAGTACAAGAATTGTATGCAAACAATTCTGAAAACTCAACAATAAAAACAAACCAACAACCCAGTTTAAAAACAGGCAAAAGATCTGAACAGACACTTCACCAAGAAAGATATATAAATAGCAAATAAGTATACGAAAATGCATTCAATGTGGCTAATGATTAGGAAAATTCAAATTAAAACCCCAATGAGATACTACTATCCATTTCCTGGAAAAGGTAAAATAAAAGAACCTAACAAAACCAAGTGCTGGTGAGCATGTAAAGCAATTGAAACTCACACTTCGCTGGTAGAACCTCAGTAGCTCAGATCCTTGGATTATAATTTGACAGCTTCTCGTGAAGTTAGACACATACTTAGCGTACAACACAGCAATCTTACTGCTATGTATTTACCCAGGAGAAATGCAAAATGCAATCTTATATTTAAACAAGAACCAAGAACCTATATGAGGGCAGCGCCTGTGGCTAAAAGGGTTAGGGCGCCAGCCCCATATGCAGGAGGCGGCAGGTTCAAACCCAGCCCCAGCCAGAAACTGCAAAAAAAAAAAACCCTATATGAATATATGAAATGACTTTGTTAATAGTTGCTCCCAAAATGCTTATAAGCAAAATAGATTTCAATTGGTAAATGAATAAACAGACTTGAACAAAATCCATGTAACAGATGTAATAAATTATTACAATCCATGTAATAGAGAGGTTAAAAACTACTGTTACAGAAAATATCTTGTATAAATCTCAGATGCATTATGTCAAATGAAAGAGGCTTTGGAGTAGACTCCAAAGGCATATGACTTCATTTATATGGGATTCTTGATTTTTTTTTCGGGGGGGGGGGTATTTTTTTTTTTTTTTTTTAAATCACACCTGTGTACATTAATGTAATCATAGGATACAATGTGCCGGTTTTATATACAATTTGAAATATTTTCATCAAACTGGTTAACATAGCCTTCACGACATTTTCTTAGTTATTGTGTTTAGACATTTATATTCTACATCTGCTTGAAAAATCAAAACAAAGGGGCCAGAGAACAGACTGGTACTTAGCAGGAGTTGGGAGTCGAGCAGAGAAGCTAACTACTAGGGGGTGTGAGGGAAGTCTGGAAAATATAGAAATATTTCATATCCTAATTGTGGTAGCATTCACATAACTATATACATTTATCTAAATTCATAGAATTTTAAACTAAAAAAGTAAACTTTTGTCAAATGATACTTCAATAAACTTCAATTGTGGTAAGATAGAATTAAGATAACTTATAAAGAAGTACGTTTTTTCAAAAACTAAATATATTAAATATTTAACTCTTTAATCCTATATGAGCTGTTAACTTCTGTTTTGTCTAGGGCAAGGAAGGGTTGGCAAACTATGGCCTGTGAGCCAAATCTGGCCCACTATTTTTGTAAATAAAATTTTATTGGAATATAGTCAAACTTAATCTAAATCTTCTTTCACACTATAGTGACAGAGATGCGTGTTTGTGACTTACGTGGCCCATGTGTCCCATGAAAATTCAGATATTTATTATCGGCCCTTTTTGAAGAAGGTCGCTGACTTCAGATCTTGGGGTAAATGCTGCGCTCATTAATACATTTTATCTTACAAAACTTAGTATTCTCCTTAAGGTACTGACAATTTAAATAAATGCAGAACATTTATGAAGCATCTATCATGTGCCTAGATTATAAATGTGAAATAATCCGTTTTTGCCACTACAGAACTTAAAGTTTAATTTGTGAAATCCGAAATTTTTCTTTAAAAGTGAGAGTTCTATATTGAGACCAAATTTGAGAGAAGAGTTATTATTCCATTGAATATTTTATTTTACATTTCCATTTCCATTGTTTCTATTCAAGTCTGGGGCCTTTGATGGACGCCAGGCCTGGCCTCTCTGCTGATCAACCATCTCACCCTCACACGAGTACCAGAGACCTAGAGCTGAGTATGCCCCTCCTCAATAAAGTTCAACAACAAAGTTCAATTTTCACCTTGAAATTATCTCCAGACCCCTAGTATGCACGCGGAGCCCTTCACGATCTGGTTGTAACTTCCTTCAGTACGAATTCCCTCTTATGGTCTATATCCCATGCCTGCCATTCTAGGCTATTTCTGGGCCTCCAACACACAACAATTTCTTGATTTACACATTTTCTTCTTCACCCTTGAATATTCTCTTCTACTTTTCTGCCTCTGGAATGCTCACTCAACAAGCTACCAAATAATCTAATAATTACTTTTTGCAGTGCACAATACTAAAAGCCTTATCACTACTTGCTAGATTAGCTTCAAGATACTTTTACCTTAAGTAAAGCCATATTAATGTGCATCTCTAAAAATCCAAAATCCAGTGGTTTTTCAGTTTTTAAATTTTTTTCAGATTGTCTCGCTTTTAACAGGTACTACCTATTAAAATGCTCCCACCTCTGTTCCTCCCTGTTCACACACCTTCATCAGAACTGATTCTTATTAGTTCTGGAATGTTTTTTATACATTTGCTAATATGATTTGTTCTTGTCTCTTCTTGTTTTCACATGCCAAAATTAGCATGCTGCCTGTCTGACCTTGCTTCTTCATTCAAAAATGTATGCTTGGGCAGCACTCATAGTTCAGTGGGTAGGGTGCTGGCCACATACACCGAGGCTGGCAGGTTCAAACCTGGCCTGAGCCATCAAAAGCAACAATGACAACTGCAATAAAAAAAAATCTGGGCATTGTGGTGGTCACCGTAGTCCCAGATACTTGGGAGACTGAGACAAGAGAATCACTTAAACTCAAGAGTTTGAGGTTGCTGTGAGCTGGGACACCACAGCACTCTACCAAGGGTGAGATAGTGAGACTCCGTCTCAAAATAAAATAAAGCGTCTTCTCTTTCTCATTCTGTGTACAGATACCCTACTTCTTACAGCTGTATAATATTCCAACTTGTGACTGTTACATAGCCTATGGGATTAGTTTTCCGGCTGGTTTCCAACCATTTGTTACTATGCGCAATATCACAGTGATTAACCTTGTAATCGTGTCAAGTGAGTTGTGTAGTGTGTGTGTAGACCAGCTTCCCAGTGGCAGGATTGCTGGGTTAAAGATTAAATGCATCTGTCATTTGAACAGTTATTGCCTGCTTCCCTCCTCAAGAACTAGGTCATCCTACACTCTTTCCAGAAAAGTCTAACAGTGTCTGTTTCCGCAGAACCTAACAGAGCAAATTAACGACTTTCAAAACAAATTTTCTGGCAATCTGAGAAGTCAGAAAAAGTATCTCTTTTCATTCTGCATATCTTTTATTATGAATGAGGTTTCTTTTTATAGTCAAAATATCAGTTATATTTCTTTTTTCTATGAGCTGTGTACGTCTCTTCCCCATTTTTTCTAGAGTGGCCATAAAGTTCATGTGCAATTTAACTTTATGTCCACCCTATGTTTGGTTATAGGTCTATTTCATCTAAATTCCTAGTGGCTTTTATATATATTACAAAATTTATGCTTCGTTATGAGTCACATAAACAAAGGGTGCCAAAAAATGTATACACATTTTAAGAAAAGAAAAAATATATTAAAATTGGTAATACTCAATATATGCAGATACATTTGCTATCTTTTCTATTGTGTCTTATATCTCTTGTAATTGCACAAGTCTTGAGTATTTCAATTTTAATACAGTTTTTTTTCCTTTCTTAAATTGTGTATACATTTTCTTGGCACCCTCTATATGCATCCCTAATTTCACATTCATATTTTAATTTTGCAAATGGCGCTTTCATTGTCTTGTTTTGTTTCTCTCTTGGAAATATATCTTTTTTAATTTTACATAGCAAAATATGCCTATCTTTCCTTTTATGGCTTCTGTAATTTGGAACATAGTTAGAAAGCTTTTGTCCTAATCCAAGATTGTAAAAAAAAAACCAACTCATTTTTTTCTAGTACTTCTGTGATTTTCCCTGTTACGTTTAAATCTTTTACTTATTTATGTTGATATATAGTGTCCTGTTTAGTTAAGGATCCAATTTTGTCTTTTTTCCAAATAGTTACCATTGGCTCCAAGGACATTTATTATAATAGCCCATCTTTACTCCACTAATCTGAGTCACCACCTTTCTTATAACTGAAATTCCAACATACATTTGGGACTGTTTATATAATTTCTATCTGTTATTCAATGATCTGTTTATCTATTATGTATCCAAATTGCATTATAGTCTCACATTTCTCTTAATTAAAAGGAATGTTAACTTACGTGGGGAATATGACTTACATTTCAAATTAACAAGTATAACAATTTTTGTTACTTGTCTCCAGCTCTTTCTAAAGTTTAGACTATTTTCTAGTTTAGAGTCTGGCCTACATACTATTATAGATTTCACTGCAATATAGCAACGTTCCTTCAGAACTGTGAGCTGCATATCACCTTCAGAGATCTTTAGGCAAGTATAGGATTTCTCTGGAGCAAGCTAGTGCATAACCTCAACCTTCAGAAGTCAAACTGTGGGTCTATAACACCATGCTGACAGTGCAATTAGAATCAACAATATATTTCATGTCATCTCCTGTGTACTGAAAGGCTGGAAACATAATCTCTCTCAGACCACTGATGATATAGAACAAATCACATAAAATACTATCAACACAACATCATACAACTGGCTGTACCTCTCACATTCCCAGCAAGACCAGGCTGGTTAATGAATATAAACATCTAGGTGGATGATAGCTTACCAACTGCCTGAATGTGGGCTCATGTGGACAGAAAAATGCTTTAGTCAATTTAATGATTTAATGAATATGCACAGAGGCGGTTCCTGGCATTGGTCATTTGACTGATAGCGCTCATGTGGCATCACTTTGGCCACACTGATACTTAGTGTCAAAATGTTAGTCTGATTTCAGTAGAAATTATTTGATACGAAGAACTTGCAGATAATATTTGCAGACAGTGAAGAAGTATAGATGTTTGAATAAAAAAAGAGTATGCTTTTTCACTATTTGTTACATTAATAACAATCATGGTTGCCTTCTCAAAATAGGCGTTAGAGAAGACGTGTGATAATAATAATGGTAGCCACCATTTGTCTATCTCCTGATGTGTGCCAGGCCCACCTTTACTCATCAATATTGAATGAATACCGGCAAAGTACTTCTACAATGTGTAGAAACCTTAAAATCATGAATGTCCGCGTTTCTTCATTCTTGCTAAAACTTCTTTTACTTGTCAGTAAGAATTACGCATGTAGATTATCAACTTCGTGTTAAGCAGGTTGCCTTCTAGATTTTTATGTTGAGCACTTACTGAATCACCTTCACTCTAAACAATTGAGGGGCTTAAAAGTCTTCTGACTTCTCATCTTCTCAGAATTAGAAGGGTTTACCTATGTTAAGTATAAATTCTAAAGTCATGGTATTATAATTTGCCACAAAAGTAAAAACTCAGTCTCATGACCTCTGAACTTCTTTATTTGAAACATAAAAATCTGTATGTGAGCACTCAGTATCCATAGGACAGTGACTCATGTGCTTGTATGAGACATAAATTGAGTAAGAGATAGTCCCTTTCTACCTTAAAGTTTACAATCTTTCATTATAATGTTTTTCTTGTTCTTTACTCTTTCTGCTACCTGATAAGGTTATGGCTCTACCAATATATGGGAAATTGTGTATTGTCACAGTCCAAAAAGATGTACTTCTCTTAAGTGTTGACTGCTAATAGTGGCAGAAACGATGTCAGATTAATTTTCACAAATAACTTTCATATGTATTTAATAAAAATTTAATAATCTATTTATGCACAAATTAATGTTTTTAGGGCAACAAATATGATTCAAGTTAAATGTGATATAAGGGACATTGGAGTCTTCACTACTATTTCTGCAGCCCTTGTCTTATTGTGAACAAAGAATAACGTGGGTAACTACAGATAATTATCACAATCTAGAAAGTATCCCTTCTATAAGGCAGGGGTAGAAAATCCTTTGACATTTCTGGACTACACTTCTCAAATTGCCTTTGAAGCCTCTTGTTCCTAAAAATGTCCAGGAGCAACAGTCTTGGGAGCACTTAAGGGAGAGCAAACTTGGAAATGAGTAGCCAAAATTCAAAAATCAAGAGCTATCAGGGAAGCAGCTACCTAATTTTTAAATAGATGCTCAAAATGCTTTATACACATCCAATGTTAAAATGAAATCTTACCTCTTCCTTTTGAGTTGTCATGACCTCCATTTTGCAGATGCATAAACAAGCTCAAAAAGGGTAAGAAATAAACCTAGTGTCCCACAGCTAGGCCATGTGGGAAGTTAGAATTAGAAGTAAAGCATTAGGTAATGGGAAAGGGGGCTAGGGAACAATCGAGAAATAATAGAATTAAATATTAAGTGGAAATTTGTCATCTTGATAACCTAATGATGTAGCAAAATCTCCAGAAATACTTCCTAATATTTAAATATGTAGGAAAGTGGAGATTTTCCATGGTGTAATTCTTCTTAAATTTAATCTTTATTTATAGCTCTTATTAATATGATAGCAATATGGAAAATTAATGTTGAAACTTTCTTCTTTTTTTATTTTAGAAAGGGAACAGCATTCAGTGTTCAGGTGACTTGTACTAAAGATAAAAGAATGAAAGGATGGAGGCCATGGAAATTTCCTCATGTCTCATCACCAAGAATTATATTGCATCACCAAGTATAGCTGATTTACAAAATATAAGAATATTACAACTATTTTTAAATGCTTTATCATCTAATGTAACTGACCTACACGATGGGTAGGGAATCTAAGGCCTACAGAATGAAGTTACTTGACTAAAGTCACTAGGCATTTAATGGTAGACCTAGAGTTTTATTCAGTGTATCATGATCACAATGTCTGATTTGTTTTCCTTAACCTTGTCAAAATCCTGTCACTGGGGCACTGCTCTTAGCAGCCTCTAATTTGTAGATGATGTATTCATAACTAACTAAAGTCAATTAAATTACAATTTTCACTAGACTAGGAAGTCACACAAGAAAGAAAATATTTCCAGTTAGCATTGTCTGTGTAGCCAGTATAACTATAAAAATGGGCAAGATAAAAAAAAATGGCACAATGACTATTGGAAGAAATAGTTAAATAGACCAAAGCTGTTCTTTGCTACTTTCCGGGATCATGCAGTTCTTTTCTTCTGAGCCTGGAAGCTGTTCAACAGTCCTACAAATATTTTGTAAAATCTGTGTTAAGATTGTTGTGAAATAAGGTTAACAAACAATGAAGGCAAGAATATATATTCTTGTTCTTCATTTCCTTATTGTATTTCCTTTATAAACTCTAATTTTGGTGAACTCCTTACCTAGGATGTCTATATTTTCTGATCTGAAAATCTTGTATTCTGGTTCTTCGCTTTCTTATTGTATTTCCTTTATAAACTCTAATTTTGGTGAACCCCTTACCTAAGATGTCTATATTTTCTGATCTGAAAATCTTGGCTTATACTTGTTATCTTGGATTAGTTAATGGATGCTTTGCTTTTCTCTCTCAACCTTTTCTCATTTCGTGTAATAAATTAAGTCATGACACCACATCTCACTTCATCTTTAAAACTGGGATTGATCATCCCAATTTCAGAATGGTTGTAAGAATTAAATAAACATGTATGTGCATTAAAAAGTTCCAAAATGTATATTAATATAAATTGTATTGGAAATAATAAAGTCAATAGATGAATATGAGATTAATGAGGAATGGAGATGTTATTGTTATTTTAAGACATAATTTTCTCAGAATAAACTAAAACTCATTCCAAGATCCTGGATTTATTTTTCACGGTACAAACATATGGTAAGTGCTTTTTCCGGTATCTTTATGCAGCAGAAATAAATCCCATGTCTAGATAAATATATCTCAGGTATCCAATGACATTGATTTACTTTGTATTTATTGTGAAGTTATTTGAGTTAGACAGAAATATAACAATGTGAATGTCATATTACATTTTGTGAATCAAGGGGCCCAAGATCATTTATTCATTCTCCCCACTGTACAGTAGGTGTGTAATAGTCTCTCTGAATCACATATGAAAAAGCACAAGCCTTGTTTCTCAAGGTGCAGAATCCTAGAGGATTACTCCAGTGAAATAATAGCTTGGGAAAATATCTCAACCAGATAATACAACTTGAAAAGGCAGACCCAAGATGACCTTTTAATTACCAACATTAGAACTCAAAGTTCTTAGAGATTGTGGATCTTTTCACCTCCGTAATTAGCTAAAGAGGTTAAAATTACAGAATAGCCTAAACAAACTCAGTACTGATATTGTTTGTAGAAAATGGAATAATAAGTTCCAAGTTAGTAAGCGTGCCTCTCCCTCACTTAGATAAGAGGAAGAATGGACCCCTCAACTTCTGACCTGTAGAGCAATAACCCAGGGTTATGGCTTACCTACTCACCTCAGGAAGTGTTAATAGCAGCCATTATTTTCTGTGGAAGCGATGCCTGCAACCATGTCATCCTCTGATAAATCATACCAATTGCATCTTATTATACCACCAATGGTTCAATTAACTCACATCACCACTCAATCTATCAAATTAAAAAGGAAGAGTTTTGTGTGTTCTAATAATTGTTTCATTAACATAAAACTAGTTAAGAACCAGGAAGCTTCAGGTCTGAATTCCTATTGTCTTTATGTAGTTTTGTTTTGATTTTGTTCTGCTAGTTGTACACTGACTTGACTCTTGTGTTCTATTAGTTGTCATTACTGTTCTTTCAGTAACATACATATGGCTATTGAGCGTGGCAGGTTTTCACAGAACACAAATACAAAAGGAACAAAATGCTAACCATCATTATGAAGTCCTGAATATATTTTTAACCATTATAAATGCATTATAAAGGATAATAAAATAAGGATTGCCATCTTTATGGCAGTATGGAATGTGACCCTAATAGCTAAATACCTATAGTCAAAGAGATTTAAGATTAGAGATAAAAGAATTTTTAGAGTAAATTTTAAATGATTCTCATAGCTTTCCATCTAACCAGAACAGAAAATTCTATTGCTTTGTTTTGCATAAAAAAATGAAGTGGAAGAAATATTTGAGAGGTATTTATCCAAAATAAATTAATTTTGAAAATTATAAGTCAGTTGGCTAGAGAAAGTCAACTGTACTTTAATCATTTCATAGTGGCCTCTACTATTCTCTAGGTAGAATTGTACTACTGTATGTTTAAATTAGTGCAGCGGTCATCACACATAAATAACAATTAATATTGTCCGACACCCATCAATTTACATAATCTTTTCCTGTATTTTATCCTTATAGCAACCACCTATGTTAAATATTACCATGCTCACCTTATTGTGGTTGGAACCAAAATTTGGAGGGATTTCCTCATCCCAAATGAGTTGCCCAAGTATGTGGTCACACTAGGACTGAGGTATAGACAGCCTAATTAAAAGACACTACTCTTGGAATCAGAAAAACAGTTTCACTCTTTATTAATTAAAAGTCTTAATTCACTTAAAATCTCTGATTGCCATGTTTCTCATTGCTAACACAAGGATTTTACTACCCAGCATAATGATTGTGTTAAATGAAATGCATGAATAGAAGAATTTGGTACTTTGCATATACACCCAATAAATATCTTTTATTTGTCCCTGTATGATGCCTTGCTGCCTTCCTTATTTGCCTAAGAACTATCAAATGGATGTGGCCATTCAGTCATAGTCATGTTTCTGATAATCCTCACAGTTATCTTCTAAGTTGGTCTTTTTCCCTGTTACTACTATTAGCAGACGTTTGTATTCTTGTTTATGAAGGTCACTGAGAATGACACTTTTGACCATCTCCACTTGGATACACATTAACTCAGGATTCCGCATATAGAATTCATCTCCTTCCATCCTGTTGGCTGTTACATAGGTTTCTTCTTCTCTAAGCAGGCCACATCCTCATATGACTGTGCAATTTTAAAATAACTTCCTTACATTTTTGTTTAATTCTCATAATGACTTTGTAAGTGCAGGTATTTCTGTTCGCAGTCTGAACTGTTATCACTACCGTCTCAGTCTTAGAGACACAGAGCTATTTACACTATTTTCAACTCCTCTCCCTACTTGATTACCCAAATCCAATTAGATGCCAAGTCTTGTCCTGCCAATTTCAGCTTTGGATTGTTTTTCACACCCTTCTCCTCACTTGAATTTCCACTTTCCCTACTTTATTTCAGGTCATTTGGTTACAGAGTTGGAAAATTGTAAAACTTTTCCATTTGTCATCTTGCCAGTAATTGAGTATGAGTACCTCATATCAATCACATTATGTTTATTTCTAAATTAATCTTTGAAATCTGTACTTGAATCATGTCATCTATATGCTTAATGTCTGTGAATATCTTTTCATTGCTTCTGAGATTAAGCCTAAGCTCTTTAGCCTGGCCTCACTTTTGTAATTTTACCTCTCCACATTTCCCTATGAAGTAGGGCCACTATTACAGTAGAACCTCTCTGAGTTGACCAGTCATGAAACTGTAACAAACTGGTCAAAATATGGAGGTGGTCAACATAAGGAATTGGGCTACGATATGACACATGTGGTGCATTTCTGGTCCATGAAAAATAGATCACTTATGGAGGTGGTCAATGTAGGAAGGTGGTGAACTATGGAGGTTCTACATATCTTGCAGTTGGGTAACTCTGGAATTTTATTGTTGCCATACTTCCTCTTACAGTTACTTCCTGCTTCTCCCATACTTACTAAACCCAACTTGTTCTTCAAAGTTTTTTATTATATTTCATTTTTTCAGAGACAGGGTCTCACTCTGCCACTCAGGCTGGAGTGCAGTAGTGTAGTGATGGCTCACAGGAGCCATGAGCTCCTGGGCTCAAGCAAAGTATTCTGCATGCCTCAGCCTCCTGAGTAGCCAGGATAACATGGCTACTCACATGCATGGTACCACCCCAGCTGTTTTAATTTTTTAGAGATGGGATCTTGCTATCTTGCCCAGACTGGTCTTGAACTCCCAGTCTCATGTGATGCTCTCACCTTAGCCAACAAAAGTGCTGGGATTACAGGAGTCAGTCACCATGACTGGCCTATTCTTTAGTCTTAGACAGATTCCATGTCTTCCTTGATGTTTCAATTAATCTGAATGCTTCACTCTTTGTCAGTTAAACTGATCTAATAATATTTTCCTTTGACTGGGCATGCTACTTTTAATCTCTCTATCCAGAGTCTTAAAATAGACTTTCTGGAATTCTATCTTAATTGGCTGCTTCATGTACTTGCGGAGCCATCCTTACCCACTAGGCTCTGTGCTGGAAAAAGAAAAAAAAGTTCATGGATTTTTCATTCTTTCCAGATTGTGCACTGAAATTAATAAGAACAAAACCTAAAAACCTAAACTAACATCCTGGTCCACTGATTATTTACTGTCTAATCAAAAATCTTTCCTTCTGTTTTCTGATATATCTGGACTTATTGCATGATTACCAAATGCAAAAGGAGGTGCCCTTACTGAGCCCTTACTGAGATTCCACATTGGAATAACAGATTGTGGGGTGGGGATAGTTATCATCTAATCCAAATCTTGATAAAATACGTCACTCTTCTAAACACAAGCCTTGATGATTCACAAACACAGCTATTAAATACAGAAATACAATCTAAAAAAACTAAATTATATTTTAGCAAAATAAAAACAGACATTATATTTGTTTTCATTCCCTGCTTTCTTGATTCTTTTCCTCCCTCTTATCCACTTCCTTCTCTTCTCGATATAAACTAAAAAAAAAAAAAAAAAGAAAGAAAAAAATCTAAGGCGTATGAGTTTCACTAATCTCAAACTCCCATACTACCTATCATATGGAATGCACCCCCCAAAAGTGCTAATTAAATTGCAAACAACACTGCTCCTTGCTAGACAAATGAAGAACAGATGCTGAATATGCATTTTCAACTTAATTCAAAATAAGATACTACTCTTTCAGAAGATGAAAAAGCAAATTTTACTTCTTTAATGTAAATCCCAATTATAAAACAGAATAATCAGCATCTGCTACTAGTCTCTTAGTTTCTACCAGAATTTTATCCAACACTCAGTGCTTTCTGTTTGTTTAATAAAGATATAGTAAATGGTTAGACTGGGGCACAGGTATTTGTAAGTAAAAGAAAGAATAGTCATTGTAATTATCTAGACAACTTGAGAAAAGACCAATAATTTTATGTTACTTAATTCTCATCTCTATCTTGAGCCATAAAAGAAGTCTTAATTGCGACCAAAGTGATTGATAATGCCAAAGAAGGCCCATCCGATGAATCCCAGTGCTTCCATATTCAGTGACGTGCTCCTCCAAGGGTCACTGCCATATCAAATACTTGGTGGGAATATTTTCAGCAGCTCTATCAAGATCATGTTTTAAATAATTTTAAGTCTGTATGTTACAAAGTGTTTTGACAAGTTGCTACAGCTTTGCTATTGCTCTGAATGTGCCATTTCCTTCACATCTCTCAAGTGGGAAATCACCAGAGATCTAACCAGTGATTTAGTGTTCATCCGTGCTGGAGAGAGGCTTCAATGGTTCGCTAACGTAGGCTGATTCCCACTCCTGCTGCCTTTGATTCTGGTTTTAATATAAGTTTCCTATTTGTGTGACTGTCACGGGCATAGCCCAAGCACAGAGCTGGTAGCTGAGGTACTAGAAAGTTATTTTTCAATCACTATAGGCAGTCTCATTATTTATACCAAAAATTATAATAATAATAAATGTAACCTCTTCATATCACCCAAGTGACTATCTTGAGTGTACTATTTATAAGTAGTTGTCAGCCTGTAAAGATCTTTCCTGTTCCATATGAAATTAAATGCAATTTTTGTCTTGAGATCCCTTTTATGAATTTATGCTAAAATTCCTTTTCCAGGAAAGCTAATGATTATTCTGACCAATAGAGAATTGCAGTACTTTTTGGTGTGTTTATACCGAATGGCTTATAATTCTGGATAACAAGTGAGGAAACAAAATAAGAAGGGCCACAGCAATGATACCTAGATGATACTTATCAAAAATATTTGATGGTATGGGGACCTCCTTAGTAGTCTTCCCAAAGAAGCAGTGACCCAGTTATTGAATAAACCAAAAATAATGAAAAAGAGCAGTGTCAAAAAGGACGCTTTAAAAATCCATGTTTATCTTCTCAATGACAAAGTACTGTTTTAGAGGTTTTTCTTTATTTGTTTGTTTTATTTTGTTTGTTTTCTGACATTTCTATTTTTATATTTCAAAGTATTATAAGAGCACAGATATTTTTGATTACATGAACTACTTTTTTTTTATTAAATCATAGCTGTGTACATTAATGCAATCATGGGGTACAATGTGCTGGTTTTACATACAATTTGAAATGCTTTCATCAAACTGGTCCACATAGTCTTCACGGCATTTTCTTAGTTATTGTGTTAAGACATTTATATCTACACCTAGTAAATTTCAAATGTACCCTTGTAAAATGCACCATAGGTGTGGTCCCACCAATTACTCTCCCTGCACTCATCCTCCCCCCTTCCCTCCTCTCCCTCTCCCTTTCCCCTTCTTCTTGGGCTATAATTGGGTTATAGCTTTCATAAGAAAGCTATAAATCAGTTTCATAATAAGACTGAGTACATTGGATACTTTTTCTTCCATCCTTGAGATATTTTGCTAAGAAGAATATTTTCCAGCTCCATCCATATAAACATGTAAGAGGTAAAGTCTCCATCTTTCTTTAAAGCTGCATCATATTCCATGGACCATTTTTATAATGCTTAAGTCATGGTTATACGTGTCCCCATCACCCAGATCCTGTTCATTGCACCTGTTAGTTAGGTTTCAGTGCACTCCCCCCGACTCCCCATTTGATTTATATTAAGTTTTACTTTTTTCTATGCACATGTGTGCTCTTACATTAGTTCCAATTGAATTGTGAGTACATGTGATGTTTGTTTATCCATTCTTGAGATACTTCACTTAAGATAATGGTCTACAGTTCCATCTAGGTTTTTGCAAAAGGCACTGAGTCATCCTTCATACCTGAGGAGTACCCCATGGTATACATATACCATATTTTGTTAATCCACTCATGAACTGATGGGCACTTGGGTTGACTCCACATGTTTTTTAACAGACAGGATGAAAGGTCTCTTTTTGGAGTAACTCAATGAGGTGGGGAAGCAGAAAAGCTGGAAATGAGCTGAAGACACTAACACAATCTCAAGTACCCCTAACCCTGGTCTGTGCAAGCCGGTTCCCACTAGGCTCAACTCCCATGAGATTTGCATTAGCTCTCTCAGCTTTAAGATGGTTTGCATCAAAGAACATAGGTAACAAAAGATGGAACACTAATTAGATATGAAGAAAAGGGCAAGAATGGTGTCTTGGTTTGGATCCTGGAATAGAGAAAGAACATTGATAGAAAGCCTGGTGAAATCTGAATAAAGCATGTGGTTTAGTTAATAGTAGTTTACCAGTGTTAATTTCTGAATTTTGACAAATGTACCATATTAAGTAGAATGTTGACGTGAGAGGAAGCTGGATGGGGTGTTGAAAGGAACTCTCCTACTATCTTTGGAAGTATCGTCTAAATCTGATACTATTCTAAAATACAAAGATTGTAAGAAGAGAATGAGAATACTAGTTCTTGACTCCTCTGTAGCTATTGGGTTGTTGTTATAGGAGAAATTTAAGATACAAGATGAAGTTGTCACTCATAACATTTCCCATCAGTTTAGTCAGAAATTATAACACCAACAATTTATATAACTGCAAAAGTTAAAAACAGTTGACTATCATTAGGCTGGATTCACATAATATATCATTCACATCAGAGCTCCATTTTCCTCCTTCAGTTCTGTACATACAACAGCCTAATCTATCATTCCACATTTGTCTGGAAAAGATAAGCCCAGCATTCTAGACCATAATTAATTAAACTAATTAAGAATCTATAGTGTCTACTATCCCATATTCAGAACATGCATAGATTCAGTGCTTACTTATTTATAAATCATGAAAAATATAAAATTGACTTTGCATGCATCCTTTAAACAGAAGTTTAATGTTTATGACTCTGGAATCAACCACAAATGACATATTTTTTGTTCTATAAAGAAAACTTCCAAGAGCAGATTGAGACTACTCTGAATTATTCTGTCCTCGGTTCTACTTTATCAGTACTTGCTGTGGGATCTTTGAAGGGTTTGTTACTGCTTTCTGCTTCCTTTACTGAAAAATAGAGTTCCTGAGAGCACCTGGGTCCTGGTGCTTATCTTACCAATAAGATAAAATGAGGTATGTAGGTGTATTCCTGACACAGTAGCATTCCGTCACTTTTTATAAGGTTTTCAATGTCACTTGGAACCCCAGGACTGCTTTCACAGAAGCTATCCTGCCTGTAAACATAGAACGTATATAAATGGGCATTGGTCTATTCTTCTTCAGGCTCCAAAATACCTTCTAAAGGTGCCATCTAAATAATGCAAAACTGCTGACAGATAAAATTGACTGCATGAAACATGTGACACAACTGTGTTGATGTTAGATCAACCCAAATTAGAGCTGAACAGAATTTAGGGTGCATTTTAAATTTTGAGTTCTTTATATTTTCTTCACAGCACTTATTTCAAACTTGAAGTACTTTATAAAACTAGTGATTACTGACAATGCCAAAAATAACTCACTAGCATAAACTTGAGCCAAAAACTAAATGATAATCTGCCTAGTTTCTTTGGCTTGCATTGGGCCAATTTGCCAGAGCAGGCAATTTAGAGTTTGCAGGTAATAACACTCTCTCAAAACAAAGGATGATGCCAGTATCCTGCTTCATACATTAAACAACAAGTGTTTGGCTTTCTGGGTGGGTGGATGTGGATATACTCTGTCTGGGAAGCCACCAGTTCCTGAACAAGAACCATGAGAGGCATCTCTTAACCTCTAGTGACAGCGTCACTAAATATTTCTCAAGCTAACTGGCAGACACCATGAAGTCTTTCCCTAAAGTCCACTTCCTTGTGGAATATAAAAATTGTACCAGGACTAGCTCAGAGCACCTGTGGGCAGGTGAGTGACAGTATTGGGGGAATTTGCGGAAGCCCTAACCTTTACAGTAATCTCTTACCCGATTTTGTACCCGGAGTTCACAGCCTAACCCACTGTTCTGCTTAATCAAGTCTGCCATCTAGTGGATAGTTCCATCTTATCACTTTTCCTTTCAGGTTTTCCGTCTGATATAATTGAGGAACAGGTAATTATGCTCAAAGCCTGAAGTGCCAGATGGTAGTGAGTGGGGAGAGAGGAAGGGAAATTGTTACCCTCCCATAAGAAAAGTAATCGTTGGGTGGAAAAAAAAGTAGAGGGAGAGATTCCTGGGGCCTTACCTCCAGAAAACCAAGCAGGTAGGAGTCATGCTGGCCTGTGTGGCTTCAGATCAGCAGTGAGAGCAGCAGGTTCAGAGACCACCTGTTAAGCAAAAATCCGAAAATCTTCAAAGACCTTCCTATGCCAAAAACCTGTGAGGAAAATCCCCCAGGGTTTCAACCATCTTTAAAGGCAGCCTCTTGTTAGCCCTTGCCCGCTCCTTCCACTGAGAGCGAGCTGTGCCCCCTCCTCTGTGCTCCAAAAAGCAAGGTTAAAAAAAAGAAGAAGAAAAAGAAAAACAAAGAAAGGTTATTTGTACTCCTGCACACATACAGGGAAGGTATACAATTGCTTCTAGCTCGAAACTCTTTCCTTTTGAATATAATTTACTTACCGTACTTACAAATTTTGGTATTAATGAATTATCATGTATTTTAATCATCAAATTAAGACAAGAGACTAATAAAAATATCCTCTTCTAGCTGAGACTATCACACATGTTAAACTGCCGTCAGAGAGTAGATATTGAAGTCTTAGGAATGCAATAATGAATTGGGAAAATAATTAGGTCTGTGATTACTGAAATAGTTCAACAATACTGGTTCAAAACACTAGCAGTGAAAAAAACAGCAAGGTTTATTAAAAAATAAAAACAGAATTTTGTTATAAGCCTGTACATTAGGATTGCCCACAACATTTGAAATAAACCATTTGACAGAAATTTAAATATTTGTATTACTATTGACCTTAGAGCAACTTGAAACTTTCCCCCAAAGTCAAGATATTGAATGCTGCCAAACAGAAACCTTCACAACCTTTTTCTTGTTACAAAATAAAAACCATGTACTAGTGAAACATTTTGTAAACTAGAAGCAAGTATACATTAAAAATAATCTAGAAAATAATTATTGTTATTTCCACTGTTTTGATTTAAATATCGTTGACAAACACATATTTTCCACCAACCCTTTGAGCGACCTGTTATCGAGAGAGTTCTTGTTTGTGTTTCTGCTGGCTTTCCCTTATGGTTATTATTTCCTTATGTGGACTTTAGGGAACGACCTCATGGTGTCTGCCAATTAGCTTGAGAAATACTTTGTGATGCTGTCACCAGAGGTAAGTTATAAGTTATAAAAGTGTATAATTTTTATTGTGCACTCCTTTTAAATTGGTGTTTATTATTGTCATTGTTTTATAAGATTATTTATCCATGAGGGAGTCTTATGTACTCTATATTGTGGAAGAAAATCCCTGTATTACTTTCACAGATTTCCCAAGAGACTCTGCTGGTTTAGGACCAATTTTGCATTAGTTTCTCTGCTCAAGAATCATAGACAACATGGATGTGAAAACATGAACTCCACATCCGAGGTATTGATTTCTCATTGAAGGGTTATTTATTCATCTAGAGACGAGCTTTCTTAACTTTTCCCAGGACTGTTCTTTAAGAAAGGGGAAACTCTTCCAGGCTTCTCACTTTATACTCTGCATCTCGTGGAAATCTGAAGCTCACTGTTTTCCCCTCGTGGACCCATATTAGACTGTCAGTATCCCATGGACCCACAGCTCTAATTCATAAGCTTGTACTCTGCATATAATATATCTTCTTCTTATCTCTGCAATTAGGAATGTTACCTCTAACTCATCCTCTGTATTTTAACTAAAACAATATTGTTATGCTTTACACAGTATTTCACACATTTCAGTGGCAAAGTTGCTCACATTAGCCATATTTCTGGAACTCCCACATTTCCCATATAGAACTCAAAGAGAGTTTGAATTCTGTCCTATAGATATATAGTTGAAATAGTACTCCTCATTTTCACACCAAATTACTTCTTAAATTAGAGGGAAAAACAAGTCCTGTCATTCAACGCCTTAGAACCTTCCAGGGTTATACTCTAAGTCCTACCCCATCTGTCCTGTCACTTAGAGATATCCAGCACTGCCACTGCCATCTGTTTCTAACATATTTGATATCACGGTCTGGTGGCCCTTACTTTTTAATATTAACATTAAGAACCATTATGGTGTGAAAGTACCAAAATGTACAAATAACAGACTTAATAACGTGATTATACAGCAAGGTATTCATCTCAGGTATTTTAGATCTGGAAATTATCTTAGGAATGATCCTTTTGTAACCAGTACCTATAAACGAGGAAACTAGACCCTAAGAGTTCATTAATAATGACCTAAGGTGTCTGCAAGACCTCTACCAAAATGGCACAAGGGCTTTAAATCTACTATTCAGAATCAACATTCCAATAGGAAATAAGTTTCCAGGTGATCTCTTTACTAAACCTATCAATGAACCATAAGGCAATTATCTGGGGGCGTGGACACTAACATACGACACATTCTGTTTTAATTTTGCAGTAGGAACCCATGAGACAATTCCATAATCTACTTTCTAAAACTTCAATATAGTTTAAAGAATCCTGACGAGGAGTCTTTGTAAACTAATACAAGCCATTTGGCAACTACATGTGTGTCTCACATATTGCTATGTTTTTAAAAGACCTGCATAGATGAATCACATACTTTCTTTCTCTCTCATTTTATTTTTAGTTTTACTTTTGTGTTACTTGTTCTATCTTGTATTTGTTCCAATGTGGGTTTTATGGAAAAACAAAATCTTATAAAGATGGCTTGCCAAGTAAGAGCAGAACATTTTGTTAGAAATGTTGCTTTAATCCCTGTTACCCTGTCTGGGGAAGATCATGGATCTCCGTCAGAGAGGTTTTTGTTCATAAAGACCTCAAGACAGCATTTAATCTTTTCTCCCAAGTGACATGGTCCTTTTTACCCTGGGAATCTGAAGATAACTTGTTTAAATGTTTTTGTTACTAACCTTTCCCTTATGAGCAGATGAAATGCCTTGTATGCATTTACTTTATATGTCAGAAATACAAAGGTAAGGTTAGCAACAAAGTTTAGAGAGATTGACTCTTAATTGTGAGTGTCTGAAAAAAATACATAAACAAAGATTTTCCCAAGGGCCAATGCTAATGCTGGGTTAGAATGACAATCTGAAATTCATTTGGTATTCAGATTAGGGCAGATATTAGTTCCCCCAACAAACACATCACCCCCTGGCAGGCATTTAAATTTACATTCATTCAAGAGGTGATATTCAGGATGTGGTGTTTTCAAAAACTGGCACAACCTTAGATAACTAATATATGACAAGGCACATTGATATTAAAATGCTACAGGAGGTCTGGCTCTCTGAGCTTTGGTTTTAGGGAGTAGTACATGCCAGATGTTTCAGGGAAAAGCATAAAATCCACATTATGTGCCTAATTGTACTGTACTACATCACAGGCATGAAGATTTTTTTCTTTCCCCTGACCGCAGCTGGTGATAACAATAAGCCCTGGAGCGTGAAAGAGTCAGGCACCCTGAACATCAGGCTGCTCCTAGTGCGTTTCTTCTGGAAAGAGTGGAACCAATTTTAGCTTCTAAAATGGTCGCATATATAAACAAGAGCAAACACTCTCACTAGGACAAAGTTTATGTGGAAGAACTAAAATACTCAGGGAACTAGACTGGAACACTACTGTTGGAAATGAATTGGAGAAAGAATCATCTGCCAGTCAAGCCTACACTACTGCAGATCTGGGTGCCAGACAAGCTCCGTTTATAAGAGGATGTGACTGAGGCTCCAAAAAGTTCTGGACATTAAAGAGGATCTCGCCTAGTTACATATGTCATGGAATTGAGCTGGTACTACAAAAGTCCCCAGGAGGGAAGGAGTGAAAACTGTTAAAATGTAATGGTCACGTTTTCCTTCCATGTCGTAGTCATGTTTCTCTTATGTCCACCACTGGATAATTTAAAAATTAAAGGAAGTAGAGCTTCCCAGCCTTGCTACCTTCTTCATCCTAGAAATATAGAAATATAGTATTTCTTCAGCAGCAATAAATACTACCTAGCTGTAGGATCTAGTGTACCTTATTATACCTTATATGTAATTTGGGGGTGTAAAAAGTTTGAAGTTATTCTCAGTCTCTTTTTTTTCCCTTTTAACACTCATCGTACAGGATGTCCACCAGCCAAGTCAAAACTTTTGAGCAAATTACACTTAATTTACTATAGTCAAATTTCATATAGGATAACACCTGTCTCCAAAAAAAAAAAAAATAAATTGGATTAGTGTTAAAACTTACACAATGTAAATCTTTTCTTTAAAAAGTTTTTCATGTGAAATCATAGTCATAAAAAATATATTTAATATCCAACTCTTGGGGGCTCAAAATTACCAGTCTCTATTCATTGAATGATAGATGGAATATGTGTTAATTTTTATTGTAAAGTTAGAGTGACCATCATGGAGTAATGACTTGTTTTTTACCATTTTTTCAATAAAACAATTTTGGTCTAACAATATATCAAGCTTTTCAGTGCTGTGCATGGCATCACATAGTAATGGAACCAGGATGGTAAACAGAAGTCCCATTCGTCCTCCTGAGGACATCTCTTAACCTGTTGTTGGCTTTCATGTTCTTATGACATCTTTCTATTTTTATTCTAAGTTCTGTCTCATTCTCTTGTATTAGAATCTCTAGTTTTCATTTCATTTTTTTTAATTTAAAAACATTTTATCAATATAATCTTTCTGGTATGTAAACTAACTTTGATGGCGATTTAAAACATGATGTTTTACAAGATGCAAATAATAGTTTTGTGTAATGCTGCCATCTAATGGTGTCCATGATACTTGACCTTGTCCATACTTAATTAAATATTTTATTTAATGGAAGAACAAGATAGGAATTAAGACATAATTCTCAGATTTTAATAACTTTAGAAACAACTTTGTACAATGCAATAGATAAAAACATTTGGAAGCAGTCTTAGTGTTTTAAATTGTTGGCATATTTAAACATTAGGTTCTTTTACAGCTGATTTTAGTATCAATCCAATTAACCCAGGCCCATTTGCTTTTGTGGCTTATACTCTGATAATTTACCTCTGAGCCAGAGCCAAAGGCTTTCAATAATTGTTAACCTACCCATTATTTTTCTAATTTATAAGTAGCACACAAATTTATTTTTTCACTAGTGTGCATTAAGGCTGGCTACAATGCTTGGGTATTTCCCCTTGAAGAACAAATATGTATTTCCTTCATTTTTCTGTCATATTTGTATGAAGCCATACATGGAGAGAAAATGGAATGGCTTAATCCTATCCTTGTAGCTGCTACAATCATTCTGTACTACATTAGGTGAAATACTTAGTTCTCTGAATTTAAGCTATCTTATCCTTGATTGAATAGATAGAGTAGATGACTTCTAAGTTGCATATAGTTTCACAGGTATGTTATTTTAATGATATATCCAGTTTAGGTACTTGTAGGCTCATAGTTTAATTCTATGTCATGGCCAAAAGTTTTTACAGTCATAGCTCTGTTCCCAAAACCACTTGATACAGTAGAGTAAAAAACAGTGACTATTTATTATCTAAATGAATTCTACTTGGCTATTAAAAAGGCTATTATACTTATGTTACTAATTTAGTCTATCAGATTATCTGAAAAAATAGGCAATTGTAAATGATTTTTTAAGAAGAGAATGTACACAGAATAAAAATGAGTGTAATATGATTCAAACAATATTTAAGATTGTGTATTTGATATATGTATGGATATGTTATGTTCATAGCATATGCCTGGAGAAACAAAAAAGAATCCTAATTATTCTTACCCATTATATTTTAGGTATAGTAGAGCTTTGTTATAAGTCACCACCAGTATAAAGTAGCACCGAGAACAAGAAAATCGTATACAATCAAGCAAATCTAATTAAAGACAAGAACACAATAATCACAAGCCAGGGCAGTGCCTGTGGCTCAAAGAAGTAGGGCACCACCCCATATCCTGGAGGTGGCAGGTTCCAACCCAGCCCCAGCCAAAAACTGCAAAAAAAAAAGAACAAAATCACTAGCCAAAATCACACACAGACACTCATTAAATCTGATGGCGAGAGGTAAGTACCCAATTTGCAACAAATTACTAAACTTGGAACAATAGTGACAATATTCTCTGTAATTTTACTCAAACTAATAATTGAAAGACTTGTATTAGGAAATGAACTTAATATTTCCATGTTCATCTTATAAGGGTCATGATATCAGCAGTCTTAAATACATAAAATTGTCTCTTAAGGCAATTCAAATAATCCCTCTGCTTACTATGAAAGCAAAAAAGGAGAAATGTGACTACACAGTAGCTTCAAATTTTTTCACCCAAGGAGAATCCAACAGGTTTAGGTTTAAAAAAATAAAAAAATAAAAAGCCTAGTGACTGTGAAGATAATCGAAAACAGCTGGGAAAATTTGAGCTCAAAATCAGGAACAAGTTCACGCGCTCTTGTGTTTTTTCTCTCTTCCTCCTTTTTTTCCCTTCCTCTCTACTTTCCTCTCTATTTTCCTTTCCTTTTCTTCTTTTGCTTTTGATTTTGCTAATGCTTAGTGACATTAAGGGAAAAAAATTAAGAAAATTTTCAAGGAAAATAAAATGACACAAGGCCCATTCATTTCGTTTTCTCTGCTGGAAGGTAGCTAATGATCAGCTGGGAAGAAATCATCAATCATTCTACAGTTCTGTATACATCATAATCTCTCATGTATTTATGGTGAAATAAAAATGTTTACTACTCGTCTGGATGCATTTCCCAGAAAAGCAGAAACCAGTGTCTAACTGAGAGTGCTAGGAATATTATCTGACAATACAGAGAAGAGAGCAGTATGTTTTGCAAACACACAAGTAATACAATACTTGAGTAAGTTCTGAAGGGAGAAAGGAGAGCCATAGGGAAGAGGCAGGGACCAGAAATCATTAAGAAGATTTAGGTTATAAACCAGAGCTTCATCTGCACACCAAAGGAAGAAAGAGTCCCAGAAAGAAAAGATTAAAGTACCTCAGAATTTGGCCGTCATTAAAAGCACAATTTTGCGTTCTTTGGGTGTTTGTACGTCCTATTGTGCTTTTCTGACCTAGATTAGTCTAGTTACTCAGAACACAGCAGTAGAGCTTTGCAGTAACATTGCCCCATGGCTTAATTTCCCAATTAAACTTAAACAAATTTCTCAAATGCTCATAAAACCCTTGGTGGCGAGATCAGTGCACCTGAATATTTAATTATTTGAATGTCAGTCTGAGACATAGATAATTGGCAGCTAAAAGAACATGCCTAAGACACGAAAACAAAAGATTTTTCTATAGCTGATCAGGGAATAAGTGAATAGATTTACTAAAATAAAGATAAATTTTTGTTTTTATCCTAAAGAAGAAGAAAGATACTAGCAAACTGGGGGGAAAATTTAAAAATAACAAATAAGAAAGAAGGAAAAAAGACCACTGAATTGTAATTGTATTCTAGATGATGAACTTTGGCTGCAGTTAAATGATAGAATTAATCTTAAGAGACAGTCTGTCTCTAGACTAAGTGCTCATCTAACAGAAAATGTCAGTGTTAGCCTGATGCAAAATATTCTTCTTTTCTTTGGCTACAATGTTTCAATGTAAATAAGTACAAGTAAAATAAATACATGTGTCAGAAAACATTTTATATGATAAAATTAATCTATTGACCCTCATAAATCAACTTAATTATACACCTACCAAAATAGCTTGGAATTTGGCTGGAAGAAGATAAACTAGAGGTGGTGATAAAAGAGTTATGGCGCTCAGGAGAGGTCCCAGTGGGAAGCCCAGGGAATTAGTCTTGGGCTCAGTCTTACTTTACATCTTAATTACTGATTTCAAAGAAAGGCTAAACTGCACATTAACTAATTTGCAGATGGTACTAAACTGGCAAACACTGGGAATTGCTGATTAAAAATCCAAAGGGATTTTAAGAGGTTAGAAATAAGAATCAATGAAATCCAATTCTTTAAGTAATAATAACAATGACGAGGACAGTGATAAAACAAAAATTCTGATTAAATTCTTTTGTGGAGGCATCATGTAGGGAGGGAGATGTGAAAGAAAACATTCTTCTTCAAGACTCTTCGTCGATCTTTTATAATCTTTTGAGCACAAGCAAGCTTGAAATAAAGCAAGTACTGAAACAGATACAGTTGAAAGCACAGAAATAAAATATTCTAAAAATACAAGTGTATTTCTTCCTCAAAAATCAGTTTGGCCCACATCTTTTCATGAGACTGAGAATTATGATCAGTAGCCCATGGCCACTATGTGTTCATTCCCTTGCACCACTTGACTTCTCAAGTAGCAATCTCCACTTCTTATCTTTCATATTGAATTTCTTCTTGGAACCAGAGACTTGTTCATTAAGACTTCTAAACTATGCAATGTCTCTGAGAAAATAGAAGGCACTCTTCATCTTCTCTGAAACAACAATGGAAGTGGCATGAGATGAGGTAGTACCAAAAAATGCACCCCAAAATATCTGCAAAAGCAAAGTAATGGCTGGGAAAATTTGTCAAAATACAAACATTTCAAAAAAATACTTAAAATCCAGAGAGGATAAAAGTGAATCTTTAAATAAAAGAATGAAAAAAATTCAGCCTCGAATACACTACCAGTATTAATGAACACTTCTCCTGGTCTCCCTACCTCTGTCTAGATTATGGTATCTCAGTGACAGCTCAATAGTACACAGACATTAAGGATGTCTTTCTGCCTATAAATACAAATTTCTTAATAAGGACTGTATTAGTCAGTTTTCCAGAGAATCAGAACCAATAGAGACATATATCTATATACATAAAAGGTGATTTATTGTAGGGCATTGGCTCACATGGCACAAAGGATGAGAAGTTGCACAATCTGGAATCTACAAACTAAAGACCCAAGAAAGCCAACAGTATATAATCCAATTTGAATTTGAAGACCTGAAAGCCAGAGGAGTCAATGATGTAAATTTTACCCTAAACTCAGGAGAAGACAAAATGAGATTTCCCAGCTTAAGCAGAAAGGCAGAACAAAAAAAATAAAAAAGGATGACTTTTTCCTTTCTCTACCTTTTGTTCTATCCAGGATCTTAAGGGATTGGATAAAGGCCACACAGAGAGGGGATATAATCAACCTTGAGTTTACCTATCCAATTGCTAATTTCATTCAGAAGCACCCACAAAGATACACCCAAAATTAATGCTTAATCTGGGCATTCCATGGCCCAACCAAGTTAACACATGAAATTATCCATCACAGGGAACTTCGTAATTTGTTGGTGGTTATCCACATTTGCCTCATCTCACAATGTTGAATAACATATAATTTCTCTGTTCCAGCCAAATGAAACTGGAGATGTTGTGTACAAATCTTGTATCTTTGCTACTCTATTCATCTGAAATACTCTGTCCCATTTGATGCAAACTCTGCCCACCTATCGAATTTATGATGAAGCCACATTTATTTCAAGTACCTTTGCCTAACTACTCTACCAGTAGGATGGAATCCATACTGTAATCCTATCATTTACCTTCTTTGCCAGTTTTTTCCACCCTTTCCTCATGATATCCCCTCTTCCTTTTCCCCAGAAAACATTTATTGATGCCCTAAAATGTGAAAGGCTAATATGACAACTAACCTGAGACCATTAGTAAAGTCTCCTATATTGCTATTGAGTCTTTCATGTCTCTACTATTGGTCTTCCTCGTATAAATGTAATTTCTATGAAAATAAAGATTTCACAATTTTTATATATTTCAGAATACTTAGACTGATGCTTTTAACCAATTAGACTCTTAATAATTTTTTTTGCCATACCACATACAAAAATGAATTCAAGATGAATTAAAGACTTAATTGTAAAGCATAAACCAAAAAATTTCTTATGAAGAAGCAAGACATGGGAAAGAGGATTCCAGCCACCTCTGGCTGGGGGAAGCAACCCAGGGACAACACTTTAGAGGTACAATGAATCACCCGGAGACTCCAGGAGCCAGTGGGGGGTCCAGAGTTGAGGAAGTCTAGCATAGAAAGCAAGTGCCTGGGTAAGGGAGGGGCTGGCCAGCCAGCCTTCCATGGAGGACTGGGGGCAGGAAGGGGCTGTCCTGTAGTTTATTGATTTTGGACTGAGCTGCTCACTGGAGCTGCCTTGGAAGGCTTAAACAACCAAGTGGACTTGAACAGCATCAAGCAGGTAGGATTGAATCCCAGGGGGTGATGGACCTCCCATCAGCTGGGTTACTAACAGGGCACCACCACTGTGGGAAGGCCATGCAAGAGAAAAGGTCTGCAGGGTCCTAGTGCATGGCCAGCTCTGGTAAACCTGCTGAGCTCAGGCAACCATCCTTCGGGTGAGCTGAGCAGCCCTTACACCCCCAGAAAGGCCACTTTACTGTCAGGGGGCATTGTTTGATGTGCCTCATAAGAAATCTGGCAAGAGCTTTAGGATTCTAATCTCATGGGTATTGAATTCTGACAAAGCAACTAGACTCTGATTGAGGACCAATAAGACAGGAAGACAGTACCAGGTCTCCACCAGAACTAGAGAGTGGTGTTGAACCCCATTTTATATAGCAAAACAAGTGTATGTGTTCTCCATCTCCTAACACCACAGCACCACCTAGTGTCCAGGCTAAACACACACACACACACACACACACACACACACACATTTTTTCTTTCATTTTTTTTGCTCCTGTTGTCAGTTTGTCCTTAGTTTTTTGTTTCTTTTCTGTCATTGTGGCTGTTGTTTGTTTTGTTTTATTAGTTTGATTTTATTTTTATTTTTTCATTTTTACTTTCTTCAATAGCAAGGGTTCCTCCATTTTTGTTATGGTTTTTCAGACCCTTTTATTCTTTCTTTTTTATTTCATTCCTTTTCTTGTCTTTTAGGAGAGATTTTTCTACTTTTTCATCTTTTGCACATGAATTTCTCATGTAAGAGCTAAGTTATCCCTTTTGTTTCTTTATCTTATGTAATTATATTTTTAATTTTGTCTATTTGTATTTTTTTCTTTTCTTTAAGGACTTGGGGCTCAAGGCATTTTTCTAGCCCAAGGAGGCCATGAGTTCATGGTCTAGGGTATCCATCTAGCTTTAGCCTTCAGAAAAAAAGGATTGGTAGGTACCCACTGCAAAATACTGCTAATTTCTTTTCTATATTTGTGGGAAGTGGGGTCTTACTTTGCCCACCCTGGTAAAAACTCCTGAGATTGATGGACCCACCTAGTCTGGCCACCCAAAATCCCAGAGTTGCACACATGATCAAAGCTCCTGAAAAGCACCATCATTTCTCCTGTCACTCTCTATTCTTATTTCCTTTTCTCCAATACTTTTATTTCACATATTTTTCTTTTAATTTTTTTTTTGTCATCTTTTTCTTTTTTTCTCCCTTCTCACTCTTTACCCTTATCTTGTTTTTGGCCTAATACCAAAAGCCACATCAATACCTAAGCTCTGAGAAAAGGTAATTTTAAAGCAAAGGAGGTAATGAGAAGGAAAAAGTAGTGAAACAAAGTGAACAAGGAGAAAACATTCCCATGAGGAAGAACCAACAAAAAAATTCTGGCAACATGAAAAAAGAAAAAACTGCACCCCCTCACCAAGATATCATGACATAGCTACCATAGAGGATTCCATCTATAAAGAATTAATGGAAATGACTAAAAGAGAATTTAAAATGTGGATGGCAAATCAATAAAGAGAACTTATGAGGAAGCAGAAAAACAGAACCAAAAAATTAATGAAAGAGATGAAGAATACAGAAAGGATATGGCTGAGCTTAAGGAATTAAAAGAGTCAATCAGAGCAGATGCAGTAGAAAGCATCAATAACAGATTAGACCATGGAGAAAAAAGAATCTCAGAGCTACAGGATAAAGCTCTTAAACTAACCCAGGCAGTTAAAGAGGCAGAAAGGAAAAGAGAGAAAGCAGAACATTCACTCAGAGAATTATGGGACTTCATGAATTGAAACATATGAATTATAGTTATCCCCATGAAGGGGAAGAAGAATGTCCCATAGGAATGGATGCTCTACTGAAGAATATCAAAGATGAAAATTTCCCACGTTTCACTAAAGATTATAAAACACTCCTCTTAACAGGCCTTCAGATCCCAGATAATCTCAACACAAATAGAGCATCTCTAAGACACATTGTACAGAACCTGTCCAAAGTCAAAATAAAACAGAAAAATCTGGAAGAAGCCAGAAGTAAGTGCCAATTGACCTAGAGGAGCAGATCTATCAGAATGACAGTGGACTTTTCAGTTGAAAATTTCCACAATAGAAAAGAATGGTCATCTACTTTAACTTCCTTAAATAAAACAATTTTCAGCCCAGAATTCTATATCCTGCTCAACTAAACTTTGAAATTAATGGAGAAATCAAATATTTTGCTGATATACAAATATTGAAGAAATTCACCACAATAAGACCAATCCTAAAGGAAATACTTAGACCTTTTCTACACACTGACCATCACTTTACTTTACCAGAAAAGTAAACACCCAGAAACTAAAGGACAAAACCTAGCTTCCACAATGTTACAAAAAATAGAACTAAACAATGGACTTTCACCAAATGAGATGAATAGAACTCCCCCACACTTATCAATTCTCTGTACAAATTTTAACTGGAAAGGCCCAGGCTGGCCCATTGGAAAAAAAAAGAATAAACCATCTACATGTTGTCTCCAGGAAACACACCTAACCTTGAAAGATAAATCAAGACTCAGGATAAAGGATTGTAAAACAATATTTCAGGAGGAAATATTGGAATGAGGAGGAAAGAAAGGAGGAATCACAGTCTTATTCTCAGATACAAGTGGATTTAAAGCAACTGAAGTTAAGACAGACAAAGATGGTCACTTCATACTGGTCAAGAGGACATCTTGACCATTACTGGTCAAGAGGACAACAAGAGGACATTTCAATTTTAAATATTTATGTACCCACATAAAGGTTCCCAGATTTATGAAACAGTTCTTGATTGGTCTGAGCAATATGATATCCTCTAATATCACAAACTAGGGACTTTAACATCCCTCTGACTGAGCTCGACATATCCTCTAAACAGAAACTAAGTAAAGATATAAGGGACTTAAATGTGACCCTAGAACAACTGTGCTTAATAGTCATATACAGAACACACAAACCCAAAGCTAATGAATATATATTCTTCTTATCAGCTTATGGAACATACTCCAAAACAGATCATATCCTAGGATATAAATCAAACCTCTACAAGAGAATTGAAATTATACCTTGTATCTTCTCAGACCACAAGGCAATGAAGGTGGAACTCAACTCCAACAAAAATTTTCATCTTCATACAAAGGCATGGGAATTGAGCAACCTTAAGCTGAATGGCAGTTGGCTTAAGGAAAAGATAAAGGAGGAAATTATTAAATTCTTCAAACATAACAACAATACAGAGTAGAGGACACCAAGAGACAGACGACCTCTAAGCAAGATGAGTTACAGCTGAGGGGTGGACTATCGGGCGATTTGTCCACAGGAGCTCCTAATGGAGAAAGAGCTCCTGCCCTCAGCACATAGTCATTGTTAATTACTCCCCTCACCTGTATCATTCCCTTTCAATAAAAGGCTGGTGCAGAGGAAAAGTAAGGGCTAGCTCACCTTCCACAAGCTTGTACTTCTAATCCACCTCTCACCTGGTTCCTTCCTGCACTAACCGAGACCAGGGCCATAGGAGCTCGACAGGTTGCGACATTTTGGCATAAGTCAACAGGATATAGCAGGACACAACAGGACACCAGGGACGTGGACCAATGGAGACATCTGGATGTAGGCGAGGCCTTTGGTAGACAGTGGAAGGAAGTCCGAAGGGAAACTCCACTCAGGGGAAGTGGGACCTTTTGGCCAATGTAAAAGAAGGTAAAGGGAAGTCCAAAGGGAAACTTGCTCAGGGAAAGTGGGACCTTTGGCCAATTTAGAAATTAAGAAACCTCACTCAGAATAAGTAAGGTGTCTGATAAAATAAGCAAAGACATGAGTAACTTTCTGTTTGGGAAGTCACGAGAAATAAAAACTAAGGAAGTTAAACCAGACCTATAGATGATGATGGAGAATAATTAGACTAAGAGTTAAACCACCTTTGTGCTAGGGAACTCCATTTGAAAAATGAGTCTGGAATCAGTTAGCAAAGATTCCACTGGAAAAACAGTTTAAGCAGGAAAAACTCCACTACCAAGGAATTGTGAAGGGTGGTCTGAAGGAACCAGGAGTAACAGTTCCATGAGAGGACCTGCCAAGTGTGGAACCATTAGTCCTCGGGTAACAGTCTTTTGATCTGTGAAGGGTGAACTTAGGGACCTCGAGTAGCAAAGCCCTTGGAATAGTGAGAGAAAAGTCCTTGCTTGCAATGATTGCAAGGAAAGCATTATCTTTTGTTCCTCCATTAAAGTTGACATAGTTAAAGAAATGGTAAATTCTCTCAGCTGAGATTTTCTCAGTTTGTTTTCTCAACTTAAAAAGACCTTTGAGGGAATTTGCATTACAATCACGGTTTTTCCCTATCTGTGTTAGGCTTCATCATTTAAAAAGCTCATACCTGGAATTCGGAACTTTGTCAATTATCATACTTTGCCTATCAAGAAAAAGGCTAGACAACAGGAAGAACTGCCCTTACCACATTAAAAATTATTTTGGTTGTTTGTTTTCACTAACCTTTTTTCTACTTACAGGACCTTAGCTTAGGCAATTTCATAGTGGAGAAATCCTGGATCAATCTCTTCTGTGGGAACTCAAGCTGCCTCTCTCATATCACCACCCATTCTCAGCAGGAAACAGTTAGGAGCGGTCAGCACCCCATTTCCCTAAAGAGGCAGCAGGAGCTTCTACACAGAGTGGGAGGATTGATATAGGATTTCATTATTTTGGGCTGTATATTAAACCCCAGGCAAGCTTAGGATGCATCGTCTAAACCTTGGAAAATTAGGACAACAAAAACCTCAAACAACAGGCTTTAAGGTAAAGGTTATTCTAGTATCAGCAAGGTAAGAGAATTTCACTTCTTGGGTTTGTTTCAGTTGGGCACCTAATCTTTACTTAGAGTTATACTGCTCTTTGGAAAGGGTCTGAGTTCAGTGCAGCCCTTTCCCCATCTAACTTGGCTTCAGGTAATGCTGAATGCTCTCCATGGAAGTGTCATGAACCTTATGGGTCAGCCAATAGCACATAGTTGAGTAGTGATTAGCACAAAGGGGGTAAGATTTCCCCCATGCCTAGTTTGGCTAAAATGAGTTTCCTTTATGTCTGAATTAGCTCTGATGGTGTATTTTTATTATGCTTTTGTTTCTTTTACATAGCAGGAAGAAAAGCTCCTCAGTGAGAAAGACGGCAGAAACAACCAACTGCAGACCTTCTCCATCCCAAAATGTCTCTGATACACTAGAGGAGGGAAATGTAGAGGACGCCAAGAGATGGACAACCTCTAAGCAAGATGAGTTACAGCTGAGGGGTGGACTATCGGGCAATTTGTCCACAGGAGCTCCTAATGGAGAAAGAGCCCATGCCCTCAGCACATAGTCATTGTTAATTATTCCCCTCACCTGTATCATTCTCTTTCAATAAAAGGCTGGTGGGGAGGTTGCTCAGGGCTACCCAGAAAGCAAGGGCTAACCTGCCTTCCACAAGCTTGTACTTCTAATCCACCTCTCACCTGGTTCCTTCCTGGGCTAACAGAGACCAGGGCCATAGGAGCCTGACAGGTCATGACAATACAGCTATGGGCTACCAAAACCTGTGGGTTACTGCAAAAGCAGTCCTAAGAGACAAATTTATCACATTAGAAGCCTACATCTGAGAAACAGAAGAGAGCGTATCAACAACCTAACGAATCATCTCAACTAAATGGAAAAGGATGAGAAATCTAATCTCAAGCCCAGAAGAAGAAAATAAATAACCTAAATTAAAACAAATGAAATTGAAAAGAAAAGAATCATTCAGAAAATTCATAAAACAAAAAATGAGTTTTTCAAAAAGATAAACAAAATTGATAAATCTTTCACCAGATTAACTAGAAACAGAAAAGTAAAATCTCTGATACCTGAATCAAAAATGAAAAAGAGGAAATAACAACAGATATTACCAAGATACAAGAGATTATCTCTGACTACTGTAAGAAACTCTATGTCCAGAAATTAGACATGGTGGAGGAAATAGACCAATACCTAGAATCACATCATCTTCCTAGACTTAACCATGAAGAATAGATCTCTTGAAAAGATCAATATCAAGCACTGAGATTGAAGAAACAATAAAAAATCTTCAAACAAAAAAGCCCTGGACCAGATAGCTTCACACCAGAATTCTATCAAACCTTCAATGAGCTTTTACCTATACTACAGAAACTATTCCAAAATATTGAGAAAGAATGGACCTTCTCCAACATGCTCTATGAAGCTAACATCACCCTGATACCAAAACCAGGAAAGAACTTAACTAGAAAGAAAACTACAGGCCAATTTCACTAATGAATATAAATGCAAAAATACTCAATAATATCTTAGCCAATAGATTACAGCTACACATTAAAAATATATACATCACAATCAAGTAGGCTTTATCCCAGGAGGCAAGTCTGGTTTAACATATGTAAATCCATCAATGTAATTCACCATATCAATAGTAGCAGAAACAAAGAGCCTTTCAATTGATGCAGAAAAAGCATTTGACAAAATTCAGCATCCCTTTCAAACAGGAACACTTAAGAGCATAAGCATAGGTGGCACATTTCTTAAAGTGATTAAAGCTGTCTACAACAAACCCACAGCTAATATTATACTGAATGGAGAAAACTGAAAGCTTTTCCACTTAGAACTGGAATCATTCAAGGATGTCCTCTATTGATACTACTATGCAACATTCTGCTGGAAGTTCTTGCCAATGCAATCAGGTGAGAGAAGGATATAAAGTGCCTCCAAGTGAAGACAGAGGAGGTTGAATTCTTGTTCTTTGCCAATGATATGATCTTATACTTAGAAAACCCCAGAGACTCAGCCACAAGACTCCTGAAAGTGATTGAGAAATACAGTAACATCTCAGAGTATAAAATCAATGTCCACAAAACAATAACCTCCATATATGCCAATAACAGCTAAGTTGAGAAGCTAATGAAAGATATCATTGCCTTCATAGTAACTTAAAAAAATTACCTAGTAATCTGCCTAACAAAGAAGTGAAGGAGGTCTACAAAGAGAAAATTATGAGACCCTAAGAAATGAATAGCAGACGTAATTAACAAATGCAAGAACATACCATGCTCCTGCTTGGGAAGAATCAACATTGTTAAAATGTCTGGATTATCCAAATTGATCTATGGACTCAATGTAATCCTCATTAAAATACCAACATCTTACTTTGAAGAACTGGAAAAATTAGGTCCTTCTTTTGTATGGAACCTGAAAAAAACACATATTGCTAAAGCAATCGTTAGTAATAAAAACAAAGCCAGAGGCATCACTCTACCAGACTTCAGGCTATATTACAAGTCCACATGATGATCAAACCAGCATGGTATTGGCACAAAAATAGAGACATAGACATGTGGAACAGAATAGAAAACCAAGAGATGAAACCAGTCTCTTATAGCCATCTGATCTTTGATAAACCGAACAAAAGCATATTCTGAGAAAAGGAATCCCTATTTAATAAATGATGCTGGCAGAACTGGATAACCACATGTAAACAACTGAAACTGGACCCACACCTTTCTCCACTTACAAAAATTCACTCAAGATGGATAAAAGATTCAAATCTAAGACATGAAACAATAAAAATTCTACAAGAAAGTATGGGGAAAACTCTAGAGGATGTTGGCTTGAGGAAAGATTTTATGAAGACTTCAGAGGCAATCGCAATAACAACAAAAATAAACAAATGGGACTTAATTAAACTGAAAAGATTCTATACAGCTAAGGACACAATAATCAAAGCAAATAGTCTTCTAAATGGAAAAAGACATTTGCAGGCTATGAATCTAACAAAGTCTTGATAACTGGGATCTATAGAGAGCTCAAATTAACCAATGAAAAAAGAGCAAACAATCCTATCTACCACTGGGCAAGAAACATGAACAGAATCTTCTCTGAGGAAGACAGATGAATGGCTAGCAAATATATGAAAAAATGCTCATCATTCCTAATCATCAGAAAAATGCAAATCAAAACCACCCTGAATTATCACCTAACCATAGTAAGATTAGCCCACAAAGTTCCAAAGTTGCATATGCTGGTAAGTATGTGGAGAGAGGGGAACAGTTTTACACTGTTGGTGGACTGCAAACTAATACAACCTCTATGGAAAGAAGTATGGAGAATCCTCAAAGAACTCAAATTAGACTTCCTATTTGACCCCATAATCCCACTATTAGGCGTCTACCTAGAAGAAAAAAATAATTTTATCATAAAGACATTTACATTAGGTTGTGTATTGCAACTCAATTTACAATCACAAAGTCATAGAAACAATATAAATGCCCATCAACTCAGGAATGGATTAACAAACTCTGGCATATATATACCAGGGAATACTATTCAGCCATTAAAAGATGATAACTTTACATCTGGATGGAATTAAAACTCATTCTTCTTAATAAAGTATCACAAAAAAGGAAAAGCAAATATCCAGTGTACTAATATCAATATGAAGCCAGTAGACAATCTAATTCACTCTCATATAGAAGTAAAATTCAATTCAATTCAATTGGAGGGAGGGGAGATGAGGGAGGAGGGATAAGGGGCCTATGTACTCCCACTTAATGGGCACAATATAGGGGTGTATGACATACCTTATGGGTGCAGGACACAACTACAAGAGGGACTTTACCTAACAAATTCAAATATTGTGACCTGGTTGTTTGTACACTCACATTACTCTGAAATTAAAAAAAAAGAAAGAAAGAAAGAAAATGTGGTATAATGTACCATGAATGGTTACTCTGCCATAAAATGGAATGAAATAATGTCATTTGTAGCAATTTGGATGGAACTGGAGGTCATGATCCTAAGTGAAATACAGGTATCAGGGATCAAAAAGCAAGCGTCACATGTTCTCCCTAGGTAGGGGCTAGATCATGGACCCAAAGGGGCATAAATGGCATTGGAAACTAAAAAAGGGGGAGGGTGGAAAGACAGTGAGAGATAAAAATTTGCCTATTAGATGCAACAAACAGTGTCCTAGGGATGGACGCACTGAAAGCCCTGACATTATATAGTATTTCCACTACAAAAACATTTCTACCCACTGATACTTTCAAATAATAATAATAAAAAAAAAAACACCAGCTAAAAAACAAATAAAAATTAAAATTCTGGATTAAAAGATTTCTTTTTTGGTTAAATGGATAATTGTATACTTCTCTTTTTAACTTTTTAAATAAAATGATAATGTCCAACTTGATATAATTAACCTTAAATTATTATGACATTTGGCTTATGAAACTGTGTAGAGTACAAATAAAAATTGAGGAAATTTGGAGTCTGGGTTGACTCCTGGTTTATAACTTCCTAGCCATGTGGCCTGAGACAAGTTACTTAATCTACCTTTAACACAGTTTTGTCATTTATAAAATATAGCTAATAAAATATATATAAAATACTTGCTAGGACAGTCGTAAGGATCATGTGAGACATGCAAAGTGCTTGGGGTTGTCTAATTATGCTGTAAGTATTCTGAACACATTAGCATGGTTTATCTTACAAAGGTACAAGTGAATCTTTCTAAAAGTAGAATATAGATGTCTTGACATAACAACTAAGAAAATGACGTGAAGGCTATGTTAACCAGTTTGATGAAAATATCTCAAATTGTATATCAAAACACCACACTGTACCCCATGATTGCATTGTTGCACACAGCTATGATTTAATAAATTAAAAAAACACATCAGCTACTCTGTTATTCTGGGGACAAATGAACCTCAAAATCTCAAGTGCTTAACTCCTGACAGGTATTTCTCATTCATACACAGCCCTCCCTGAGTCAGTTGGAAAAGAGGCACACAAGAGACCTTGCTCAGTGCTGGAACCCAAGTATCAAGGCTGGTGGCTGCTCCACTGCCTGGAACTGTAATCTTCAACCCCTGGGAACTGGGACTAACCTCTTAAGAACTGGGTCACACAACAGAAGGTGAGCAACAGGCAAGCAAGTGAAGCTTCGTCTATATTAACAGCTGCTCCCCAGTCCCAACGTCACTGCCTGAGCAACTTCTGTCACATGAGGGGTGGGGGCATTAGATTCTCATAGGAGCATGAACCCTGGAGTACAGTGTGCAGGCCAGGGGATCTAGGTTGCATGCTCCTTATGAGAATCTAATGCCGGATGATCTGAGGTGGGGCTGAGGCAATGATGCTAACACTGCCTGAAGATGAAGGAGAAGCAGCTCTAGGCTCCCACAGATTCTGCATTATAGTGAGTTGTATAATCATTTCATTTTACATCACAGTGTAATAATAAGAGAAATAAAGTGCATAATAAATGTAATGCGCTTGAATCACCCCCAAACCATCCCCTATCCCTGCTCTGTGGGAAAATTGTCTTCTGTGAAACGACTCCTTGGTGGAAAAGGTTGGAGGCAGTCATTCTAGAAGGTCTGCAGTACCCCCAGTAGCAGAGGAGACAGGTAGGCCGGCTTCTCTGTGTGTGGACCTGTATGCGGACCGGCGGCTGGAAAGAGTGGGAGAGAAGATTAAGTGGTAGGCGAATCTCCTGAGTCTGCCACGGATAATGACATGATCTCTAGAGAGAGTGGGTGCAGGCAGGGATAAAGTATAAAGGCTCAAAAAGATCACTAAGTCATTTCTGGCGTCAAATTGTAGAAATAGAAATTTTCGAAGCTATGCTGTTAAAATCAATGGTTTCAAGTGAGATCCATTCTTGGTCTGATTTCTGAAAAGTATTATCTCCGAGAAATTGTGCTATTACTTTTCAAGTTTTGAATTTATGCTTTAAACATTTTCAGAGATTAGAGAGGGAAGGAATTTTGTTTTCAGAATAAAAACATCATCTTACATTGGGCCATCATTTTCAGGTGAAACACGGGGAAGTTTGACATATTAAAGCTGCACTTCTTATTTGCTGCCAGCAGAGGGAGATGTA
>NW_003852431.1:8213122-8276544 GCF_000181295.1 Otolemur garnettii
GAGAATCTAAAAGGGCACGGAGAAAGTTACAAATTTAAATTAATCACTTTACCTAACAAAGGAAATTAATCACTTCCCTAAAATCAGCAGGGTTTCCTGCATAGGGACACTGATTATCTTGAAATGATTTTGAATATAACATCCAGTAGAGTAACAATCGGCAATTTCGAGAAATTTGTGTTGTGTAAAATGTCCCTAAGATTTTATCTGGTTTTGTTTTGTTTTTCCTAAATAAAATTTGTGACTAGAGACTGACTCACTTTTGGTGGGATGAGCTCCTCTTTATTTCTGAGATAGAAATATGGAAACACACCACCTTTATTTGAGCTTGTAAATTTCCCGACTCCGTTAGAGAGCTCAAGCCTTTCCCTGTTTTGTCCTGGTCTTTAAAAATCCATAGGCTTTGCAAGTACTAATAACTCCTGATGTCTTGAAAGTGATTGATTAATCAGTCCTACTGATTATTCATCAATGCTCCTTCTCTGTGGCTAAGTGGGAGAAACTTTGTCCCATAAAGTAAACTTCCTGCCTCCTAACTCAGGAGTTTAATGGGTAGGATTGTTTGTTTCTATGTTTTGTTTGTTTGGTCCCTCTAGCTCATGAGAAAATTGTACTTTTTCTTATTAGTTAAATATGGAAATGTGTATTCTATGAAGAAAAGGAGCTAAAGAGAAGCTAATGAAATCTGCATCTACACTAAGTTGATGTTTTTTGTTTGAATTTTTTTCTGTTCATCATTTATGCAATCAATCTAAATAATTCAGATTAGAAAATCATCTTTTTCTTTGATTTCTATATGCTATAGCACTTAGTTAACACTTTAGAATTTTGATCCAAATGCTTTCTAAAGCCTTTTGTCTGATTTGACGATATAGCGATGGTTACATACCCTATCTAGAGCATGACATATTGCCCATCTTTTGCCCTCAACGGATTATGGGATTACCTAATTCATCGTATAAATACATAGAGAATTATCTGTACACTACTCCACTAGGCAGAATTTTTGAAACTTACTTTTTAAAAAGTTAAGCTGACTAACTCTATACCTATCATGTATAATTTTGGTGAAAATATTATCAAAATAATTTTAGTTACCAACATGTTTAGTCAGATATTATTATTATTATTATTTTAGAGATAGAGTCTCACTTTGTCACCCTCAGTATAATACTGTGGTGTCACAGCTCACAGCAACCTCCAATTCCTGGGCTTAGGTTATTCCCTTGCCTCAGCCTCCTGAGTAGCTGGGACTACAGGCGCCCGCCACAACGCCTGGCTATTTTTTTGTTGCAGTTTGGCCAGGGCCGGGTTTGAACCCACCACCCTTGGTATATGGGGCCAGAGTCCTACTCACTGAGCCACAGGCACTGCCCTCAGATATTATTTTTAATTGGAATTTTTCCTTCCTTTCTTCCTTCCTTCCTTCTTTTCTTTCTTTCTTTCTTTCTTTTTGACAAGGTATTGCCAGATCTAGTTGTTGGACTCGAACTCCTGGGTTTAAGTGATCCTCCCTCCTCAGCCTCCCAAGTAGCTGGCTGGAACTGCAGGCATACCACCGCATCCAGCTCCTACTTTCTTAAAAAATAAAAAATGTTGCTTTAAATACTTGCTACTGAAAATGAAGTCTTATAAAAACATATTAACTTTTAAAAAAGGAGAACCTTAAATCAGAGGCTCTTTAAAGTTTACATGTTTCTCTGTCAGATGTAAACAGTTTCATCAATGCAGGAACACCTGTTCATACAGCTGGAGCATAACCTATCTGGGTCTTGCCTGTTGGTCTTCACCACGAGACTATTGCTACGGTGTCAGGAGGGTCTTCTACCTTCTTACTGCCATCCTTCCCCTAGGCTGACTTTTGTTCCCCAACCTCTCAGCCCCAAGACATAGTCACACACAAACCTGTGTTCAACTTCTCCCACAGCATTCTTTGGCATTTTCTTTTTCTAATTTATCCATTTTAAAGAGAAGAAGAGGGTGAAGAAGAGGAGGAAAATAATGGTAGTAGTGGTGGAAAGGGAGGAAGGAGAGAAAGAGGAGGGAGAGAGGAGGAGGCAGAGTCTGCAAGGGGAAGAGGGAAGCAAAGAGGAGGCAGGACTCCTCGTCTGCAGCCACCCACCCCATCAGTGGTGCCCAGGCATCTCTGGTATTCTCTGATTTGGTCCAGTTCCATCTATGCGGGTGGCCTCTGCTGAAATGCGTTCTCAATATAGATTGTGTCTGCGGTTTTTCTGACATGGCCTCCTGCTCACGGCCTCCTGCCCATCTCAGAGAGCTGCACTTCCTTTTTCTTTTCCCTCTTAGTAAGCACCATTTTTTGTTGTCTCATGGCCAGTTGGTTAACTTTGAATCTCCAGTAACTCCGTTCTCCTTCATGTGGAGCTACAAGAACCACTGAGGTCTTCCAAGTGCTATGCAGAGCAGGGCTGGGCGTCCTTTCCTTCCCTGATCCAGTAGCCGTGGAAGGCAGTCGGCACCAACGAGGTTCAAACCTCCTACAGTCTCTGGAAGAACGGCAGTCACCAGTGCTTTGCATGCAGGCGTTAGGCCTCCAAATGGGACAGGCCTCCTTCACCACAATCAGTTTCATCAACCATGGCAACAGGATGGGCCTCCATTCCGTGGCTCAGCAAGCATCCAGGAGATGCTGGTTGCCCTCTCCTTGAAGATGAGCCCAATGTCCTTGGTTTCGTAGGGGGTGGTTTATCAATTGGATAAGAGAACCACTTCTCCTTCACTGGGTGGTGACATACAAGCTTTCCTTAGTGACACTACATATTCTCAAGGCCTATGTCCTGAAGGCCTCTTTTCTGATTCCTCTCTGCCACTCTGGGAAATAAAGGATGATTCAGCCTGGTGGTGACTGTACCGGTTTTGCCGCCACTTCCTAAGTAATAGCTGGGGCTAAGAGGGAGAAATTAATTGCTCTCTATCTCCACAATGAGGACCTTAAAGCCTCTTTGTTTCCCTGGGTGGATTCCTGTCCCAATTCTGGGATGGTAGTAAAATCTCATTCAGCACCCAGCAGGTGGTCTCTTCCCTGTAAGACTGACTTTGGAATCACCTGAGAAGCTGCTACAATCTTTTGCCATGTGGATGGTGCACAAACACTAGCCCCTGAGTGACCAACAAAGAGTTGCCTGGTTTACAGATGGCAATTGCAATATGAACAGATAATGTCATGTTTGCAAAATTACCACCTTAAGGCCAGCAGATGGAAAGACAGAAAGTCAGAATAGATCAGCTCAATAAGCTGTATTGCATGCTGCTTTTCTAACAGTGATGGGAAAATATGAACACTTGCCCAAAGGCCCTAAGTTTGGGCTTTTACAGACTCAGACAGAAGCCAACAGCCTGGCCATATGGTTAGGTAGATGGACAATGGAAAACTGGACTATTAAGGGCCTATTTATATTGGGCATGGCCATCACCTGGGGATTTAAAGGGTACTTTCTGGTAGGACGTGCCAATGCCCATCAGAAGAGCTCTCTTCCAAGTTCAGGAGCTGACTGGAACAATCAAGTGGACCATTTGGTGCTGCCCCTTGACACGGCCACCTGGATCCATGAAACAAGTGAGCATGGGGGAACTACAGCCGTGCATTTATGGACTGAAACTAAACATGTTCCTCTTGTACTCTCTGAGACACAAAATGTCAGTAAGAACTGTCTGTCGATAAGAGAGGCACAGACTGCAGATTCCCTGGAGGAGGGTCCTGCATGTTACTAGCAACTGCATTACATTGGACCAATGACAATAGCTCCAGTAGGCTACAAATGACTCTTAGCAAGAACAGATACCTACACTGCACTGGGCTTTGCATACCTGGTGGTAGATCCAAATGCTCCAAATACTATTAACTGGAACAGAAGCTACTGTAGCAATTTGGGCTTCCAAGTTATATTTCTTCAGACTAAGGGATGCACTTTACTGTCCATATTGTCCAACAATGGGCAAAAAGATCCCACATCACATGGGCATGCCATGCTTCAGATCACACTCAGAGTGGTGTTCTAATGAGAATTGGAATGGATAATTGAGACAGCCTCAGTCTAAAACGGGAGGAGATAAAGCATGAAGGTTTACGTCTCCTTTGTAAGTGTGTGCTCACACTCAAGGGGAAGGGCGCTAGGAGTAAGTTCCCCCTGAATACACTTCTCTGCTTTTCTGGGGGTCTTGGGGAGAAAAGCCAGCGATGATGTTAGTACAACTATGCAGTTCTTCCCCACATCATCTCAACTCTCTTTTTTCCTACTTTATACAGTGGTCTCAGGATTAGGGATGCAACTCTGTGGGTTGCCAGGAGGAGGGCTGATTCCTAAGCAGGAAATTACAACCATGCATTTAAACCTTGTGTCAGAATTCCTAAGGGGTTGGTAGGGTGGACAGTGCCTTCACCCCATAAAGTTGGGATTCACAGTGAATGTGACTTTAGGGCCCAAGCTAGTTTGCTAAATACCACCTGTGACTTCCCCATAAGAGAGAGGTGAGCCCTGGTGTATAACAACACACAATGGAAACCAGTCTCAGTATAAGCCTGTGAGATGATAAGGTGACTGCCCTTGTCTTCAACTGCAGCTTCTGTTGGGAAGGCATAAATACCTCTACGATTTTGACTGATGGGTTCACTAACAAAAATGAATTGTATCATGATCATACTGCAATATGGTGTAATACTGCCATCGTTGGTAAGACTCAACTATATTATGTAAATAAGTCTTACGACAACATGAATATTGATGATCTAATGTATTGGGAAATTGACTTAAAGCCTCTTTAGGACAAAAAAAAAAACACGTTTTACCATTTTCCTTTTATGGAAAATGGCCTTAGAAAAAACTGGATCTAGCTAAACCTCATCGTATTTCTGGGTTAAACAGTTCTGTACAAGCTTATCATAAGGCACAGATAGCAGTAGATCAAGAGAGAAAAAGAAGAACCAAATTAATACAAGCATATGAAAATGCCTTTAAATGCTTGATAGGACAAATTAGTTGTTTCTTTTAAATCTGTTCCTACACTGGCTTTTCCAATTGTTAAATGTATTCGTGTTGGTACTATTGACATAAGTGCTGCATAAATGCTGTGCCAACTACAAATGCTCTTACAGATATGATCATTTTGCTATAAGGGAGTCATGGCCAGAGACCATGGCGAGAATTTTCCATTGTTTTCTAACAATGATTGTTAGCATTAAGAAACCAAATCCCAGCCTACTTGATTTTTACCCTCAGAGGTAACTTGCTTTGCTCGTCTATCGCCTGAAAATTTATTTCTTTATTCTTGAAATCCAACAAGTTAAATGAGACTATTTTTTAGTGTTGGCTGCTTGATAATGATGATGATGATGACGCATGTGTTTCCTAAAATGTATACCTTCACGTGAAACTAGAGATTCAATTTTCCCTTTATTTCAGGAAAAGAAGTATCACTCCATTAGTATCATACTTTGAATACTTTTTGTATTCTTTTAATGAAGTATCTATTTCATAGACACTGATTTTATTTCGGATTGTCTGACTTCAAACATCATCATTCTCTTCCTAATTTTTCATTCTCTTTTTCTTTAGCAATCTCTCCGATTATCTCAAGCCTGTCTGAAAGCAAGTTGATTGTCAGCCATCTATTCTGTCCCTTGGTGTTACTTTTCATATGTCATTTCCATAGTAACACTACTTGCCTCTTCAATTCACCAATAACTTCTTGTATTACTCAACTTATAGTTTAACTAAATGTTTTTACTGTGGGCTACATTTGAGAGAAAATTCCATTTGGTCTTTGGAGTATGTTTTCTTACAGAACAGTCCTATGAGATTATTTATTTGTTTATGTATTTATCTTTTTACGGTGGAATATTTTGACCATTGCCATGTTCTTTCTGGTTGAGCTGAGTAGCTCTATACAGATCTAATTCTATTTTCAGCCAGTCTGGCCACCTTGAAGGCCGAGGGTAGTTGTTCATCGACTTTTCTGTACCCGGAAAGCAGGGTAAATGCTGGAGGAGGAAGGTGGAAGTGAGGAGGGGCTCAGCAGGGTCCTCATGCATCCCTTATAGGAGCTCGCCAGCTCGGCTCTTGCCGCTGGGATTTCCTTAAGTGTTCTGAACCTTTTCACCTATTTGGAAAACAATTTTAGTTCTAAAATGGAATCTACTGGGGCTTTGAATTTTTTTCCAATATTCCTCAGTAAGTCCTGGAAAATGTCAGCTCTTTCCAGAGGACTTTTGGCCATTTCTATTTCTCTGTTGTCCTGGGCTTTTCTCCATGGTACTTGTCCTTTATGCTTCCTGAAATAACTTTTTGATCCTTGCAATTTCAGCTTGCTTTCTGCTTTCCAACCTGGGGGTGGTGGGTACAAATCTTGATGAGAACCAAGTCTATTCACTTGTTCTCTCCAATTCTGCTGCTAGAATGTGAGAGTAACGATAGCATTATACTCAGCTCCGTGCCAGAACGGTGATTTTGCCTTGACCACTGCATTTTTAACTTGATGACATGTAGCTGCTGTTCCTTTCTGGTTTGGTTATTGGATAAATTTTAAATTACTTTTATTTATTTATATGGTACTTGATTCACTTTCTTTCCTACTGAGTGGGAGAACTTCTGGGCTACAGCTTTAGTCTTCCCTTTTACTCTGAAATATAAGAAAGATAAAAAAAAAATCCAAAATTCTACCATGACGTGACAATCACTGTTAACACTGATAGAATATTTGATATGAAAATATAGAGAGAACTTTTAGTATATGTGCTGCCGAAGTGAGCACATAGAGAGAACTTTTAATATACATAATTATATTCTAATAAATTTTCCCTATGTGTGCATAATATTTTCCCACATTAATCTATAGTTTTCGTTTGCTACTACTTTATTTCTTTAAAGTGTTTTTAAAATAAGATTCATGTCAATAAATATTATTTTGAATTAATCCAAGCATCCCAGTTTATGACTCTAATATAATTCTTTTAACCAGCATTACATTGCAGGGTACGGAGATTTTTTTTTCCAATTTGTCCTATTATAAACAATGTCAATTGAGATGGTCATATTCATACATCATATTTTATGGTATTGGTTTATTTCCTTTGGACAAAATTAAGGAAGATCAAAGAATTATTTGAGAAGAAATCCATATTCTTACTGAGATTGTGCATTATCTTTCTCCAATCATAGTTGACTTAGATGATTTAGCCACTCCTAGAATAACTGTGATTTCTAGAACTACCAGTTTTTTGAGCTAAAAAAAGACTGTACTAGAATATGGCAGCATGTGTATAGTTATAGCATTTGATAAATTTCTAAATGGAGATAGATAGATAGATGATAGATTTGTATCCTAAGCCCTCATTACCAAGATCCTGAATTTCTAAAAGAATTTCAAAATACCTAATACTTGACCAACATATTTGCTAAATCAGGAAACCTCAAGCTTTAACTTTATGAATTAGCAATTTAAAGTGTTATTAAAAATTCGAAGACTGCATTTAAGTGACGAAAAATTGCTGTGTCATACTGAAACTACCGACCTAATGGAGAACTGTGTGTGCTGTCTCAGTAACCCATCCAAACGGGCAAACTCATGACTTGTTTCTTGTTTTGCTCTTACCATCAGCACATGTCTCTTTCTCCCCAGCACCGTCAGTGACCAGACAGAGGAAGGGGAGGGAAACAGAGAAACTCGTGAACTTACAAATTTGCCCTGACACGGCCATCTGCAAGGTCTTCCCACATACACTAACATCTGCTGGGACCTGGGTGGGGCTGCTGTGAAGGGAAGTGGAGGGAGGCAGTGAAGGGGGCAGTTGCTCAATCTTTACTTTTTTTGGCTGCTGGTGCTGGATCATCCTCCGTAAATCACCAGCAATGAAAAAGGCTCTAGGGACCAACACGCTGTCATCTTGACCCCACTGCAGGAATGTGAAATGGCACGCACGATTCACCCCATTCCAGGCTGGGCTGAGTCAGTACTAGCAGCAATCCTAGGGCCACTTCCGTGCATCCCAGGTGCCTAACAGAAAGAAACAGCTCATGTCCTCCACTTCCTAGGGACAGGGAGTTCCGTTCCCAAACCACAGTGGAGCTGGGCAGGATCCCAAATTTCCGTCTATTAAAAAAAAGATCCACTTATGACCCTGACTAAAGGTTGTCTTTTTTTTTTTCCTCCTCCACATTGGAACTCAGTTTTACTAACTGCAAATGATGCTGAAGACTCATCCTACATTTTTCTCTTATTCCAAAGTCCCAATCCAATACAGGAATGGTCCATAAAGTGGGTTTTGAAGAGTTTCTTCAGTGAAATCACAAAAGGGGCTCTCTCATCAGCCACTCTCCTGAGAACGTCATTGGTATTGATCCATCTTTACACTCCCATCACCTCAGGTAAAACCACACTTGCTGAATGAACAAAGCAGTGAACCAAGAGACATGATTAAGGAGATAAGTTTGCTTCCAAGAAGGCAGAGTGGTGCTCACTCAGGAACACCTGCCTTTTCTGACCTATGATCCTCCTCTGTTATCCGAAAGAACACCCTACTTCTGCTCTGGCAGATTTGGGAAGATAGGGTAGACCTTGTTCAATTAATCTGTGAACTCCCATTTTATTGAGTTCAGCCAGCCTTGGGTGCTAGGTAACTTAGGAAAGTCACAAACACACAAATGCACATGTGTGCAAGCACACACACGTGTTTCTGTTGTCATCAAGTTATTTGAATAATGCTAAACAAATTTGGAGGTAGTGTTTGGTGTCTGGGACACTCTCCCTTAAATAGAGGCTGCGCTGTGAAGCAACTTTTGCTTTGGCATACTGGGATAAACTCAAAAAAGAAATGTGATCATGTTAAATAGAGTTAAAACTAAGATATGGCCAGAATTTCATGAGGTCACTAAGTAGCAGAGATTTGCCATGGATATAAAGATGCTGTGGACAGACCAAAGAACAGCTGTCTGTATGTGTGGCCCAAATGAGGGGACAAATGGAGAACTAGCTCAAGATAGAGGTGCTGACTTGTGTCAAGCTGCTGCTTCTCAAGTCTGAATTTGTACTCACTCCCACTGTGAAGAACGGCTGGGTTGTATAAACTGCTACAACAACCAGACATGAGGCACGCATTGTGCTTATGCAATGTCAGTTTTTTTTTTAAACTCAAAAACAATTTATTAAGCATCTACTTTAAGCCTGTCTTCAGCTTTATTTTTTTAAATTTCAGATTAATATGAGGGTACAAATACTTAGCTTACATTGTTCATGTTCATTAAGTAAAGTTCAAGTTGTAGTTGAGTCCTTCACTCAGGGGATGTGCTATATACCCTTACTTTGCACATTCTCCTTAGGAAAGTGTCACAAGAATGGGAAAAATGGTACCCGATGTACACAATACTTATGAAACTAACAGATGAACACCAACATGCCCGCACAAGAGAAACACACAGTCCGTTTATTTCTTACAACCTCACACAACTAACCAGGTGAACAGTCTGGGGTGGCACCCAGGCTGGCAGAGGCTCTGGCTTCAACATCTGGCTTCTGTGTTCAGTACCATCTTCACCCCAGTTGGCTGGGAGTAGGTAGGAGACACGTGGGAGGTTTTTAATGAGTCTGGCCTGAAACAGCACATGTCACCCCCTTTTGAATTTTATTGGCTAACACTCGGTTACAGAAGGAATTGAGAAATAGGGTTCAGCTAAAGACCCAGAAAGGAAAGGACATGTGTTTTGCTGAGCAGACTCCATCTCTAGGTTATTTTTTTAATTGTGTAAGGTTTGATAAAGAGCCTCCCACACGATGGTGACTAATGGAGAGAAGGCATGCAAGGGTAACACTGATTGCTCACAGGGTACTCAGTACTGCTGTGTGGGATGGAGGTATAAACTGATGAATCCTCACCAACCCCTGATACGTGTAATGTGATCATTCCACATCCGTGCAGCCCAAGCAACAGAGACCCAGAAAAATTAAGTGGTTTTTTCAAGACTGCATAGCTAGCAAGTGGTGGAGTCAGGAATCCAGTTAGAATTGGTGTGGAACCTGCACTGATAGGCAAAGGTCAATCAGTAGATAGATGAATATGCATATAGCCTTCTCTCAAAACATATACGACCTATTTAGGAATGTAGAATCAACATGAATGGACAATAATAATATGCCACATATATACACAGTCAGGTCTGTGTACTGTGCTATAGGACTCATATGAGCCAAATTTAGGAAAGTGAATGTAACCTGGGGATCTGTGCAAACAATGATGACTTTAGGGGACCCAGTGTTGAAAAGCAGGGGTGAGAGGATGTAGGAGAAGAAGAGAATGTGATGAGGACCCATATTTAAAGGAAACTCTGTGCTGTAAAGAGCTAGGATTGGCTATCCTAGAGAGGACGTGAGGAGGGCACAGGACTAACTGCAGAGGTCAGCATGGGATGGACAGATGTGAGCTCAGAGTTACAACCCACAGCCAAATACCCGGAGTCTGTGACTTGTCTGGGTTCTCCTTCCTCTGTCAACCAGGAGAAGAATCTCCTGGGCCAGAACTCAATGTTACGGCCTTAGCACTTTCCTAAGGCTTTGGTTTTTAGAAGTTTCTTTTTTCTTATTTATTTTTTTTAAATTTTATTATATATATTTAAGAAATACAAAATAATATTTGAAGATATATATGTATGTATATATTCACAGTGAAATAATTACTGTAGAAAAGCGAGTTAACATCTTCATCTCCTTACACAGTTACCTTTTAGGAAGAACACCTAAAATCTCTTCTTTTAGTAAATTTTCTGTATTTTGTTTCTGTATTGGTTTGCTTTCTGTTTCTTGTTTTTGGTTTTTTTTATTTGTTAACCAGATACATGATTTATAATATACAGTTTTTGTAAAACATGTAAATAAAAAGTTAATTTTATTGTTAAAGAAAATAGTCACAAAATAAATTTAACTCAGGCCTTAGTCCTACCATAAAGTTTCTCTTTCTCTGTCCTGATTGTCTAATATATTCCTTTTTATTTCACGGTAGAATTTTACATATAAGTTCTGACAACTAAGTTCTCAAGCCTACCCTAAAATAAGTACTATATACGCGGTTGCTGAAAATCACTATGGTAACATTCATGGTACTCCCTTTGAGAAACTATGTACTGACCCCACTGCCTAGTCCATCCTTGGAAGCAGTTCTGGAACCCTTTTTCTGGAATGGCCAACAAAGCTCTCAGTGTATTTCTTGACATCCTAGATATCATCAAAATGTCTCCCTTTCAATATTTCCTTCATCTTTGGGTAAAGAAAAGTCATTGTGGGCCAGATCAGGAGAGTAGGGAGGATGTTCCAATACAGTTATTTGTTCACTGGCTAAAACTCCCTCACACACAGTGGCATACGATCTGGTGCAATGTTGTGATGGAAAAGCCATGAGTTGTTGGCCAAGATTTTCAGTGAAGATTTCCCTGGCTGGGCAAGGCAGTTCAGGTCGGTAATCCTAGCACTCTGGGAGGCCAGGGTGGGAGGACTGCTTAAACTTGGGAGTTTGAGACCAGCCTAAGCAAGAGCTAGACCTCCTCTCTACTAAAAACAGAAAATTAACCAGGGGTTGTGGTGGATGACACAGCTACTCAGGAGGCTGAGACAGGAGGATTACTTGAACTCAGGACTTTGAAGTTGCTGTGAGTTAGGCTGATGCCCCTGCACTCTAGCCTGGGGCAATAGAGTGAGACTCTGTCTCCAATGAAAGAAAAATTGTATTTTTTTCTAACTGTTTCTCTGTCGGTGTTTACTGGGTCTGCTGTGCTTCTCATAGTCAGTCAACGGTTTTGATACATAATTTCAACCAACTTTTGCAATGTTACCCGCAGCCCTGACCTCTCTTCATCAGTGATACTTTGTTTCCCCTCAGAAAAACATCTAATCCATTTGTACACTGCTATTTTCTTCATGACATTATCCCCATAAATGTTGACTAGCATGTGCCTGATTTCACTTCCACTCTTGCCAAGTTTAACAAGAAATTTATGAATGTTTGTTCATTGGTCTAATTCAAGCTTCAACATTCTTGCAATGCCACACAAAACATGCAACAACAACAATAAATGCCACTCAGCAAGACACCACCTCACATGAACGCAAACACAGCTTGGTGTGCTCTCAAGTATCAGGCACAGTACAGGGTGTATGACACATCTCTTGGGTCAGGAGCAGAACTACAACTTGGACTCTACCTGACAAATGCAAACAATGTAACTTAATCAACTGTCCCCTTACATTAATCTGAAATAAACCCCCCCACCAAGTAACTTGAGTAACAAATGGGGGGAGAAAAAGAGTAATATTAGTGCCCAAATATCTGATGATCACCTTCCGAACTCACTGAGAATTGCAACCACTTCCGTTGGACCAGATATCAGTGCATTAGTTTCTCAAATACAATGTCAAATATCCCACTTTTTTTTACTTTAATAATAAAAATTTACCAAACACCCCAATGAAAGAAAAACACAAACACAGGGGTGAGTCACTGATATACCAAGGTTACGAAGCCTTACTAGTTGTTTGTATGTGCTGCCAACACAAATGCATGGTGGAAGTTCATGAACTCTCAGACCTTGTAATCCATAGCTGTGCCTTTTTTGCTATGCATATGAGAAAGCGTAGTTTAAATTCCTTTTCAGTTTTACCCTAACCCCCCACCCTAAAGGATTACATTTTTTAAATACAATCCCTTCTCTCCTACTTCCCTCTGCTTGCATTATACAATTCTTGGTTTTTATCCTTATTTTGATGGACTGACCTTGAGTGCTCTTTATAGACTGGCTCAAAATGTTTCCAGAAGAAACTGGTTAAGAGAGTGGGGAGTAAATAATTGAGACTTGAGATTGGATGGTCCTTAGGAACTTAGTCAAATGATATTCCATAATCTTGAGCGATCTTGCCAATATAGTCTCTCTAATATTAAGTCTCACACCTATCTGCCTGCCCTCCCCATGCATTCCAAATATAGAGATAGCCAAAGGAGTTGTTAGGGGTTTAAAAAATTCAGTAGAGAAACATGTAAATGACTCGATGGAACTGGAAATGTTTCCTCTTTGTGCTAGTAATATTCCTATTTCCTCCCATTCATGAGATTGTCTTATAGTTTTTAAATTACAGTTTTTAATTTTAATATAAATCTAGATTCACATACAACTGTAAGAAATTACACAGAAAGATCCCCTGTACTCTTTACCCAGTTTCTCCCAATAACAACAAATTGCAAAAATATGTTGCAATTTCATAACCAAGACATTGACATAGTCAAATACAGAACATTTCCATCAAAACATAGATCCTCCATTGTATTATTTAGCGTCCTCCAGAAAAATATAACCAATATTTTATAGATAGGTGACAAATAAAGAGAGAGAGAAGGATAAGAGAAGATTTATTATAGAAACTGGTTCATACTATTATGGAGGTTGAGAAGTCCCACAATCTGCCATCTTCGAGCTGAAGAAGTAGGAGAGCTGGTGATGCTATTCAGATTGATGCCAAAGGCCAGAGAATGGAGGGAACTGGTAGTGTAAGTCCCAGAGTCCAAAGGCCCAAGAACCAAGAGGTACAATATCCAAGGGCAAGAGAAGATGGATGTCTCAGCTGATGAGGAGAAAGAGATTCACCCTTTCTCTGCCTTTCTATTCTTTAGGGATCCTCAACAAATTGGCTGTGGCCACCTGCACTGGTGAAGTGGACTGTTTCAAAGGCTAATATCTCTTCTGGAAACACCCTTCCAGATACACCCAAAATAACATTTTACCAGCTATCTAGATATCCCTTAACTTGGGAAACTTGACAAAATAATGAACCATCACTCTCCTGTTCCCTTTTATAGCCAGGCCCCCTTCACTGTGCTCCTGCCCATGCTCTCCTTAGCCCCCAGCAACCAGCCATCTGCTCTCCATTTCTATGCATGTGTCATTTCAGTAGTATTTTGAACGGAGTCATAAAGCATACAACCTATTGGAATTATTGGCTTCTTAATTTCTTAAGTCTAAAATACATGAGGCAAAAAAAAAAAAAGACAAACCTGGAAATCTGGTATCATTCTTTGGGTCATGACATCCCTAGCTGGTGCCATACCTTTTAAAGTCTTCCTATGTTAGTTTTATATATAATGTCCAAGGTTTTTAGTTGTACTTACTGGAAAGAAAAAGAAAAACATATCTACTCTGATTTCCTGGGTGAATCTTGCCGTATATTTAAATATGAATTAGTATCTTCTATAAGAGCAGTAGAGGCTTAATATATTATCATTTCCGTCTACTTCACTAATATGTGCCCCATCAAGATATAATAAAGATGAAAATATGTGTTTTAACATCATGATACGCCCTGTGTCTCTAAAGCTTCACAGAATTCCAAATATATAAACAACCTATTCGTGCTCCATTTATTGCAACTTTAAAATTTGTACTCAAGTGCAGCTTTGGTAGGATACTCAATTTGCTTGGAAGGAAACTCTCTTTTGTAGTAAAAATGTGCTAATGCAGTGAATTCAAAACACAGTGGATAGAAATATTTGCTTGTAAGATTTCTTTCACTGAACGTGAAGAATGCCCCCTATTATGTCACATACTAATGAGTTTCTCTTTTAGGCAACCCTCTGTAATTAGATAATAGCTGCAAGCTGCCAAACTAAAATTAACTTAATAAAAGATATTTACTTCAAGCTCTGCTTCCTCTACCTTAATTTAAAACCACATTTAAAGTTAAGAGGTACTTTTTTTTAGACAAGCACATTAAGGCAACAATTAAAATGTTTAGAGTCCAGTCATTGAAAACATACAATCACTTAAGAAATGCACCAACTTTTAAGATAATACACAACCAAGGATAGAAGGAAAAATTTAAACAGTAATTAAGAATATAGTCAGAGAAGACAACCTCCAAAGTAATGTCTGCACATAGAACTATTCATGACAAAAATAAGAAGCATACATTTGGGAATTCATTTTACTTAATTGGAAATCATACTCTTTTTTATTCTGAAATTCTAAATTTCCAACTTTCCTGATTTAAAATTAAAATCAAATTAGAAGTGTAGCTGAATACTCCTCCCCATCTAAATACCATTTTCCCCCTTGTGTTCAATAGACAATATGTAGCGAGCTATGTTAATATGTTCCGAGAATCTATAAAATGCATCTGAAATTTCAATCGTTAGCCCTACTTTTGATAGTAGTCAACATTGCTCATATATTAGTAGCTAAATAAAATCCAGGTCAGAAATCACTACAGTTAGAGTACACTCTATCTAAGTAATTTACTTATACTTTTCATTTATTTATTTAATATTTATTTAGCGATCTCCTTTTATATCCCAGGCACTGTGCCCAATGGTGAATGTCAAATAACTAACATCTGTTATCCCTGAAGAATTCATGTTACAAGATGAAAAGAGAAACATACATAACATGACCTAGAAGTGCAATTTCAATTTCTAGAAAGGAAACTTAATATTGCTACATTTACTACTGCTCAAGCATTTGCTTGAATGGAATAGACAATTACAGGGTCTTTATTTCATTTTACTGTGTCATTGTAGCCAGAAACTTATAAATAAGGTCAAGTCCTTCAAGGAATAAGGTAACTAAAGATGGAATAAAGTACCTTAATACTGTAGCATACACATTTTCAGATGGGTGCCACAAAATATGGAAACATGACATACATATGGTATATTTTCTTGACAAACTAATTTTACTTTAAAATCTTGAAGGTAAAAGTTATATAATTGTATCAATAACTAATTTCAGTGTTGTTTGCATTAAAACTCATAGATTATGTTAGACAGAAAATCATGTTATACAAGTTTAAGATTAAAGAGATGAAACAAAAAAATTTTTCAGTTGTATAATAGGCAGCTTCTGTCTACTGTAGACATTTACATCTTGGTGGAAAACTTTGGTAGGACACCTCAAAATTAATTTCCCTGTTATAATTAGTCCATGAGGATTTAAACCACCAGAAAATATGGCCTATAGTGATGTTTACTCTATAGACCAGAATCTGAGAGACCTTCATATTCCTCCCTATTTCTTTCACTCAATCTTAAGGGGCAGGGCACACAAATACCAATCGTGTCTGTAAGTGCTGTGAGAGGATGATTTGATGAACAGTTACTTCCATGTGCATTATCAAACCTGCTCTAGAGTTTTACCAGAAATTTCATCATGGTAAATTAAATAAAATTATTTAGAAATGTGCCCTCCTCCTGTATATGATCTGTTTTGCTCATTTTGATCCTGATGTATTCAAAAAGTTCTGGACTGCATCATTGGACATTTTCCATAGCTGTCAAGGTCTATTTCTTTGCAAAGCACATTTTGCAAATTTTAGTAGTGTAAGTAAGGAGTAAAGTCAGTGCTACAAGCCCTATAAATCTGTATGTTTAAAGAAAATACATATGCTAACTAAAATATGCAAAAGATGGAATATAGAAGAGAAACAGGAAATTATAAATCTTTATATTAATATCTCCATACAGCTGGTTATAAAGGGAAAAGAAAAGAGAAACTATGTATTATAGATTACCAATCAGGATCATACAAGTTAGGGATATTAATAAGCCATTTGTTATTGGTGCCTGTAGCACAGTGGTTACGGTGCCAGCCCCATACACCAAGGCTGGTGGGTTTGAACGCAGCTGGGGACAAGTGCAACAAAAAAAATAGCCGGGCATTGTGGCGGGCGTCTGTAATGGGGCTTGTAAGACAATTTTTTGTGAGGGAAAGAAAGGTGGTAGGAAAAAAGGGAACAAAAGTAAAAAGAAAGACCGAAAGAAACACAAAGAAAAGAAAAGAGGAAGGAAGGAAAGAAGGAAGGAAGGAAGGAAGGCAGGAAGGAAGGAAGAAAGAAAAGAAAAGAAAACAAAAGAAAACAAAAGAAAAGAAAAGAAAAGAAAAGATCTTCTCTTACCATACACTTTGGCTCAATTAAGCCCCTTAAAGTCCCTTAAAGCCTCATAAACCTGTCTAAGGTTAAGTGCCTTAACCTCAAACTCTTGGGCTTAAGTGATTCTCTTGCCTTAGCCTCCCAGTACTGGGACTACAGGCACTTATCACAACACCTGGCTATTGTTTTGTTGCAGTTATTCCCAGTGGGTTCAAACCTGCCAGCCTCAGTGAGCCAAAAACTAGGCACTAATATGTACAATGTCACAGCACTCTACTGAGGGCAACATAGTGGGACTCTGTCTCAAAAAAAAAGCCATTTGTTAAAATGTATCTGTGGCTGAGTTTCAGTGCATAAAACTTTGAAGAATATAACTTCCCTCAAATTATTGATTTTTTAAAGCGCATTAGCAAGGGATTGTCTAAAGGATCTTTAGGACAGACAAGGAATGTAATATTGTTGCATATTTTTGTTTTTGTTTATTTGTTTGTTTTGTTGTCTGGTTTTCTAAAACTTGAATGACATTATTGTGTCTTAAGTAATGAAACAAATGACCTAGAGGATAATCTTCGATTTTTAAAAGTGGGGTAAGGAAACTATATTTAAGTAGCACTTATTGTAAGTACAACACTTATGTATAGTAACTTACTTATACATTTACATATAGGGATATATTAATAATACATAACGTTCCTACAAACACATTTAGAACTTACACGTGTATGTGCTACCTTCTCAGATTAATACATCATGTTAAGAAGAATCATCAAAAATAAAAAAAGACCCAAATTGGATTTCCAGAGAGAAAAAACATGTCTGAGGAGAAAACATGGAAATTATTTTAGGAATGTCTTGGCCATCAGTATGGAGGTCATGTTGACTTAAAGGAATATGTCCTTAAAATAATTGAGCCAAAGTGTATGGTAAGAGATTTTCTTTTTTTTTTTTTTCTACCACCCTTCCTTTCTCCCCAAAAAATTGTCTTAGAAGTCCCTTAAAACCTCATTTGAGCGGAGAAGTCAGGGGTCTCTGTGGATTCACAGTGGGGACCTGTGCTGCCCAGAGAGGTTCTCTGCCTCTATGGCTATAGTGTCTGGTCTCCTTGGTCTCTAATCAATGTCCTGACATCTCCTTCCCTTGAAAACATCTATCCTTGCTGCTTACCTGATCATATGCCATTAGGGCTTCTAGGAAAGATGTTTTGTGGGAGAGAAGAATGCAAAGCATCAAATTATTGTTTTCAAAATATTTTTTTTTTTTATTGAATGGTAACTGTGTACATTGATACACTTTGGGGGTACAGTGTGGTGTTTTCACACACAATCCATGACATTTCCATCAAACTGGTTAACATAGCCTTCATGTAACTTTCTTAGTTATTATGTCAAAACATTCATATTCTACATCAAAATATTGTTGTAATCATGTAATAATTTGATTGCAAGGAGTTTCCACAACCAACTTGTAAATTTAGGGATATACCAGCACAATATTCTGTAAACCGATCACACAACTGTCTACTACCTCCTATGGAGTTCTATAGTGAATCCCTTATTTTGCTACTAGCTATGTACAAAATACATCATCAGGAAAAGTCCTGTGGTTAATTATCAAATGGCTCTAATCACAAGCCTCTGTTGGCTGTAAAGAATGTGGTAAAATAACATGTTGTTTACTTACTTGAAACATTTTTTTTCTTGGCAAATAAATTTAATTTTGTTTTAATGGGTTTGAGTCCAAGTTTATGCTCTCGGCATTGAAATGGCCTTTCCTAAAAGATGCCCCCTTCTCTAAAAGTTCATATTATTTTAACAAGCGGCAGAAGATAACTCTGCAGGATTCTATCTTAAAATGGGAAATCCCAGGGGACCTTGAACTACAGTTCACTTTTAAGTTGTTTTAAAAAACCATTCCACATTCTGACCCGAGATTGTCCTATTGAAATATGTCTAGGAGAAAAATAAATATTTATGCAAATTTTGAGTTATTTATGTTTTATGATAAATATACTTTCTGACAGGCCTTTGAAGAAAGAACTAGTTTGACATACTTTGGCATCAATATTTGAGCTTTGAGTATAATGAATGTAATGTCAGTTTTAAAATGGTTTAACAAAGGCAAGAGAAAGATTGTATTTAATGGTTAAATATAAGTAACACAGAGTATTTCTTTATTTCTTATAAGTCAAAATAGAAATTAAAATAAGATTTGGTCTAAATATATCGACTTGGTTAATATTGGCTGTAAAAATGTTTTGCATCTTAGAACATTTTGTAAATTAATACTTTTATGACTAAACCCCATTAACCAAGGACATAAGATAAAGACAAGTCTGATATCTGACCTCTGTTTCACTCTGCATTCTTTAGACTTAACTATTCATCTGGGTAATGAAAATGGCCATAAAATATACCTAAATAAGTATAAAAAATTAAAGTTTAAATAAACCATCAAGCAAAATGTGTCCAGCAAGTCTACTTTCCAAGCAAGTCAAACTCAACAGTTACAGAGCATTGACCAAGCAAAATCTCCATCAGACACAGATATAACAAAAGTAGATATCCTGTTACCAAGACCCTTGGAATCTATGACATGAAACAGCATGCAAATTACCAACTTTATACAATCTAAATACATATAATAAAGTTATACAATAAAAGTATATGCTGAGAATATTATTTGTATAAGCTACTATGATAAGTGTTGCTTATAAATTGATATGTTTGATCTCCCAACAGTCCTATGAAATAAGCACTCTTAATAGTTCTATTGTACAAATGGGGATATGGAAGCTTAGCGTTAAATGACCCAAGTTTAGAAAAGTCATGGGCAGGATTTGAATCAAAGCAGTGTTTGTAGAGATATGAACAAATTGCCAGAAGTAGCAAGTATGGTGGAAAAAATAATAATCGTGGCTCAGGGCCTACAGCTCAGCAGCTAAGGCACCAGCCACATACACGGGAGCTGGCAGGTTCGAGCCTGGCCTGGGCCTGCCAAACAACAGTGACAGCTACAACCAAAGAGAAAAATAGCTGGGCATTGTGGTGGGCGCCTGTAGTCCCAGCTACTTGGGAGGCTGAGGCAAGAGAATCATTTAAACCCAAAAGTTTGAGGTTGCTGTGAACTGTGATGCTACAGCACTCTGTCAAGGGTGACATGTGAGACTCTGTCTCAAAAAAATAAATAAATAAAATAAAAAATAATAATAGTATGCAGAATCTCATTATATAGATTTGAATTTCAGCTATGGCTCTGTTTTTTTCCAGTTGTATGGACTGAGTCAATTCTCAGATATATCTTTATTTTTTTATTTCAAATTAATATGAGGGTACAAAGTTGTAGATGACATTGTTCTCACTTCCAAGGTAAAGTTCTGGTTGTAAAGGAACCCTTCACCCAGGGGGTGTGCTACACATGCTCACATTGTTCCCATTGGATGAGAGCTTGCCAAATGCCCTCCCTCCTTCTGCCAATTGCTTACCCCATCCTCCCCTCCCCCGTTCCCATACTAGACTATATTTGTGTTTTATTGTTCATATGAGCATGTAATTTTTCATATATTGATTTCATATTAGTATTGAGTACATTGGGTATTTATTTTTCTATTCTTGTGATACTTTACTAAGAAGAATGTGTCTCAACTGCATCCAGGTAACCATAGAAGATGTCAAGTTTCCATCTTTTTATGGCAGAATAGTGTTCCATGGTATATACATACCACAATTTGTTGATCCATTCACGGGTTGATAGGCATTTGTGTTGCTTCCGCAACTTAGCAATTATGGATGGGGCTGCAATAAACATTCCACAACTTGACAATTATTGATATAAACTGCAATGAACATTCTTGGGCAAATGTCTTTGTGGTAATGGTCATTTGATCTTTGATAAACCTAACAAGAGCACACACTGTGGGAAAAACAATCCTGTTTAACAAATGGTGCTGGGAGAACTGATTAGCCATAGGAAGAAGACCGAAACTGGATCCACACCTCTCTCCACACACAAAAATTCATTCTTGCTGGAAAAAGATTTAAATTTAAGACACAAAACAATAAAAATCATAGTAAAGAGTGTGAGGAAAATGCTGGAAGATACTGGCCTGGGAAACAACTTTATGAGGAAGACCTCCCTGGCAATTGCAGCAACATCACAAATAAATAACTTGGATTTGATCTAGCTAAAAAGCTTTTGCACAGGTAGAGGAACCACAAACAAAGCAAACAGATAGCTTTCAGTATGGGAGAAGTTTTTTCATGCTATGGATCTGGCAAAGGCCTGAAAACTAGACTCTACAGAGAACTCAAATTAAAAAATAAGAAAAGAGCAAACAACCCCCCTATAAGTGGACAAGAGACTTGAACAGAAACTTCTCCAATGATGACAGATGAATGAACAACAAACACATGAAAAAATGCTCATCGTCTTTAATCATCAGAGAAATGCAAATCAAAACCACCCTGAGATATCACCTAACCCCAGTAAGATCACCAAGTCCCCAAACTGCAGATGCTGGCATGGATGTGGGGAGAAGGGAACACTTCTACACTATTGGTGGGATTGCAAAGTAATATAACCTTCATGGAAAGAAATACGAAGAATCTTCCAAGAAGTAAAAGTTGACCTTCCATTTGATCCTGCAGTCCCATTACTAGTTATCAGAAATGCCTTCCAGAAGCTTCCTGTCTGAAATTTGTGTAGTGCAAATTATATTTTCTATTGCATGAGGCTATTGCAGAGTTTATACAGTTAATTGTTTATAACAAATACATTTTAGTGTACTACATTTGGCTTCTCTCCCAAAACATTATAATTATTTTTATTTAAAAAAAAAAGCTTGTGATCAGTTAGGAAGAAAAAGAGCCATAAAATAACAGTGGCTCAAACACTCAAGTGATTATTTTCTTACATAAATGAAGACTACCATGAGAAAGTCCAGGATTGGTGGGGCAGCTCTATGACGTCATTAGACCCCCAGGTTCATCTTTCTGCTCTGCAAGTTCTCAGTATGTTACTTCCATGATCGATGTAACCACATGATCTGTATGGATGCTGGAGTTCCATCTCACCCACATTCCCCAGAGAACAGAATGAAAAATAGAAAAATGCAAAATGAGTTTGCTTTAAAGTTCCCTTTGAAGGATCTTCTTGGAAGTCTCTCAAGACACATCTATTCTCACAGCTCTAAAGTGAATGGGTGCAACAACCTCACGCTGCCTGGAATTTTTCATCTTTATTCCAAGTTGCCCTATGGTCAGATAAAAATTGGCATTCTGATAGCAAGGAGGAAGAAAAGGGACATTGGATAGTCACTTAGCACTCTGCATCATGACTTGGATCAGAACGCATTAACCAAAGATCAAAAAAGACTGAGGAAAGAAAACCCTGGAACCAAGTTTTTGTCCTTTTATAAGAACATGCTAACACACCCTCGTGCAAGGATAAAATGCTCTATCCTATAAGCATGGAGAATAGACAAGTCACAGAACTTGACACCAACCTTTGTAGAAAGAAATTATACTGCCCCTAAAGATGGCATCAGAGACCAAAAATTGCATTTCTATGGAATGTGATTCCTGGCATTCTCACATCTACTGACTGAGTGAACTGGGTGACAGTAAGACTTGGAGTACAATTTTGAAGCAATTACAGGACAGAAAGTACAACAAGAATGAGTCAGGTTTCCAGTGGCCAACTCAGGTGGAGTTAAACATGAAAAGGTAGCAGGGCATTGAGATGGGAGCCTGTAGTACCAACTAGTCAGGAGTCTGAGGCAGGAAGAGCACTTGAGCCAAAGAGTTCAAGGCCTGAGCTATGAGCTGTGTGCAACAAGCCAGGGCACCCTACCCAGGGTGACTGAGGGAGACTGTCTCAAAACAAATAAACCATGAAAAGGGGTAATGAATGCATTTTATTTGTTGCAATTAAATTGTTTTCTCACTCTTACATGTTGGACAAAGGTGTTTGGGAAAGAGAATGATAATTAGCAGGAATTAACATTGAAAGCTTTCAACTAAGCTGCTTCCCTGGACAACCTCAGAGCTAATTCTAGGAAGGAGCTGGGGGAGCATATAGGACAGTAAGGCTGTGTGGAGGGCTGACATGGCCTACCGTTCACCACTCTCAGCCCCAGTTCAATCTCCAAGACTTTGCAGTTTTGCCTGGTCACTGGAAAGAAATAGAGTATTCGCTGCACAAAGGGGTTCTAAAAGATTGGGGATTCTGTCTAGTCTCCATCCCAGCCTAGCTGTGCAAATGTTAGCTCTGTTAGCTATCCATTTTAAGCCTTGATCTACTCATCTGTAAGGATGATAATATTAATAGTACCTACCTCATGAAGTTGTTTCTGAGGATTAAGAAATTGGCCTAGTATATCAATCAAACTTGGCTAACCCTCAATAAATATTAATTTTTCTCCACTTTTGATCAGATTAGCATGTGGTGGAATTCACTTAAGGAAGTAAATCAAATCTCTAAATCCGAATTTCTTTTGTGATGCCAGATACAAAAGAATTTTGTATCATGTGCAATTATTAAAATAGACAAAATAGTTGTCTAATTTTCATTGCACATGAACTTTATGACCACCTGTATACATAAAATATGTGTGTGTATAAATATATATATATATATATATATATATAACTAAACACCTGTCTTACTTTTTGTGTATAGAGAATTATCAATTGCAGCAGAATCATAATAGATGCTTAAGAGCTTTTATGATTTATATTTCATCTTTTGATTCTTCTATGTTCTCTGTACCAATCAAAGAGCAATTGAGTTTTCTCACAGTAAGTTCTGGACATTTTCTCTTTTAAATTGTTTAACTGCCAGTGCACTTTATTATAATATTCCAGTGAAATTACTTTGATAAACATCTTTCTGTCTTTATACTGTCTCACGTGATGATATAATAAGATATATTAGAGGGCACATATGGATTTGACTTAGTCATAAATCAGTGTAATATAAGCTCCATGCTTCTCAGATCTGACATCAATTGCACTCTTTAAATGGTAATACAGAATGCTGAAATAAGCCTGCATCTGTAAGCTTATGTTTTGACTCCATTAGAACGTGCAAAACTCATTGTATTTAACCTACAGTCTCGAAAGGGATCATCTCTCAACTGCCAAATCTTAAAGTCTCCAGACTTCTGAATTCCAGAAATGATTTCACTGATGTAAATATTTGGAAAGGGAGGAAATGCATTTTCCCAAAAAGGGAATAAATCTACCAAAGTAAAATTATCCAGGAGGGAGAGAGATTATCCTTGGAATAATCACAGTTGGATTTATATACAGTGCATAAGTAGAAGATGTATGTTAGTGCATTGGGATAGTCAGAAAAGGTACAGCAAGTACAGGACTCTGCACGCAAGATGTTAAGCAACTGTCTTCAGGAGTTGGCTAAATGGTATTGGTTTTAATTTCTTGCTTTTGTTTTTCATGTGGGCAAAGTACCAGCCGTGTCAAGACCAAAAGACAAGTTTTAATTATAAAAAGTAAGACGTTAGGGAATTGTTTTATTTTACAGATAAATTATAAATCCAGAGTTTGACAATGATTCCAAACCTGAGGAAATCTACTATATTTGAAATTGAAGATTCTAGGTAAAATCTCTTCCTAAGCACTAAGTTTGAAACCCAGTAGCTACCAGGTGACAGGTGACATCTTCTGGTATGGCTATTTTTTTTTCAACTGTTTTAGTTACTTCAGCATCAGAAGATATTGTTCCCATAGCTTCAGTTCCAAAATAATGGGTACTAGAATTATTTAGATGAGATAATATGTCATAGACCTATTCATCCCCCTTGTACAGCATTGGTAATAGAATACAGTGACCTGAAAACACATCAACTTTGCATTTTAAATCTCAGTTCTATCACTGATTATGGATTTTCCCCATTCCCTAAAAAGGCACTTGCTTTCTTTCTCTCTCCTCCAAATTTTCATAATTTATATGTATAAGTACTGTAACATCTTTGATAACAGAATGACACTGGGTTTGAATTAAAAAAATTGGAGATCAAATTCTTCTTCTAGCTCTCATAAGATTTGTGACTTTGGGTTAGTCCTTTAGTTTCAGTTCTTTGTTAATTCATTCATTCACCAAATGCCTAATATGTTCCAATCCCTGGTCAAGGCTATCCAGAAATTAAGTAATAAAACAAATGTCTGCTCCTTTAGAGCTTAAACTCAAAAAAGGAGGGAGACATTTAAGAAATATAATGTCAGGTTGTGGTAAGTGCCATGAATAAAAACACAGCATAAAACACTGGACTTAAACTGCCCTTTAGACCCAGTAGACCTAACAGACATATACAGAACATTCCATCCAACCGCAGAAGATTACACATTCTCAAGTACACACAAACTGTTTTCTACAAGAGATCTTATGTTAGGTCACAAGACAGTCTTAACAAATTTAAGAAGATTGAAATAATAGCAAATATCCTTTCAATCACAAAGGATGAAATTGAACACCATACAAAGAGTCTCTGAAAATTCACAAATGCATGAAAAATAAACAACCTACTGCTGAGCAACTGATGGGTCAATAAAAAAATTAAAAGGGAATTTAAAGAATACCTAGAAACAAATGAAAATGGAAGCAAAGCAAAGCTTCTTCTACAAGGGAAACTTACAGCAATAAATGCCTCCATACAAAGAGAAAAAAAATCTCACTGAAGCAACTTAACATTACACCTCAAGATATAAGAATAGCAAGAATAAACTAAGCCCAAAGTTAGCAAAAAAAAAGAAAGAAAAAGATCATAGCAGAAATAAATATAAATTAAAAAACATAAATAAAACAATAGAAAAGATCAACTAAGACTCAAGTTCTTGAAGGTACACAGAATTGATAAGCCTTTAACTGGACTACTAAAAAAGAGGAAAGAAATAAATGAAATCAGAAAGGAAAGCAAAGACATGACAACCAATACCACAGAAATACCAAGATCATAGGAGACCATTAAGAACCATTATACACCAAACAAACTGGATGACCTAGAGGAAATGGACAAATTCTTAGATATACAACCTACCAAGACTGAATCATGAAGAAACAGAAAATCTATAATGAGTAAGGAGATAAAATCAGTAATAAATAAAAAATTTTCTATTAAAGAAAAATCCAAGACCCAATGACTTCATGGCTAAATTCTACCAAATAGTAAAATAAAAACTAATATCAGTTGTTTTCAAACTACTTCAACATCAGAAGATATTGTTCCCATAGCTTCAGTTCCAAAATAATGGGTACTAGAATTATTTAGATGAGATAATATGTCATAGACCTATTCATCCCCCTTGTACAGCATTGGTAATAGAATACAGTAACCTGAAAACACATCAACTTTGCATTTTAAATCTCAGTTCTATCACTGATTATGGATTTTCCCCATTCCTTAAAAAAGCACTTGCTTTCTTTCTCTGCTGTGAGTTGTGATGTCACAGTACTCTACCCAGGGCAACAGCTAGAGGCTCTGTCTCCAAAACCAACCAACCAACAACAACAACAAAAACATCTGGGTAACCTGATTTAGAATCAGAAAAGGCTGCTGGCCACTTTAATCACATGCTAATAGATCTAGCTATAAGGTCCTTTCAAGCACAATACCTATCTCTCAGGTTAATTTACAAATCAATCCGTTCCCCCAGGGGGTGCCTGTGGTTGAGTGAGTAGGGCGCTGGCCCCATATACTGAGGGTGGTGGTTTGAACCCTGCCCCCGGGGCAAACTATAACAAAAAAATAGCCAGGCATTGTGGAGGGTGCCTGTAGTCCCAGTTACTCAGGAGGCTGAAGCAAGAGAACTGCCTAAGCACAAGAGCTGGAGGTTGCTATGAGCTGTGACACCACAGCACTATACTGAGGGTGATAATGTAAGCCTCTGTCTCTACAAAAAAAGAAAAGAAAAGAAAATTACAGGCCAATATCCCTGATAAATATAAATGCCAGAATTCTAAAGAAAATACTAGCAACCCAAACTCAAAAACACATAGGAGGGATAGTTCAAAATGTCCATTGTACGTATTTCAAACATGATTTTGTACACTAAAATATACATTTTTTAACTGAAAAAGCCCACTATAAAATGATATAAGATAAAACTATAATAATATTAGGAGTAAAGTGTGATGAGGAGAGTGACTCGGTGGGGGAAGGTGTCAGAGTGAGTGGGGCCCATGCATCCTTTCATAAAGGATCACTTTGGATGCTGTGTGAACAATGCACTTTGGGGTTCACAGTGGAAACAGGGGGATGCGGGTTTATGAAACAAAAATGCCCTGAACACTTCCTGTCAATCCTTATATTTGTTAAGGATGAAGGTGAAGACTACTTTAAGGAAAGACTAGTTTCTTTGTCAATGAACTTGGCTGACACCAAACACTTGTTTGTAGGAACTTATGATGCTGTCCCAGGACTTTTCTACTCTTGTTCTCTGTGGCTTATCTAAAGATGTTAAGTACTTCCTGCAGGCTGGTCTTATACTCCTGGCTGTGCTCTGTCCTGTTCCTACAGAAGATGACTGTCTATAGTTTTCATAATTATCAATCCTTAAAATTCTCCACTGTGTGCCTTGGTAGGCTTTGTCTTCAATCAAAATTGACTTTCCCAATACTCCAGTGCAGCACAGATCAGAGTCAGCTTTTTTAAGACAAAACCTTGTGAAAGGTGCTGGTGAATATTTTTCCTGTTCTGTCAATGGGCTTTGACTCCATTTTCAAGACTGGGTAAATACTGTCTGAGTATGTTAAAAATCCCAAGAGAAATTATTTTAGAAACCATTAATTTTAATTCTATCGGAAATACAAAGTAGCTTTCTCTTATTAAAAGAACTAAATTAAAAATGTAACAGATCAGACTAAATTCCTTCTGACCACCACCTCCTCTGAGTTAACCACAAATAATAATTTGATATATATCTTTGAGAAATTTTCTGTCCATACATGTAATGCCATATAATTTATTGCTTACTTTTCTTTTACATATGTGTTATATTGTTGTAAGTTCTTTTTCTTTTGCATATTAGATAAACATATCACCTTGGGTCATGCTATAAATTACACTGTGCTTCTAACAACACAGTATAATTTATAGAAACATGTCTAGTAGAACTTTCTAGTAATATATAGCATAGGTAATAGGTAAATACTCTGTTGATAAGACCATAAATTAGTTCTCCTTTGTAATAACTTTGATCTAGTCAAATTTAAAATACAAGTAGCATATGATCTAGCAATTTTATTTTGGCTGCCTATTACCTTCTTCTTTTTTCAAATATGACATCAATTTTTCAGTTATTCCTATTTTAATAACAATCAAAGTTTCTCTTTTGTTTTCCCATTATAACTAAAGGTACAATAAACATCCTTGTATATACTTCCCTGTTCACTTGAGAACATTGTGTGTATCACTTTAGAATAGAAAGCCAAAATATAATTGCTGGGTCATATGCTAATTGTGTTTTATACATCCTTTAAATGTATTTTGATAGTGTCAAATTGGTCACAAAGGTAAAGCAATTCATGGTCTTAAATCAGTAGAGTATTTAAGTATTGGCCATGAGTTGGCCAAGACTTGATATTATTATTATTACTTTTTGCCATTCCACTAGGTGAAAAGAGCTAGTAGGTGGGAAAGTACTACCATTAGTAGACTAAATGGCTAAAATAGCTTATTTGTGTTAGGTGAAAAGGGGTCTTATTTTTGTTGTAAGTAGTTGCTCTTAGTTTCAGAAAACTTGACTAGCTTTCCATATTTTTACTATTAGTTAATGCTTTATGTGTCACTTATCTATTAAATTATTTAACCATTTTTCTATTGTGATATTTATCTTTTTCTTATTTATATAGGTTATATATACGTTTTGAATATTAATTCTTTGTCTGTTATATATGTTACTAACAGTTTGTGTTTCTTTTAACAGCTTTCATTTTTCTTTTAATCATATGAAAACTTTAAATTTTGATAGTGTTGTATTTATCTTTTTCCTTTGTGCTTGTTATAATTTTGCTTTTGTTTCATATTTGTAAAACCTACTTCTACCCCAATTAATATATACATGTTTTTATGTTTGCTTGTTAGATTTGCCTGTTTATTCATTTATCTATTTTTATTTAGATATTTAAGCCATTTTTGATGTGTTCTTATTAACAGTGAGAAGTGAGGATCTAAAAATAGTTTTCCCAATGGAAAGTTTATTGTCTCAAAAGCATTTACTGAATGGTCCATGCTTTCTGCACAGATTAAACAAAAAATCTCACCTTGATTATATACTATATATTTGTGTATATATATATATATATATACAGACTGTATATATATACAGTATATATATGTATACATATATGTATATATGTCTGTATTATATACTATATGTCTGTATATATGGGCCCATTTTCTGTCCACTGGTATAATTATATTCTAGTTATCCCTTTATTATTATTTTTTTAACTTTAGACTTCACACACAAAGTGTGGTAGCATGCTTTGGGTTGCAAGTAGTGGCAATTGCAAGCATAATAGAAACACCATTAGAGGAAGAATTGACCAGCTACTAAAAAGTCAAGAAGTGGGATCAGATTCAGGCCAGACCTGGTGTAATGCCTCAGGAACTAAGAATACTACTTAGGCGAAAACCAGCTTCTCTCTCCATTTCAAAATGTTGCTTCATTATCCCTGAGTCCATTCTTGATAGGCCCATTGCCACAGTACAGAAAGGTAAAAAAGAAAAGTCTGTATCCACAATTTCCATATAACTAATATGAAATTTACTTTGATCAAAACAGCTTTTACCTGGATAACATGCCCTCTCCTGAACCAAACTCCATGATCAGGAAGGTGGGAAAATTTAAATAAAGGCCAGAAACAGAACAAGGGTGAGTATCCATTCCAAATCTGGAATGTTATTTTTGAGCAGTTGTATGGAATGATGGTGCCATTTACTGATATGGAAAATACTCCAGAAAGAAAATGTTTGGGGCTGAGAGTAGTAAAAGATTAGGAGTTTATTTCAGATGGTTAATGTGAGATGCTTTTGAGATGCTTATCTAAATGGATATATAAAATGGTCAGCTGGATATATGAATTCATAATTTAAGGAAAAGCTTTGGGCTGGAGATTTAAATACAGGATTAATCTTGACTTTCTATTTTATAAATGAAATGCAAGCTATTGAAATAAATAAAATCTTACAGGAAGGGAATTTAGGGAGAAATTGGTGGAGGGCCCAGGTCTTAGTTTTTAGGAATTCCAAAGAGGAGAGGTTGAAGGAAGGAGAGCGTGCTGTACAAGGACATGTCCCCAGTGCAACAGAAGGTCAAACAGAAAGTGTGATGCCCGGGCCTGGGAGTCTCCGTGCAATGCAAAGCAGGCAATCTAAGACATGGGTGGGCATCCTTGGAATTTCCAGACAAGAGGGGCAAAGGGTATTTAGCTATTTCACATGGATATTGATGTGCATTCCTTTCAAGTTCATGATATAGGCATGTTAGAAGGCACCTAAATTTGGTGATTCAGCACAATTTTGGAATTAGACCAGTGACTGACTGTATGCCTTGATTGGGTTGCTCTAATTTTATAGCCTCTTAAATGGGATTAATCTGATTCATGGGGTTATTTTGAAGAATTAATTATAAGATGTAGATGAATCCCTGATAAGTGTTTTCTTCTCTTCTCCTCACTAGAAATAGAAACTGAGGGGGAAGTGGGGATTACCCATGGTGTGGCAGAGTAGCTCTGCATCTCCATGTCTAGACTGGGCTGACCAAGAGGCTAATAGTTTTCTATCCCCCACAGAGCTTCATTGAGGACATGGCTTGTCAGAAGCTATTTACAAGACAGATGGGACAAGGTTTGGCCCAGTTGCTCCTCTTTGACCTTTTGATATCTTTGATCCTCTTATTCTTCCCCCAACCCCATCAGTAGCTATAGAAGTCACATCACATTTCAGTGTCACTCCTTCATTTTAATCACATCCAAAGAGCTACATCCTGAGTATATGTGTCTGAGTTTCTCTTGACTCCTGTTCAATTCTCCATGGTGGAAGTGTTTTGTATTTCTTATTCTTTTTAGAATTTGCTTTTCTGTGACTTCTTCATGCATTAGTAGATTTCTAAGGCACAGACGGTGCTTTGAGAAGTAATCTAATCTCTCATCCACTTTGATTTACTTCACAACTCCAGGGTTACAAGATATTTTTACTTAGACTTCGTCTTTTAGAATATTTTGACATTACAAAACACTGAAGAGTATATTGTACCAAACAATGCTGTTCTCAGTACAGAAACCGACCAGATGACCTAATGCATCTTTTCAGTTTCTAACTCCTATGATATCTTACAGTATGGAATCTCTTTATAGCATAATAGTCCTTTATGTGAAGAAATGAATATATCATCTAATTCTTCATTCCTTTGGCTCTTGAGCCACAATGCAGCTTCTGATTAACTACATACTGAAGTCAGACAGCAGATGAACATTTCAATCCCTTCTGTATTCTTCCGATCACAAGGTGGAATTAAATGGATGAGGTCTATACATTTTCTAATCATCTTTTTTCTTGTATAGACAATAAAAACACAGAGCAAGAACACATGCTCCTTCTTTTCTAAGTTGTATTTCTTTTGATCACAGCCTTTCACCCAGTTTAAAACCAGATTTATAATCAGTAAATCATTTGGTATATTTTGCTTTAATACATCGGCCCAAATGTTTCCATTAGATATAATACATGAGTGCTGTTTTTTTGCTGTCAGGGTTTAGTTATACTTAGCATTTTATATCTTTAAAAATTCTTAAAATTATTAATTGTAATAACATAATTAGAGATATGGCAGAATTTGAATGATTTGGATGGAACTTTCTTGCCACAAGTTGAATTTTTTTAATGTTTTCCAGGAAGTTTAAGAAATTATTAATTCATATGTTGAGAAATTATTACATTTACTTTCTTGGCCTATTGTCCTATACATTAACATGAAGAAAGAACTCTAAATTTCATCCATTGCCAAATAGTAGGGTTGATCTTTGAAGAGGGGCCATGTGTTGTTTATGTATTATATGAGTCAAACGTTCATCATAAAATATGGTTCCCAAAACAGCCCTTGACAGATGGTGATATGGTTATTATATACACAGCCATGAATGATAATTTAATGGATAATTTTCACTGAAGTTATAAAAGGAAAACTATCATAGATATTTGTTAATAATTTTTTAATAGACTTTAGTTTTAGGAGCACTCTTAGATTCATAGCAAACTGAGCAGAAAGTATAGATATTTCCCAGGATCAATTTTTTTATGTCAACTGAACCTGGAACTATCAAAATATAAAAACAATATTGTTTTTCTAACTTAGTAAATGGCATCTAGTAAGTTTATTTAAGGCCCAGGAAAAGAGAAAAGGTATATCTAACTGACAGCAGCATCTGCTAGAACAGTGTTTTTCAATCATTTTTTAGTTCACAGCACACTTGAATCTATAGTTAGACTTCCCCAGCACACTTAAATTATCTTGTTCAAAAATAGAGAAAAAAAAGGAGAGGAAGAACTTGAACTTCTTTTAAAAGTAATTTAATTAATAATCTTTTAAAATGTCCACAACACACCTAAGATCCTCTCATAGTATATGCTGTGGCCCATCGGTTGAAAATCGCCATGCTAGAGGCATCCTCAGAGGTGTGCACAGCGGAGGAGAGTGAACATGTCAGGTAGCTTGGCTATGCCTTGGACATGTGGCTGATCATATGTTGGAAGGAAGAGAAAGGTGAGAGGAAGGGTGGCCCAGCTCACCAAAGAGAAGCAAAGGAAATTCTCCAGGGACTGTGAGAACCCAGCATCAGAATCCAGAATCACGACATCTCCATCTCTAGCCAGCCTCGTTTTTAATGAGAGCAATCTAAGGCTCACTATCATGTCACTTGCTGTCCATTAAAGTGGTTCAATGTCACGTTTGAACCATAAGAGGGCCCAATCCAGAAACTGTAAAACTAAGATCCCCCACCATACCCAAGACCTCTTGTTACAAGAGCCGGCCCATTCGTCATCTGTGGCAAACATATCTTGCTCTTGCTCTATAAACTTACCTTGCTCTTCCTCAATAACCTTTACTTCATACTTGCCTTGCCTTTCATGTGTCTGGTCATTCTTTGGCCAAGAGCACAAAGAGAACCAAGAACAGACAACTGCTGACCTGACATTAGGAACTTAAGCTGTGGGGCTATGTTAACACTCAAAAGACTTGGTCCAATGCCAAAATATTATTTCTTCATAAATGTATTAAAATGTTTTGGCATCTGTTTTTAGTAAATAGGCAAATTGGATAGCTACTAGTCTTAGAAAGATAATTTTTCAACATTAAGAAATATCTGTAGTGACAAAGAGACTCTAACATTAAGGTCAAATTAGAAGGCAAAGGAGCCTAATAAAACAACAAAAACCCAGAGTGTTTACAGGGGTTAATAAAAACCACTTCCTGTAAGTTGGGAAAAGTATTACAAACTTTACACTCATTTTGTGAGTAAAGGGAAAACAAAGTATTTTAACATGGACCATTGTTGGGGAGGGGCCTAACACAGTCACACATGAACTTTCTACCCTAGGCCTCCTCCATCTCTCCTCCTAAGACAAAGACACAAAGGATCTAGCAAGCCCAACCCTCCTGAGAAATTAGTGCTGAAAGACCCTAACTTTCCAGGCAAGCTGTGGAAGGAATTTGCCCATCTACCAGTCCTCATATAAAAAGGGGTCTCTAACTGCCCCCAGGAGCAAATGCCATCTTTACACTTCCCAGTCGGGTCACCCTTCCCTTTCAATAAACCTGGCCTGTGAGGCCTCATCTCTGGGCACCATCATTTACACCTTTCACTCATCAATTCCTCCCAGCCTTCAGCCTTTTTTACTACACACCCCAGCCTGATTTCCTGAGGAAACACTGCCAGTCTGAACTGTGCTAATGCTATCTGGCTTTAACAGATAAAATTATTCCTGAAGTAGCAATGAAAATAATTTTATGGTTGGGGGTCACAACTTCCATAATACGAGGAACTGTATTAAAGGGTTGCGGCATTAGGAGGTTTGAAAACCACTGCCTTAGAAGGAGGGAGGCCTTGTAAAGATTTCAAATGTTCTTCTATAATTAATATCTGTGCTGCAATTACAGTGAGATTTGCCTCTGTTAGAACCTTTATACTTTGGATTCTTTTAGGAATTACATAGTAGCTTCCATTCAGAAATTAATTGTGCTCTTTCAATTCACTCACACCAGAAGCAGTATTACAGCTAGAAATCTGAAAATACTCCCACTCTCACTAAAATCCTTCTGGCCTACACTTAATCCCCAGAACATCTTACCTCCCAATAAAGGTTGCCCTCCTCCTAACTGCTCCTGCTTTAGCCCTTTAGAAGGCACAATTCCCAGTGTTTATATTTCCCACCCTGGAAGCCTAGAAGCCATCTCAGTAATATTAAGCAGATAAGAGTACCTATAAAAGCTCTTAAGATACTCTTAAATTTAGGGCAAACAATGGACTATTTGCTTGCCTTATCTGAGGATGGGTGTTCCCTTTAGTTCCTTAGAGAAAGCTAGGGCAGAGGAAATTTACACAAGGGACTCCGGGCCTCACAAATCTCCTAGGAATTGGACAGACTTTCAGGGTACCAGCCCCTCTGACCTCAGTAAGTCCAGCCAGACTCTAAATATAATGCATTGTTTCACACAAACCCTCCCTCTTCTTGTTAAATGACATGCTTTTTTATTACTAAAATAAGATGTGTATAGGTAGAACAGGTAGATTTAAGAATATGGCATCGTTCAGATGTGTAAATAAAAAAAAGAACGTTTACTGGGAGCTTGATACAGCACAAGAGTCAGCCACCATCATTTCAAGTTTTGGCAGAGACCCAAGGGCAGGGAGGCAGCAAGAAAAATTCATAGTTAAAAAAGGGAAGGCTTCAGGTGTGCTCTGATTGTCAGTTTGGGAGGTGGGGAAGCTGGAGGTGCAAGGCTCCTATGTGACTACCTTGAAAAATACACTGGGCTTTCCACAGCTGACCTTGATTTGGAAAGCAGGGGCAAAAATTAAGGAAGGCAGCAGTTGTTGAGCAAGTCTTGACTGTTGGTGGCTAATTGCTACAGAGGTTGTGGTTTGGCTTTCTGGGCTGGTTTCTATAGGTTGTGAATCAGAATTCTATTTTATATATGGTCTGGCTACTGTCTTTCTGCATATTCAGTCTCTCACATGGTTTTTGTTGTCGTTCATTTTTGGATCATCCTAAAGTGAAATAATATCCAGAAAATCATTCAAAACTTTGGAGCAGAAACTATAAACTTATCTTTGAATATTCACTCTAGAATGATTTCTATTTCACAGGAAACCCTTGGCTTTCTGACTCCAGAAAAGTCATTATGTGGAAGCAAATTTCATCAAAATAGTGTCAAAATTTTTCCATTGAGAAAACTTCCTGGATTATGAACTAGAAATAAAAACTGCCTAAATCGTATCTAGTTTTGTTGATTTGATTTCAAAATAGAATTATAAAAAGATAAGTGGTTTCATAGGTCAATACTTCAACCAAATTGTTATTGAAAAGCAAACAAACACAAGAACTGATGAGTAAGAATACAAGACAAGCAGAGACTCAAAGGCGGGTGTGAGGACAGTGAACAGGACAGACGTAATAAATGCCTTGGAAGCTAAGCCAACAGAACTTGGAGATTAATTAGCCATGTAGAGAAAGGGAAAAAAGAACTGTAGGATGACTCCCTTGTCTCTGATTTTGGTGACAATGCAGATAGTGAAACTGACAGCTGAATTTGGGAATATAAGAGAGGAAACCGTCAGAGGGCATATTCAGAAAGAAAAACTAAAAAACTCTGAAGTCCCAGGGGAAATACAGAGCTAGAGACACAGATTTTGGAGTCATTCAACAAATATTTTTTGAGTGGGGAATTCAAATAATTAACAACTAACTCACTGAGTTGCAATAAGTGTTCTGATGGAGCTAAGGGAACATCTTACAGGGGCACCTGACTATTTGGGAGGATCAGGAAATGCAAAAGTGATATATAAACAATAGCAGTATGGGAATTAGTGGCGATTAGCAAGTCACTGGGGAAGGGATCGTTCCTGTAGGCAAAAGCAGTACACCGGGAGAAGAAATACAGGGTGGCCATAAAGTTCATGTCCAATTAAAAATAGTGAGCAATTTAAAATTGCAGGTGAACTTCATGGCCACGGTGTATATTCAAAGAACTGAACAGAAGCTATTGTGGCAGAAGCAGAGGAAATGCAGAGATTGAGTGGCTCCAGGTATGACTGATGTAATAGATGGATATCATATCACACAGCATTTTATGGTTCATACTTACAATATGGGATTTTTATCTTGATGTAAAAAAGGGAAGCCATTGAAGAATTTTAAGCCAGGGAATTACATGAACAGGGTGTTATTTTTAAAAGTCATTCTGTTCACAATGAGCTGAGTATATTAAAGGAAGGCAGCAGGGAGGCATTTGATGGGATCTCACCTAACGTACACAATGCAAGGGTATATTTCAAAATAACTAAGTGTAAATTTTAAATGTCTTGCTACAAAAAACAAGTAAGTGAGGTGATGGTGATGTTAATCAGTTTGATTTAAGCATTCCACATTGTATATTGAATCATCACATTTTACCCCATAAATATATACTGTTAGGATTTTAATTAAAAATGCATAAAAAGGGGGAGGGATGCAAGAGTGGATGTGAGAAACCAAAGTGGAGGGTATTAAAGTAGCCTAACTGAGAGGTGCCTGTTACTGACACTAGTGCAATGGCCATGGAGATAAAGCTAAACAGGTCAGTTTGAGAAAAAATAATCAGAAGAAAGAATGGAAGACTTAGGGATTGGTGGATATTGAGCCCAAGGAAGGAAAGATAGCAAAGAGAATTTCCAACAGTCTGACTTGTGTCATTCCCCGAGGTAAAGAATACTTGGGAAGAGTCAGCTGTGGAGAGAAAGTTTTGAGCTAGGTTTTAGAGATGTGAAGCACAGGATGCGCCTGAGATCAACAACTAGTGATAGCGAGGAGGTCATTGGTCTATGGATCTGGAGCTCAGAAGAAAAGGAGAGTAGACATAACAAATGGTAACAGATGACGATTAAAGCCACAGTGACACGGTGATAGTAAAATTTAATAGAGGGGAAAAATCTAGAGAAAGAGCCTGGGAAAAGCTTTGCAAAATTCCAACTATAAAAAGAATGAACTGGCCAAAGCATGAAGAAAGTGGAAAACCAGAAGGGTGTCATGAAAGGCAGAAAAAAAAGGGTTTCAGTAACAAGTGCATGATGAACAGTCTCAGGGGGTCTCAGTGCCCCTGAGAGATCAAATAAGAGGAATATGGGACCATGGCATTAGGGTTAGGGACCTCTAAAGGAGTGAGTATGATTTAAGCAATAAGTGTAGACAATGCTTTTAAGAAGTTTGGTTGTGAAAAGGAAGGTAGGCAAGATAACTGGTTGGAAAGTAGATTCAAGGCAATTTGGTTTGTTTGTTTGTTTGTTTTCCTTTTTTAAATTGGTAAGGCATGACCAGGATTAAGTTTATTGAATGGAGGCAGTAGAGTCAAAGGGATTGAAAAAATAGTCATAAGAAGGTATAACAGACAGTGCAGCCCCCCTGAAGTGGACTGTGGAAAGAACACACATGGAAAGAGGAAGTCATTGGTATCCAATGCAAATTAATCCACGAGGGCCAGTGCTCCGTAAGAGTGGGCATAAGTGGGTACAGATCCACTCTGCCATTTCTTACCATGATGTGAGGTGCAGCTGTGCCATTATTTCTGAAATTTAAGCCTCAAAAACTTGCAGTTCATTATTTAAATGTTGGGATTTAAACAAGGCATCTTACCTCCATTTATTTTGTACAGAATTGTACTGTGGCAATTAAACAGTGGCAACAGAGCCAGTAAAATGAAGTTAAAGCAATAGAAGTACTAAAAGATTAGTTCAGCAACTGTACTCCCTTGTCTGGAGCCCATAAATTTGACTGCTCTTCAAGTTTGCTGGCACAGTATTCATACCGTGCACCAGAAAGAACAGTGTGTAGCAACAGCATGACAGAAACAACTCTGAAGTGGGAGGCAAGAGAGTTAAATTCCTGTCCTCCTTCTCACACCAACTCCTCCATGTCTGAAATTCTACAATTTTTCACTTTGAGCACATCACAACCTCCCTGAAGACTAAACTAAAACACAATTAAAAGCTCTGACAACTCTGAATCTATTACCCATGATGAGCTAAGAGCTTAGTTATCACAATCTTCTGTTGATGAAAACTGTGTTCCTTGGATAGTTGTTAACAACTGAAAAGTCCTAATCAGAGGCAAAAAATGGTCATCATAGCTTCAGTTAATTGATTCCCAAATGATTGTTACCATCAAAGGAAGTTGAGAAGCATACTTCTTAGACATCTAAAAGTTGTCGCAGGGTGAAGGCAGGAAATTAATGAATGAGATAGTATTAAATACTAAGTGTAAAAAGAGTAACATCTTTAAAAGAGTGCTCATAAATAGTAATATCAGACTGTTAACAGGGAAGAAAAATGACAAAGTTTTAGGTACTATTAAATTTGATTAATTATTTGGTATGTCTAGCCAAGACCCTTCCAAATCTTTCTGTTTGGCCTTACACTTAAGCCTGGAGCCTGCAGGAGTCATCTAGATACCAAACATCTCTGCCAGGTAAGTAAAAATAGCTGGGCCCAAGAATAAGATATTTTCCTTAATTGAGGATGACTACAAGGAGAAGCTCTTTGAAGAATGTCCATTCATGGAACCATACTTTTAGACCCTGACTCCTATCAATTTCTGCCTATTCTTTCTCCAAAGCCTTTTGGAAACATCCCCAGAAATAGCATCAAATCAGCATAGATCAATGTATATGTTACTATCACATAGCTTAGTGCTACCCATGGGCTGATGCCATCAATTAAAGCATGTAGTAGATCATATCAAATGGTTATTTATTCATTCACTAGGTATTCATAAGACTTTCAACATGTGCCTGGAATCATGGTAGGGGCTAAGAATACAATGGTGAATATTCAGGTATGGTCCCAGCCCTCAGGGAACTCATCTAATTGAAATTATTTTTCTCAAAAAGAAATAAATAAGCCTGAGCAACATAGCAAGACCCCAACTCTACAAAAACTAAAAACAAAATAAATTAGCATGTGCCTACAGTACACATGAAGACCTGTATTGTGCTGTTTTGTGCTACAAACTGGGAAAATATGAGTAAACAGGATACCCAAAGGTAGAGGGAAAGTAAATCCATTTTATTCCAACTTCAAGCTGGGGTTCTATTGTACATCCCTAAGAAAGACACTTTTTGAAAAGGTCTCTTGAAAATTTCATTTTGATGAATGAGATAGGGAACTAAGATCAGAAAAGTTGACAGCAAATAGAAATGTCCATATTATCTTTTCCCTTTTCTTCAATATCTGCAGGGTATAGACTTATACCCACTGCACACTCCATCAATGTACGTTGAATTGGTATAGCTGTTTCTCCCATAAAGTTACGCCAACATCATGACTATCCAAGTCTTACAAGACAGGACACTCTTGCTTTCTTTCCTTGGCTCTCAATAGTTGAAGGGCAGACAGTTGTTTTAGTTTTCCTGGTTTGAGATACTGTGAGTATTGGGTCTTGTGATATAACTGAGCATAGGCCTAGCTGCTCCCTGCTTGCGAGAGCCAATAACAAGGATGAGGATCAGTGAAAAGAAAGTGACTTTATTCCAGAACTAGCAGCAGAGAAATAGCCAAGGTTTGCACCTCAAAGTTTTAGATTGAGGGTAGGGGTTTAAAAGGGCATTTGGTAGAAAAGGTATGCAGGCAAAGCATTGCTGGTCAGCATGACTTTCCTGGGTGAGTATGTTGAGTTATCATTCTATCTGATGAATGGCCCGACACTACCTCAGAGGTTGCTTGTCTATAGATTAACTGCGGCCTTGAGGTATCCTCTGGTGGGGGTCTGGAGTGTTACCAAATTCAGTTTCTGAAATTTTGAAACAAGCACATAATTAAATAGGGAAAATTTGTGCAGGGGTTGACTGGTGGAAAGGAGGGTAAGGATCACCAATAACATAAAAAGAAATGGGCAAGAAACTTTAAATTGGGGCCCTGAGGAACAGGGTACTAGTTATATTCTTAAACTTATTAGGTAAATTAAGGGATGATGGACCTCTGCAACAGAAAACATGGTAGAATTAGAAAATTTTACAGAAGCAAAGATTCTGAACTTCCCAATTACAAGGTAGCCTGGCATTTGAACTAAGATGTATGATTTAGGAACCAAGGTCTTTGGCCTCTTGAAGGATCACTAAAAAATCAACTTGCAATAAAGCAGATTAATAAGAGAAAGAGATTACAGATTTATTTATAATATTTATTGGGAAAATCACAGAAAGACACCCAATGTACCAAGGGATCCAGAAGCTTACATACCATCTTTTGGTAACAGAAAGAGTAGGGGCTTGGATGTTAGTGAAACAGGTTATGGGAGGGGGAAAGAATTCCACTGAGGGACAATAAATGATTACTAGCAGAATGATTAGATTAGGGTACAAACTTTAACTTGTAAATATTTTTCTTGGAATTTAAATAATTTTTGGAGACTGTTATTTTCTTGTGAAAGGATCTTGCAGTTGTTGTTGTATTGTTGATCTTCATTCTCATAATGGATGATGAGAAAACAGGCAAGGTAACAAGGACAATTGTTCCCCTTGGTAGGTCTGTGAGGCAGTTAGATGACAAATATGGTTAGGATATTTTGGATTGTTTTGGGTCAGGCTGACCTGGGCCATTATGGGAATGAGGCTGATTAAGACCTTTGGGTGGGTTGCCATCAAGATCTTATAGGTGGGTTGTTGAGAACAGAATTAAGACACTGGGAGACTTCTAAGAAGTAGCTGATATTCCTCAAAGTTGTGTATAAAACCCCAAACTGAGCTTTGCACAAAGTCTGCAATCACCAGGATGGGGCCTGGCTTGCCATGCAAAGTCATGAATAGGGTGGTGCCTGTGGCCCAAAGGAGCAGGGCGCAGGCCCCATATATTGGAGGTATCGGTTTCAAACTCAGCCCTGGCCAAAAACTGCAAAAAAAAGGCATTAATAAAATTACTTTTTCTTGCTAAAACTTTACTCTCTCTTTCCAATCATTTCAGAGACTAATTCAAGCCACTATGCTGCTCTAATAGGGCCATTCTATCTTTATGTAGTTAGGAAAAAAGTCTCTTCCAAAGTCTGTTGATCTGTAAAGGTTTTTAATTCAAAATATTCATTATGAAAGAATGCTGTATTGGGGGTGAAATTTTCATGCTTTTTCAATAACTTTAAATGTGGATTATAACTGTCATTCTTTTCTTATATGATGGTGTGACCTTGGACAAGGCAATATCAGCTGGGCCTTACTTTCTTCATCTGTAATAGGCAAGGAATGGAAAAGATTAATTTCAAAGTCAACAACATTCTAGGTAAAATTCTGACCAAAAGTGTCTCAACTCAGTTCTGTAGGCTGGGTAGTCACCCTAGTGTTTAGTAGCCTTCATCAAGGCTGTCTTGTTTGATTTGTGTGTGTTCCCAAGCAAGGTGCTGGAGGGGAACAAGATTTTTCTGCTGAATCTATCTCATAGCTTCTATCCATAGTCCAGACATCAGTTCCCTGAAGTCCATTTGGTCAAGGCCATATTATTCTTTCCCCACCCACATTGTCTCTTACTGTATACATTCTTCCTTCAGTTATCCAAAAATAAATGAGAAATGAAATGGGTTATGAATACGTACAAATAAATAGCAACAAGTTTTTCTAAAGTAGATGATATTCCTTTTCCACCCTATAAAAAAAGAGATGTTTCAATTCAGTCTTTTCAAGTTCCTTTATCTGACGTCAATTTTTTTCTACCTGAATTTCAGATCACTTTTTACATGAGAGAGTCTGAATATCCAAAATTAAAGTCACTGACTCAGATTAACAACAACATGGCTTCTGTAGCCTTAAGCATATGAACTGTCCAAACGCCCTCAACTGTCTAACATAAACCACACATTTCTCCTAATTCCAGCCCCAGTAAAAGGGAGAGTAAGTGTGTGTGTGGGGTGTGTGTGTGTGTGTGTGTGTGTATTCACACAGTGAATCAGGGATTAGAAAGGAAGATTATTTCTTTATTTTCTATTACATAACTCAAGCCTCTCTTACTTTCATGTTGCCTAATAAATAGCAGGACCATAGCACATGCCTTAATGCTCAGCTCCCTCAATAGACTGTGAGGCTTAAAGGGTAGTCTCTGTGTCTCATTCATAATAGATTCATCATCTAACATATTATTTTACTTATTGAATAAATGACTGAATGGATAAATGAATATAGTCCTCCTACCAATAAGGGCTTCGAAGAATATTATAACAGAATTGCTATTATAAATTTCTATCAGTATGTGAGTCATGGGTAGGATCATTAGGCACCTTGAAATTTAAAACAAAATTGCTTTGAATCTTCTCATTCAAACTCAAAAGAAAACGAAGTGCTAGGCATCAAAAGGGCTTATAAAGCCTATTCTCTCCATCAGTACATGAACTTCAGCTCAGCTTTATTCTAAAATAGCAAAAGAGGTTGTTTTCAGTTATGGCCTCAGCTACATGGCTTGACAATAATCTCAGAGTAACAGAGAAATATGAATCTTAGCCATGTTTCTTGGGGTCTCTAAAGAACGTATTGAAAAGAGAAAGTTAACATTTATGGAATGTACACTAGAGGTAAGGTTCCAGATTTGTTGAAATTGAGCTTATGATATTTATTTAATTTAATCTTCACAAAACCACCCATAGAGTTGAAATTCATGATATCATTATCTGATATGCAAAGCTAATAAATTACCAATTATATCCAAGATCTTTCTGGTATTTTATATTTTGGACTATGTGGAAGAAGTGGCAGTAGACAGGTATGATATTTTCTTCCAACTTTGAGACTAAAGCTATAGAAACAAAAACAAGTTTTTTTTTTTTTTACATGGGGAGTGAAATGGCTTGGAATCAATAGTTTAAATGCTGTAAATTGTTTTACAGCTAATATGCTAAGAATGTTTATGCTAATTTTAAAATATGTCCTTATTTACCTATTTATAAAGAAATCCTGTGTTGATTGTATTTCTCCATCTATAAAGTTTTAGAATAAACTGCAACACTTGAATGACTTCACAGAAACACTAAATTGCCTTGTCTTCAGTTATCCATAGAGTTTAATCTTTAAAGAAAAAGACCCAAAAGGGATGAGAGTTCTATGTCTGAGATGGAATCATTAGAAGTTCTGTTGACCCATTATCCAGAAAAACAAGCAAAACCAATGAACGGTAGTTTTGGATCTTTATGCTGCTTTTCTCTCTTTTTTTTTTTTTTTTTTTTTTTTTTACCTAAACCTAGACTGTGGAAATTTTCCTAATGACATACATCAAACAAAGAAACATTTAGTCATGGAAATTTACTAAAACTCAGGAGAAGGGTGAAAGTCTGACGTTAGAGTGGCATCCCACTCTTCCTCTTTCCATCCCCAGCTCAGACTGACAGAAGCTCCAATCTAAGTGGCCAAAATGATGGGCTCCTTCTTCCCTCAGTCCCCAGCAAGGGTTTCTATATTGTACTAGGAAGGGTAAGATGCAAACATTTTTTATTCCCTCTCACTCCAAAATGAAGAGGCTAAATTCCAGGTGTATGTTGCTAAAAGTTTGGAAGCCAACTTTTTCTACCTAGCTCTCACTCAGGATGAAGGGTGTACTCCATACATAGCAGCAAGAACACTAGAGTTTTGACTGTCCTGACTCAATCGTAGCATGGAAATTCCACACTAGGAGAGTCAAGAGGCTCTGAGGGTGACTCAGAGGCTCTGAGGATGACTCCTCCAGCCAGTGCCTGGTGGAGGGTTGAGAAATAGTGCTCCAGTGGAAAGGGAGGCCATAGGAAAAGAGACTTCTTCAAAGGAGTTGATTTTATCAAAACAGTATGGTGATGTTCAAACCTAAGGGTGGCTCCTCTTAAGGTCAAAAAGCTTAAGGTCTTAACCATAGACCAACTAGTTCACCAGACAGAACAGAGATAAATAAGAAGTTCTCTCCTCAGGTCACAATAAACCTCAGATTATCCTCAGATAGGACCCCTGCCTGAATTTGATCAGATCAGACCACAGTGAAATTTATGACCTAGGGACATTGTCAAAAATAATCGAGCAACCAGCTGGTAATTAGTGGGCCTAACAGATGGGTAGGAGATCAAATGAGGCAAACAGCTAAATAGGGAGATCAGAAAAGGAGCTGATCAGTGAGATCCCTGCTAAAATCAGTGTTATACCAGGTAACTGTGCATGTCCAACTCTGCCCTCTTCTGCAGAGGAATAGACTTCACCAAAATAGCCTAGCTACATCACTAGCAAAGAAACAACAGATAAAAAGCTGGCCCCCTTAGAGCAGGGGACAACAATCAGTGCTTGAGTGCCAGGGAAGAAGAGTTGTTGAGTGCTTGCTTAGGGTTAGAGGAGGCGGGATAATTTGCAGGAGTTGGGGGGTAATGGCTAAGGGGTACAGGATTTCTTTCAGAATAACTAAAATGCTCTAAAATGCTCTAAAATGGATTGTGATGATGGTTTCACAACTCTGTAAATATAATAAAAGCTATGGGCAAGTTACGTAGGATATGAATTATATTTTAAAGATGTTTTTAAAAGACTCAAAAGTAATTTTTAAGCATAGAAATTGACAGTTCACCCTCTAACGCTCAGAACTGTATTTAGATTGCCAAGCGAAAAGAGAGAGCTTTCAGCCAAAGCAAAAATTGTAAACTTGCCTGGGTTTATTCCGATAGCTTGGCAGGGAATCTGTGGGAATTGGACTCTGGGCCGATGAGCATCCAGCATATCCAGTGAGCAGGAGAGATGATGTCAGGGTGGCACATCATTTGTCCTGTCTGTTACTGGCTGAAATAAACACTGCTGTCTCTGGGCCACACACTGGACATGGAAAACATCCCCAAGTATGTGGTATTAGGAACCCTGCAGCCCTATGTGTCTTATCCCAAGTCTCATGGTGACCTTACGCCTGTAAGCATCAGACTAGAAAGGAAAGTCAGAGATTTTAGATGTCAATCAAATTAGAAGCATCACTTTACCTCCATGTATGTCTGTTCAAAAAGTTTACAATTTTTTAGGCCATGCCCAGCTTTTGATTACAATTTTTGAGTTATCAACGGGTTATTTTTTAAGTTCCTCCCACCAGTTTTTTTCTTCTAAATTAGAACCTCTTCTCTGGTTTCTAACTTCTAGGTGGCTGAGACAAAACAGCCCTGGTGAAGTTAATTCTGAGCTGAAGGAGAAATGTGTACGGTCAGTACCTGTTAGTTCTTTAGCCTGGAGGGAAAGCTATACCTCTGAAAAGGTGATACTCGGTGGCTTTCATGATGGCTTATGAAGAATATTTAGGAGGAAAAAGTTGTCTGCTTTAATAATCAAATCAGTGACAACCATCGAGACAGCATTCATTCAATCATCCTGCATCATTAGTTCAACCTATCCCAGGCATAATGCTAGGCCCTGTGGCTGTAAAGTTATAAAGGTAATACCTTTTCCCCACCATTACAAGGGTCATGGCTGGCACTCCTGTAACAAAAAACAGGTTAGCAAGAGACAAGCAAAACAAATTTGTTGAACAAAGTTCTACATGGCACAGGAACTGTCAGAAGTCAAGGTCAAAAGAGGGTTTTTTTAATGCTGAGGTTAGATGAAAAATGGACTGCAGTGTAGACATGTGGTGGGACAGAAAGGGTATGACCTCACGGCAGTAAATGGAGGGCGACCTCAGCAAAGCCAGTTTATTCAGGGTCTTCTCATCCTCTCTGTGTAAGCATTCCTTCTTCCAGGCATAGGGCATGACATCTGTCATATGAGAATCTACGGGGAAGGGAAAAGAAAGAGGAGTTCTGGAAGAGCAATGAGGGAAGAAGAAAGGAGGCTAGAGAAGGTCAAAGAGAACTTCTTGCTTCTGGGGCCCTGCGATTTCCTTCGGTTCAACGTACTCAGCATGCTGAAATGTCTACCTTTGGGGTGTCTTGTTCTGAGCCTCAACAGAACCACTATAGTGCCTAAAATATAGCACCTACACTTAGAAAATGCACCAGTCAATGGCAACACCTTTCAGTCAACTCAAAGTGCCAACCTGTTGGATGTCTGTGCCGCACATTGCTGCCTGTGTGCTCATTCATGTCTCTCAGCTAAAGGGAAAGAATGTCCCATGTCTTTGCATTCAGGGGCATACTCATCCTCATTCTCTGAGTGTCTACTCAAAAAGGCTAGAGAAATGAAATGATGGATTAGGGAGCATGACAGACAGAATACATTACCAACATCCTTGCTGTTTTTACCCTAAGCTAATTGTAAAATCAAAATATATTAATAGTTACAAAATCATTTTGTGTTGTATACCACCTTCAAGTTTTCAAAATGCCACTGCAGTTCCCAGTTATAAACCAAAGTAGTAAAATGTAGAAATTATGATTAAGAGGTTGTAAAAGAATTCCAAGAAGACACAGGCTTCACACTGACATGTAAATTACAGCAGAAGGATTGGAAAAATGTTATTTGAAGTAGAATGAAGGAGGCGCGCAATTGATCTTATTGACAGGGATCTTATTGACAGGGTAGTAAGATTAACAATGCATGTGCTTTTCACTACATTACCTTTCTTCAACTGATTCTAGTGAAAAATAATAGATCAAAAATGATCTATATCACTCTGAACTATCGAAAAGTAAAGGGAGGAAAGTGGGCAAAAGAAACGTAACAGAGAATCTCGTTGGAGTTTGAAATAGCAGAAAGCGTCCCTGATCCTTTTCTCATCATGGACTCGTCCTTTAGTTGCTCTGGGTCTCCAGGCTGAAGGATGTCACCTCAGGTCCTTTTGGGGTCTGGTCTGTCTTACTCTCCAGGTCCAGCCTAACTAGGGACTGTTGGATCTTACTGCATTTCAGTTTTAGAAGACTTTAAGGATATGCTTCTGAACATATTTTTTTAAATATCTTTTTTCTCTATTTTATAAATCCATGTGATGATACTTCACTTGATTTTTTCAAAAATGTGCCTAGTACTGAGAAGTGTACATATACAACTCTGCCAACTCAACAGAAACAAATGCTTCTATTTCAATAGTTGCCTCCACATCCCCACAGTATGGGCTTCAGAGGAATTTCTTGATACATTCCTTCTAGACATCATACATTGGTTTACTGTTATGCTAGATAATCAATATGGATCCTCCTAACACTACATCCTGCCTTCCCATTTAAGTTATACCATATAATATCATGATATATATCATTAAATAATTAAGACTTAGACATTAACGTCTATGTAAATATAATTATTATTGATTAAAGGCCAGAAAGTTACTGATTCCATTTGTTTTTTGCAATTCAGTTTTTTTCTTGTTTTTGCCCTATGTGCCAATCAAATATAATACTTTTTTTTTTTTTTTGGAGTTTTTGGCCAGGGCCAGGTTTGAACCCACCACCTCTGGTATTTAGGGCTGGGGCCCTACTTCTTTGAGCCACAGGTGCCGCCCAATTATGATACTTTTAATTCTGAATCTTCCATCTACCATAGCAAGTGCTCCTTTACTCCATAGATCTTCCTTTCATAGCTGTCTACCCTCCTGCTCCAATCCAAGCTGGTGAATCTGTGAACCCATGTGTATGTTATGTACGGGAGGGTGGGGGTAAGCTCCTTGGTAAGCATTCCATTTCTCATTCCTTTTCATAAGTGCATGTACTTCATTTTTGAGTCTACCATATTTTATTCCATCAGTCCCCTCAAGATAGATATTTTTCCCTTTAACCTTTTGCTTTTGAAATAATGTTACATCAGATACCTTTGGGCACAAGCCTTTTTATATTCTTTGAGAGAGAATGAGGACAGAAGACCCCATTCTTGGCAAAGGAAAATACCCCCCAGATTAGGTGAAAAACTGAGAAATAAGCTGAGCAACGCAGAATAAAAACAATTTAGCTATCTTACTTTTAAAATAACAGTTGAATTACTTGTCTGGGCAGTTTCTGCTTTTATTGAAAGCCTCAGCCTGTAAGGGATACAGCTTACGAACACCCCTGCTGTGATCTGTAGGCGTTCTGAAGGACAATGGCTGTAGCAGAAGCTGTGTGCAAAGCCTGGGAACCGACATGAACCGACTCCTGCCCAGTCAACAGTTCACAACCTTCCAGAAGCAAATACCCATTGTGGGGATTTGTATAATGGCCAGGGAAGACAGCAAGGGAACAGCTTGAGCCCTGCAATATGGGCAGGAGAGCTTGTACTCTAACCATGGAGGGAAAATTCCTCTTTTCCTCCGATTCTTCAGATAAGAATTGATGCCACTGTGTCTGCTCCACAGAGAAACTAGAGGGGTCTAACCTCCCCCAAGGAATCTGTGTCCATGACCACAGATAGGAGGCTGCCCCCACTCCAGGCTCAGGTTCCGGATTTCTCAAGGCTGCCATGACCCTTAAAGTTAATGAGTATAGATAGAATAAGAACTAAAATGCTTATTCATAGAAACTACTGATGTTTTTGTTCCCTTCCTCAGCTATTCCCCTGGGCTAAATAAGACAAGAGCCTTCAATAAAAGATGTGGGAACAAGCAACTCAGGGACACTCGCTAAAGCCCCACAGGCTAGTGGTGGACCTCTGTGCCTATCTTTTAAAACTCTATTCTCTCTGTCTTGCCACTTTTACTTTCAGTTTTCCCAGTGAATTGCTGCCATTTCCATAGGTCTTAAAGGACCCTGCCCCAGGGAAGGACCCCGGCATATTTTGTTTGATCAGTTCCTACAATTGGCATGACTTGGTCAGAGAATAAATTCACAGGCAGTTATTCTAGATATTGCTAAATTCCTTTTCATTGAGTTTTATATTTTTATATTCATACTAGTTAAAATGAGATGTCATGTTTACTCATAGCCTCTCAAGCAGAGTACTTGTCAAATTGGATGAATTTTCAAACTAATAAGAAATGCAATATCAATCTTATTCTTAATTTGTATTTTTCTTGTGAGATAGAGCATTTCTTCACATGATTCACAGCTATTTAAATTCTATCTCTGTCATCTCTCTTTTCTCACATTCTATAGCTCTTTTAAGAATTATTGAAAATTCTTTTATTTTAATCTAATGCTTTAATGTCAAATTATTTTAGAATTATAGAAAATTCTAGCCATTTTGTATGAGATTATTGGCCTTTTATATCCTTATTTTTTATAAGCTCTTTATGTAGTCAAAATACTAGCTTTTAATCTATGGTGTAAGTGAACACTTACAATGGTCTGACAATTAAGTTCGTGAACTCTTCCTAGGAAAAGTGCTACATACCTTATTGCTAAATATCACTATGGTAACCTTCCAAGTACTCCCCTTGGGAAGTTATGCATTGATGCCAGTGCCTATTCCACCCTTCAGTGCAATTTTGGAACTCTTTTTCTGAGTTGTAATTTTTCATCTAAAATTCACAACCAATGTCACTCGTCAGCTCTTTTGACCCCTCCACCTATTAATGAATTTTCTAATAACTAACCACTCTTCAACTCCTAGAATAAATCTTATAAATCTTATTTGGTCATGGTATATAGTTTTTCACCAATGGGCTATTAAATTTTGTTTTTTAATAATTGATCTAAGATTTTTACACACATATTAATAGGTAATTAACAGGTGGTATTGGTTTGAATTTTTTTTTTTTATTAAATCTGTCTGATTGTAGAAAACATTTTTTAGCCACTTTATGAAATAAACTCAAAAGTTTTACCATTTTTCCCTGGAAATACTTAGGGATCACTGACACTATATAACCTTCAAGTGCACTTTGGAGGATAAAGCAAATCTTCCTTGAAACCATTGAGATCTGATTTGTGTGTGTGTGTGTGTGTGAGGGCATTTTAGTTACTTTCTCTTTTCTCATCTATCAATTGCTTTCTGTACTGGGATCAATTGAGCAAGGAGTGTTTTCCAATAAAATTATCTCTTTTATCTAGGTTTTAAAATAAATCTACTTGCAGGGATTTTTTTTAGGTTTAAAAAACAATCATATCGTATGATTGTATGATTGATCATGGACACGAGTTTACTTTCAATATTCTGTGGGACCATATAGGCTGTAATAATCTTTTGTATATACTATTTTTAAATTAGTGGTTTTATATTCTTAGCTTCAATATATTATACTTTAATTTTTACTATTTTCTATAAAACTAAATTTGCTTATAAATTTTTCCCTAATGGGCAGGTTGCCACCTTACAGGTAGACCTGCATGTTAGACGTACTTCTGTATGTTTCTATGCAAGGAAATCCTATAGAATACCTGATAGAATTATCTCTCATATTTTTTAATGAAGTTTACTTTGACATATAAAGCAAAAGAATACTTGGGTCATCAGGCCAAATTTAACATTTCTCTCTTTTAATTCCAACTTACACTGAAAACATTACTATGTAGACCTTGAAAACATTGCTATCTAGAACTAATAAGTCTTTACGACAATGCAGAGTTTTTACTATTGTTTCCTCCCTTTTGATTCCCTGAGCCTTCCTCTCTTTGTCTCTTCCATCTGAAAATTACATCTCTTAATTCCTTTTGTCTGTCTACTAAGAAAAGATTTCTAATATTCTATTTTTTCCTCTTTTTACTCTCTCTTTATCTACAAACCTTTGAGACATTTATTCTTTCAAGATATGCTATATTTATGAAATAACATTTCACTTTTTTCATTCATGCTATTTATGTGTCATGATTATGTATTAGAGAAAGCATCCTTGGGGGTTCTTAGCTATCATTTAGGATTGCTGCCAACACTTGCTACATTTGCTTCATTAGTTGAAAATTTTTAAATGCTACGTTAGCGCTGTTATATTTTGGGGACTTCTAGGTATAGAACTTTTATGATCAGGATTGGTAATGGTAATATTAGCCCAACAAGAAGAACACGGGAACTTGAAGAAGATAAATTTCTAGAGTTTATGGAAATAGCATGTTTCATTATGTAAACAGATTTCCCTTGCACTAGACTGCATTATGATGGAGCATCTGCTAATTATCCCAGAGGGCAACACTATAAAGGCCAGTGTACATTCTACGTGGGGTGTCCTTGATTTGTTTTGAGAATCTAAGCAAGACAAAAGGTTACAGATGTCTGGGTCTGGCTTAACTTGCTCAGAGCAATGGCCTGCCAACTCCAGGGAAGACTTCCAAGATCCTCTTCACACAGGCTCAGGGATGGGGATCTCTTTCTTAGCCACCAACTAACACTATGCTCCATATGATGAGACATAAAATGAAACAAGCTGGTGGACTCCTGACTAATTCTCTCCTCCATACATTCTGTTCACCTTTGGCTATGTTGAATCAATGGCTTCCCTTCAGGGAAATACATTCTTAGTGAGATTATTATCCTTTCATTGTATCCAAAGTTCTGCCTCACTGTGTGTGTGTGGGGGGGTGGTGGTGAGACTTACCAAAAGACTAGATTAAAATTTAATTGTTCAGGGACAGTGCAACACAAGGGGTTGTATCTTGGAGCAGCACCCCATGGGATCTGGGCTTTCCTTCCAAATTTGGCTCTTATTGGCCAAATAGCCCTGAGCAACATCTTTTGCTCAGTTCCCAAATTTGAAAAATAACATTAACAATGGATATTTCATAGGAATATTGTAATTAATAATGTACATGAAAATATTCATAAATGCTAAAAATGCATATGTGAAGGTATTATGCAACTACTCTACCTTTGTAGCTCTTATTTAAGCTTATATGTGTCAGTCACCATATGTATCTTTAAGCCTATTTTAAGTATATTAAAATTTTAACATTTGCAAAGACCCTTTGAAATAGGTAGTGCTATCCTTATTTTACAGATGAAGAAAATGAGGCACAGTGATGTTAATTATCTTGCCGAAGGTCACACAAGCAGTCGACGGGTTGCAGAGCCTGTGCTTTTGACCATGATACTGTATTCCTTTGTGTACAGCACCTGTGTCATAGCAGGCCCTCAAAAAGGAAAGAGAGGTAACTAATTAAACATGGTCAGTTATACATAGTGCAAGATAATTATTTACAAGTCTGTAGTACTGTACTTTGACATACCCAGCATTCTTGGCTATTAACTAAATACACTAGCTTTCTAATGAACAGAGTCTAAATTATAATAGTGATTTACTGTCAAAATTATTTAAGAAAGATACTATGATATTTTCATGGGTACTCTCTATAGGTGCCTCTCTGATTAATGTGAGACCAACAAAAATTTCATGCAAGTTGTCATAGATACTGATATTATTTTTAAAAATCTATATGAATTAGAAAATTATTTGTTATCCTAGAGTTATCTCATGTCCAGTACAAAAGTCTTTTTTTCCCAGTAAATTGATTTATAAATCTTTCCCACTTTGCAGAAGAACACTTGGATTTTCATCTCATTTTGATTTATACAATAAAACAATTGTCAAAATCTTTCCCTAAAAAGTCTATCAGCTATTTTTTCTTCTATATTTTAGGTTGTGGTGGTTGCATATGAATATTCATGAAGTGGACCTCTTGCTCTCTAGGCCAATGTCATCAGTTGATTATAGCCACTTTAGACTAGGGCATTGGGGCATTCCACCTCTGCTCAGTCGCCACTGGTGGTGACCCCCACAGGCTGTGGTCTGACTAGTCTGTTTTAACTTTCTGAAGAACACATTTCTGATGCCTCAAGTTGGGAACTTTTCTTTTGTCTTTTTAAAACAAAGGATAGTCCTGAAGCATTCACCTTATCCACTCAGAGCTTGATGTTTTCATAAGGCTCAGTATGCGAAATTGAAGGGCAGCTTATAGGACACAAAGTATTTTATAAACTCTTTCTAAATGTGTTTGGACCTAGGAGCACCCAGGCATTAGATGGTGGGAAGGAGTGAGATAGTGGTCTGTTCACATTCTCCAGCTGACTCTCCCTCCACAGTCTTTGATATGGATAATTTAAGTTTTTCTATATTATATGAAGAGATGATTTTTAAAAAATAGCTCTGAGGCCTCTTTCTTCAGAAAACATGGAACCTCTACTATATTTAAAATATTTGAAATCCCAGGTTCCCTTTTTCTGGTTCTTTCATCCCTTGGTCTGACAATTCTCCCCTTAACATTACATGTTCAGAGCTATGGGCACTTTGGAACTTTTCCCATTTTCTTCTTTTAATGAGCATTTGAAGATTGGACTCACTGGATGAGATGAAAATCTCCTAATTTAACCTAGTCTCCATTGTGGTAAGTTTAATATCTCTTATTTTATTCCCATGAATTTCTTTTTGCCATAGTTTGTAGGTAAAAATTGGTACAATAATGCTAGCTGTTTAGCAGCTTGAATTTTTGTTTAAAGAAGAGTTGGTTCACATCCCATGTAAGATGTTAATTGTTAGCTTCAGAAAAATAGAAGTTTTAAAATAACATGTATGAAGTTGCTCTAGGTGGATGATAACTTGTTTCTGCCGTGTGTAATAGGAATTTATTAGGCTTTTTACCTTCTAAGCCCCTTTGTAGAGCCATCCAGTTCATGATCCTTAAATTTATTTCTATCTTAAGCATGTCCTCAAACATGTTATTCTCACATTATGAGCGTAGTGATAGTCTCAAGTTATAGGTACTATATTCGCATTCTCCCAGCAAAAAAGCATTACCTTATAATATATAAATGCTCAGTAATTCTTAAGCAAATAATCATTTTCTGACGATAATGAACACTTTTCTCTTCCTAAGGAAAGAACTCTGTACATTACCCAGGGGTGGGGCATGGGAAATGCGTCCCAAGGATAAGTTATCTCTGGTCCATGGACATCTATAATTCCTTTTCTGACAAGCCCATTTGTAACTTACAATACACATTGATAAGCTATCAGTCATGTGAACATTGGAAGGAAGAAAAAAAGTGCTCATTGAATGAAAGGTCATTAATCTTTTATAACAAAGTTTCAGAGTATATTGAAAGCATATTTTGGTCCTGTTCCCTGAAAATTATATTAAGAATATCTGAAAAAAAAAAGAATATCTGATATTTGGAAGACAGTGTTTCTTGCCCAGGTTTCTAGAAGAATAAAATTAAATAAAATGTCATTATCTCAGTTAGCAAATATTAGGATTGAACAGGGCATGTATAATAAAATATGTATTTCACAAAGTAACTCAAATGTCCTGTTTTTATTATATGGAGGAATTGCTTCAAACTCCATTTCATTCCCTAGCCAAGGGCTGCTAAACCACTTGCCTAAATAAGGGAAAAACAGAATAACAACTAGCAGCTGTGAAATACAAAATACAAATTAGTTTAATGCTATTTCCATTTTAGATGCATTAAAATGAACAGTGTCTAGTTCATGTGTCATAAACTCACATCCACCTCCCATAGAAATTTTTTAATTACAACAAAATAGAAGAAATAAGGAAGGTGAAACCACTCTCAAAGACAAGATATACTTGTTTTTGATCAGAAGTAGAAAAAAATACAAAGAATTGAATGTATGTAAATAATACAGTAATTTAAATTAAAAAAAGATAATTTCAAATGTCAAATTTTGACAGTTTCCATAAATAGTGACAATTAGTGCACGTGAGAAAATACAAAGAAGTTAATGTATGTAAATAATATGTGAAAAATACAAAGAATTGAATGTATGTAAATAATACAGTAATTTAAATTTAAAAAAAAAAAGAAAATTTCAACTGTCAAATTTTGACAGTTTCCAGAAATAGAGACAATTAGTGCATGTAAGAAAATATTGAAGTATTTGAGGTATTCTGCCTGAGAAATAGAGAATAAAAATATAATGGAGTATTCAATAGAGATGAAAAATAGTTTGAGAATATCAACCAGTGCTAATTGGAATTCCAGAAACAGTAAATAGAATGAATGACAGAAAAACAGTAGAGAGTAGGTAGCTAAGAATTTTTAGATTCAAACAAAGGTTCGAATTCAGATCATGCACACTGAGTGCTAAGCAGGTTAAATAAAAATGAAGCCATTTTTATTTTATTTACTTATTTATTTTTATTCTTTTGCAGTTTTTGGCCAGGGCTGGGTTTGAACCCACCACCCTCCATATATAGGGCCAGCACCCCAGTCCTTGAGCCACAGGCACTGCCCTGAAGCCATGTTTAAATATGCCATAATGAAAATACAAGTTATCAAGGAGACTAAGAAAAGTCTCAAAAAGTAATGTAAACAGATGATACCCAAAGGAACATAAATCAAATGGAAATGAGGATGAAGAAGAGGAGGGAGGGTCAATGTAGGACTTATCTTGTTTAAGGGGCAGCAAGAGGTAAAGAATAACTTTTGAGTCGGAGAAAGTTGTAGCCACGTACGAATGTGAAAATAAAATAGAAATTGTATGGCTTCCAAACTAGTAGCAGGAATAAAGGAGAATGACATTATAAACCCTATTGAAAAGAAGAAAGAAGACAGGAAAAATCAAATAAGCCAAACAGACAAAAAAAAAAAAGAGAAAGAGAAAATAGAAAAACAGTATGTATATAGAATTCTAACTAATGAGTAAACACAATAAAAATTGGTGGATTAAATCTTAAGGCACATTATCAGATGGGACTACAAAAAATGAATGTGCTTCTAAACTGAAATGACTCAAAAGTTTAAAAAAATAGACAGAAGTCAACATATCTCACAAATACTAAGAAATAAAAGTTGATTTGACAACATTAATATCAGATAAAGAATATAATATCTTTTTATCAAGGGAATACATCCAATTAAAGACAGTGACTTATGGCGTTTTCTTTTTCTTCACCAGCAATTCACATTTTAAATGAAGAGTTAATTTTACAAAAGATAAGATTTAATCTTTGTTATGTGTTTCAAGGGAACTTTAGAAAAAAAAAAGGAAAAGAGGAAAGACAAAATAACAGAAATATTTTAAAATGTGATTTTAACAGTCAAAAAATTATAAATTTGATATAACAATGCCTTTCATTTGAGCATATCTTAGATTTATCTTCTTGATATCATCAAGCTTTTATTTTTCTCAGTCAAGCTGAGGGTTGTCCAGAAAGTATCCAGCCACGAACTGTGGAAAATAATATTAATAATAGGTGGATACTCTCTGGACAACTCTCATCTATGCTTTCATTGTGTTTTCAATTGATTGCAGTAAAAGCCCCCCTCTCTCCCTGCCACTCATACTCTGTGACAAAGGATTCTGCAGTCTGACTAAAGAGGATTATGATTTTGTTTTCCCACCCCTAGACTTTGAGTCATGTGACTTGCAATGAGTGTTGTTAAGTGTCACATGACCAAAGACTTGAAAAGTGCTTGCATTCTTAAACTGGCTCTCATTCACCTTTTCCAATGCCAAGAGAAAAACATACCAGGTTGAGCAGAGTTCAACCACCTTAACCAAAACAATCTACATGAGCAAAACTCCAGCTGAACCCCAGACACAAAACCAAATCTGGCAGAAATCAACAGAGCCATACAGCCGAGCTCCTAGATAAGTGAACCCACAAATCTATGAGGATAAATGATGGTTGTTTTAAGTCCCTGAGATTTGGGAGTAGCTGGTTATGCAGCATTGTGACAATAGCTAACTGACACACACCTCACCATACTCAATGACCTTTTATTCTGCTAAAGATCTTTACTGACGGTTGCTAATCAGTGACTCAGTCTTTGGCCTTCACCATTCCCTGATAGCCAAATAGAATTTAACAAAATCAAAACCTAAATCAAAGACCATGGAGTTTACAATACCTACATTAAAGAAAATGGGACTTCAAATTTTCTTTTTCTACAGCATTTAACTCAAGAATTTAAAAAAAGAATTGTGTAAACCCAAAGGAAGTATAAGAAATGAATGTGTAAAGTAAAAACAGAAATCAAAAAAGAAAATCAAATGCAAAAAATAAACTGTTAATAAAAATGAAAAGTTTTTTTAATAAATTAATAAAATAAATACATCTGGCATCACTAATTGAGGAAAAAGGAATTAATTTAAACTGTAGAGCACAGAACAGAAGAAGATAAATTCAGGTAAAGAAAAATATTACTGCAATGAGGGCGTAAAAATAATTCAGTTAATGTGTTAAATGTTAACAAAATCTTTTCCACCTTCCTGTCTTGACATATCCAGCCTTCCTCAGTAATCTCCCTTACTTAGGGAGCACGTGTAAATTCAATGGCTGCAAATATTCTCATGGTTCTAAAATGTTTATTTCCAGAACAAACTTCTAAGATTCATATCTCTATAATTCTGATTGCCTTTTATTAGACAACCACAATTGCATGTGCAAAAGTATCTTGAAACCAATGTAATTATCCATCTCTTTTCTCCTTTCCAGTGATTTTTTTTTCCTTGAATTTTTAATCTGGGTTTTAGTCTTGGTTAAAGAAATGGCTACTTGGCCATATGCCAATAGATGAAACCTTAATTAACTCCTTCTCTCACTCCTACTCCACCAATTTGGTAATTCGGTTCCTTAGATTCTTTCATAACCTTTCACAAAAAAATACTCAATACTCAATAAACTATATTGCACAAAATATATACTAACTATAAGAAAATTTTGATGATAGCTTATAATATCTCTACCTTTTATTTAGATATTGTGGATTTAATCTGATTTTTATATTTTAAAAAGAAATATTTTTTTCTTTCAAAGAGGAGAATGGTATATTAAAAACTAAAAAAGAATAAAGAAACCTCAATGTCTTACTGACTTAAACTTGAATATTCATAATAATCCCTTTATAGAATATTCATCATGTTAAATATTCTTTCCATGTTGCCAAGATACAGCAATTAAAAGATAATGTTAAACCATTTTAAACAAATTTGGAGAAGTGGATTTAGGAACGAAAAGATTTCTTGCCATCCATTTATTAATAGATCTTTTTCTATTCAAATTCAGTGAATATTCTATTCTAGGCACTGACTTATTAGAGATCACATCTTAGTGCTATGAGACAGAGAAATACACAAATACATGTATAGTACACAAGATGAGGATAGTGCAATTAAGGAAGATGAAACAGGGTAAGAAGGAAGAGTTTTGAGAGAAGTAGGAAGTAGAGATTAGTTTAGGAGGCCTTTCTGATCAGGGGGTATTTTAAGAAAAGCCTTGAAGGACGTGAGGGAGCCAGCTATGCAGATATACCTGAAAGAAGAGCATCCCAGATTATAAGGCTGGCAATTGCAAAGGCCCTGAGTGCTTAACATGTTTGAGAAAAAGCAAAGAAGTCAATGTGGCCAGGAAGTGTGACTTTACCTTCCTGCCTATCATATTAGTGTAATGAACATATCTTATTCCATATATTGAGAAATATCAGAACTGAACAGAGATACTATCATTTAACAAGCCAAGCAGGAAAGTTTATTCCTGTTAATGCCTATTCCCTCTCTGAGATACACCAATTACATTGTGCATATGTTGACACTTCTGTTCTCTGGGTGGTGATTCATAGATAAGTCTTAAACTGAGTTCACTATAACCAAGTCAAAGATATCAGCTATACGTACGTACAGACATTACACTGGGAGGGAAAAAAGAGATCTTCAATGTTTGCAAATGAAGATAGTATCATAAAAAAAAGTCTTTACCAAAGGGAAAGCCAATCTAAACACTCTCTACACATAAATATCTGCCTTAGTACACAGTTTAGGGAACAAAATCTATTCATAGTCCTCAGATAAACAAGATTTCTTTCTAAACAATTTTGTCAACATAGAACTCACACCTGTCAACATCAAAATTCTCTAGGTGCTCAGCCCTAGCCCTTCACTTTCCTGCCCCGAGGGAAACAGGCTGTCCCTTAAAATTCTGTCTCCTGCCCCTCTGCTGGAATGGAGCACTTTCCCCACCTGTAATCGCTCCTTTTGGGATCTGGTGATAAGGAATATTTCTTACTGCTCATTGCCTTTTCCAAATGTTCGCCCTTCCTTGTCATTGCACATTTATTACACTTATCTACAAATCCCTGGCCTCTTCCTGTCATTTGCTAAAGGTTTCTTTTAGCAGATCCCTGTCACTCTGTCCCATATGATAGTCATTATTCTCAGTGATTTCGGTATCTATGTGAACTGTCCTTTCAACCTCCTGGCCTCTCAGTTCTTTGACTTCTCGGTTCAAATGGTCTTGCCCTTCCCCTCTACACTTAGCTACACACACTCATGCTAATGTCCTAATCTTGATATTCCCAATAATTGCACCCCTTGCATTATGTCAGTGCAATCATCCTACTCGTTGACCAGTAATGCTTCCTATCTTTCCAGCTCACTATCTCTAGTACTTAACTTCCAATAATTCTTGGACCACACTGAGATTTTCCACTTTGTCATTGACCCTAACTCCCGTCAAATCTTCACTTCCCTGCTGTCAGCTCACATTCCTTGATCTCTGATTATGACCTCTCGTTACACACCCTCACTCACTGGCTGTTTCAGTCTTAGACAGCTCCCCCTGGCAAAACTCCAAACTTGATTCCATCCCGTTCTTTGAGCATTCCATATGTAACTGTGCCCTGAGCATGACTGGAGGAAGATACTCAACCATACAGTCTTAATTTATATTCATTTCTTGTAGATTATTTATTTCTGGTATTTCAATTCTTCTTTCCTTCTGACTCCCTGATTTAAACATTTTATCATTATTATTCTTGTTGTTTTATGAAACCTATAATGGCTTACATTGACCCTCAGATTAAACAAATTTCTGTATTAATGAAACCACACCATATATACTCTTTTGTGTCTGGCTTCCCCTTCGTGATGCTATTATTTTCAGATTCACCGTGTTTTAGTGTGTATCAGGAGTTTATTTTTTTAATTGCTGAGTAATATTCCATTGAAACATAGTTTGTTCTTCCATTCCCTGGTTGAGGGATACTGGATTTTTTCCTGTTTTTAACTATTACAAGTGAAATTGCTTAAACACATTTATCTATGAGTCTATGTATGGACACATGCTTTCCATCCTCTTAGGTAAAATACCTAGAAGCAAAATCATGTACCTTGGGATAATATGATATGTATATGTTCATCATTTTAAGAGAGAGCCAAGATGTTTTCTAACATGGTTGTATTCCAGTTCCTCTACATTCTCAAAATTACTTTGTACAGTCAGTCTTTTCAAATTTTAGCCATTCAATTTGACTTGTACTGGCATGTCTTTATGGTTTAATGTTTACATGTGCTTATCAATCATGTGTCTATCTTCTTTGGTGAAGTGCCTCTTTGAGATGTTGTCCATTTAAAAAATGAGTTAGTTTTTTTAATTGAATTTTCAGAGTCTTTATATGTTTTGGACACATACATTATTTTCACTATAAGATATATGATTTACCGGAAGAATGGGGACAAAATACCCCATTCTTGGCAAGGGTAGAAATCAAACAAACAGTTGGAGCCCTAAAATACGGACAAGAGGACTTGTACCCTAATCATGGAGGGAGATACCTTCAGGTGAAGAGAAGAAGAAAATTCTCCCTTTCCACCGATTCTTCAGAAGACGACTGACCATCGCATCTACTCCACAGAAAAACTAAAAGGGGTCTAACCTCCCCCCAAAACTCTGTGTGCATGACCACAAATAAGAGGCTGCCCTCACACAAGACTCAAGTTTCAGGTTTCTGAAAGCTGATCAGACCTTTAAAGTTAATAGTTATCGACAAAATAAGAACTAACATACTTACTAACAAAAACTATTGATGTTTTTACTCCCTTACTCAACTTAACTGCCCTTGGCCAAATAAAAAAATAACTTTCAATAAATGCTAGGTAGAAAAAGACTCAAGGCCGTTCTCAGCTGCCCCACAAGTTAACAATGGACCCCTGTACCCACCTTTGAAAGCTCTATTCTACATTTTGTCTCTTTATCTCTCGTCACTTTTAACTTTATTTTTCCCCAGTCAATTGCAGCCAGTGCCACAGGTCTTAAAAGATCTTGCCCCTGGGGAGGGACAGGACATGATTTTCAAATATTTTCATCCTGTTAGTGGCTCTTATTTTCATTCTGTTCATAGTCTCTTTCGAAGATAAGCAGTTTTTAATATTGATTATGCCCAGTGCATCAAACATTTTTTATAGAATGTGTTTTAGGTGTTATAACTGATATTTTTTTTCCTTACCCTAAGGTCATAAAGGTTTTTTCCCTTGTGTTTTCCCCGAATGGCTTTATAGTTTTATGCTTTACTCTTGGATGTGACTCATTTTGAGTTAATGTTTGTGAATGGTAAGAGGTATGATTCAAAACTGGTTTGGTTTTTGCATGTGGATATACAAAATATTCATCTGGCACCACTTTTTGAAAAGACAATTCTTTCTTAATTGTCTTTGCACCTTTGTCAAAATCAGTTGTTCATGTATGTTTATTTAATGTTTGGATTCTATGTTATTTACACTGATCAATTTTTGTACCTAGAGGCAACACTATACTGATTTGTTTATGTAGCTTTATAATATATCTTAAAGCAAAATAGTCTTTATTTTTTTTGGAGACAGAGTCTCACTTTGTCATCCTCTGTAGGGTGCTGTAGTATCACAGCTCACAGCAACCTCAAACTCTTGGGCCTAAGTGATTCTTGTGCCTTAGCCTCCAGAGTAGCTGGAACTACAGGCTCCCACCACAACACCCAGATCAAAGTAAAATAGTCTTAATCCTCCATTTCTGGTCTTTGTCAAAGTCATTAAAATATCTCATAATTTACATTTCCAAATTAATTTTAGAATCAGATTGTCAATTTCTTACAAAGATCCTCTCAGAGATTTTATTTGTATTACACTCAATCTAATCAGTTTAGGGAGAATTGACATCTTAACAATATTCAGTTTCTGACTGATGAACATATGTCTACATCTGTTGAAATATTTAATTTCTCCCAGCAATTTTGTGATTGCTTGTGGTGGTGGAGGTTTTTGTTGGTTTTGGAGTTTTCAGTGCATAAGTTTTCACAGCCTTTGTCAAATTTATTCTCACACACTACATAATTTTGATCCCACTGTTATAGTCATTGCTCATATATAGAAACACACTGATTTTTACATATTGATTATATATACTGCAGACTTTCATCCTAATAAGACTTTTATCAATTCTACCAGAGTTTATTAGATTATATTCATAAATTATATTATCTATAAATTATTAATATAATTCATAGATTATATTATCTCATTTGTGAAGTAAGACAGTTTTACTTATTTCTTTCTAATCTAGATGACTTTTACTTATTTTTTTTTTTGGTTGGTAATATTCTTTGCTCTAAAATTTATGTAGTGTGAACTCATAAAACCACTCTAGGTTTCTTCTGATTAGTGTAACATGGTATATAATTTTCACTCTTTTTACTTTTGGTATACCTGTGTCTTTATACATAAAGTCTAGTCCTTACAGGTCGAATCTTTTGGGGGCTTCACTTTCTATCCAATCTGACCATCTCTGCCTTTTGATTGGAACACTGAGACCATTTACATACAATATGAATATTCATAGGCTGAGGTTCAATCTATCCTCCTGTCAGGGTGCTCAAAAACAGTTTTATCACTTTAGTCTTGCTTTAAAAAATTGCTGTGTGAAACTGGAGCTCATTCTAGGACTATTATTTCACATTTCCAAAGAAAGACCCTTTTCTGTGCTTTGCCAAGTGTCTAATGAATCTTCAGATTTTCCATTCTGCTGTGAGAATAGACACTATTTACAGCCGAGTGTGCGTATCAAGCACTTCCAATCCTTCTTGGTGGTTTAAGAATTCCAGCTGGAAGTAGTTAGCCACATGGGTAAGGTAAACAGAACTCAAGAACCCCCTTTCTGCATGTTCCCAGAATTCTCTCACTGGGCGGCTCTCTGGTTCCAGGTACTCTATCCTGAGATCTCTAGGCACCTTTGTTTCCCAGGACTATCAGTTCTATCTGCCTCAACTCAAGTCTGCTATGTTCTGCTTCCTTGCTCCATGGTCTGGAAACCCTCTCAAAGTGGTAATCTCAGGAAACCACAGGGCTTACCTTGTTTCTTTCTAATCTCACAGATATTACTGTCCCTTCAGGTCTCACATCTAGTATCTCATAAACCATTGTTCCATATATTTTGTTCATTTTTCTGTTGTTTCAAATGTGTGGGTAAATATAGTCCCTGTTACTGTATCTTGTCAAAAGTTGAAGTCTAATGATCCTACAAGTTTTTAATTTCAATTATAATTTTTTCCAGAATACAGTATCTATTTGGATAATTTTCAAATATTCTTCTTTCTTTGTTTTTTGTCTTTTTTTTCTCATTTTTCCCTCATTTTAAAATTTGTCCTTCAAACATTTGTAATTTTATAGTCCGTGTCCACTATATTGATTATTCAACATTGTCAGAGTGTTGATTCCCTTTTAGCCGTCCAGGTGATGTTCCTTTTTTTTTTTTT
>NW_003852431.1:8276564-8288058 GCF_000181295.1 Otolemur garnettii
TAATGCACTTCTGGGGTACAGTGTGGGGTTTTCACACGCAATCTGAAACACTTCCATCAAACTGGTCAACACAGCCTTCATGTCATTTTCTCAGTTATTGTTTTAAAACGTTCACATTCTACTCTTAGAAAGATTCACTTGTACCCCTATAAGATAAACCTCAGAAGTGACAGGTGACATTCCTTAATGGTAACTTCTTTCTTTGTGGTTTGTATCTTATTCTAGAGAAATTTTTGACTTATAGAAAAAATGATCAGAGAAAGACTGAGAATTCCCATATATTCTCTCTCTTTCCGTTCCCAAAGTTTTCCATTATGAACATTTTACATCAGTATGGTACATTTGTTACAACTGACAAACTCATGTTGATACACTATTATCAAATAAGGTCCATGCTGCACAACGGAGTTTATTCTTTGTGTTATGCAGTTATATGGGGTGTGATTGAGTGTAACGCCATGAATCCATGGTTACAGTACCATACAGAGCAGTTTCACTGCCTTAAAAAATCCTCTGTGATTCGCCTGTTCGTCTCTCCCTTCCTGCCTCAAACCTCTAACATCTACTCTTTTTTTTTCTATTATTTCTATACTTCCACCTTCTCCAAAATGTCATGTAGTTGGGATCATAAAGTTTCACACTGGCTTCTTTCATTTAGTAATGCATATTTAGATGTCCTCAATATCTTTTCATAGATGAATAACTAATTTCTTTTTATCACTGGATAACATCCCATTATATGTATGTATCACAGTTTGTTGATCCTTGCTGAAGGATAGCTTGCTTCCTTCCAAGTTTTGGTAAGTATAAATAAAGCTGTTATAAACATCAGTGTGCAGATTTTTCTATCGATATAAATTTTCAACTTACTTGGGTAAATACCTAGAAGTGTGATTGCTGGATCTTATGATAAGACTGTATTTAGCTTTGTAAGAAGCTGAGGAGCTCTCTTCCAAAGTGGCTGTTCCATTTTGCATCTCCACCAACAGTGAGTGAGATCGTGTCACTCCATGGCTTCATTAGCTTTTGATGTTATGAGTGTTCAGACGTCCACCTTTCTAAGGGGCATATAAGGGCTTTTCATCATTGTTTCACTTCTCAGTTCCCTAATGATCCGACATTGAGCATATCTTCATAACTAGTTTGTCATCTGTATTTCTCCTTTGGTAAAATGTTCATATTTTTGCTTATTTTTAAATTATATGGTTTGTTTTCTTATCATTGAATTTTAAGGTCATTGGTGTATTTTGGATACAAGTTCTAATTTTTTGTTATATTTTCTGCAGGGAGGCTGAGAGATTTATGTGACACGTGCATCACTACCAGCTGGAATTGTGTTTGCTTCTGTTCTTCTCCATGGAGCAAAAGGGATCCCTGACCACTTTTAATTAACTTCATAGCTAGGTGTCATCTACACATCTTGGTTGCAGTAAATTCAAATTCAATTGCTGAGTCAGGGAAATTTGTGATTGCAACTGTATTTTCCTCCATAAGTTGAGGCTGAGATCACAAATATTCCCATTGTATTAGTGTGGATTCTCCAGAGACAGAACTAGTAGGATGTTTATTGAGAGAGATGAGAGGGGATTTATTTGAGGAATGGGCTCACATCTTGTGGATGATAAGAAGTCCCAGGATAGACCATCTGTTAGCTGAAGAACAAGGGCAGCATGGCTCAGTCTAAGTTCAAAGGCCACAGGACCTATAGAAGCTAAAGTTAGCAGTTGAAGGCCAGAGATTCTGGAGGACCACTCTTGCAAGTCATGGAGTACAAAGGCCACAGAACCTGGAGTTCTGATGTTTAAGGGCAGTACGAGAATTGAATCCTGGCACCCAAAGAAAGAGAGAAAGAATTTACCTGTCCTCTGCCTTTTTATTCTAGCGAGGATGTCATCTATAGGCTTGGTGCCATCCCATATTGGGTGAGAGTGGATGTTCCTTATTCAATGCCAGTTTCTTCCAGAAACTTCCTCACAGTTATACCCCAAATAATGGGTTACCAGCTATCTGGTTATCCCTTAATCCAGTCAAGTTTAACCCTCACACTTACCATTTCCCTACGGCAGCAAAGGAACTTTTCTGGTCCACACTTCCAGGAAGGGTACAACCCCTTAAGACTGCCAGCCTCATGCTATGATCTCAGTTACATCTTATCCTGCTTGGGTCCAAGGCAGTGTTTCCTGAGGCCACTAAGCTGTTAAAACTCCGATCTCTGGGTGAGGTAAATTTGCACGTTTTTACCAGAACCACGGAAGCCTTGTGGTCAGGGTACGTTACCACTTCTGCTTTCAGCACCCACCAAGGTTTTTGTCTCTAAGGATTTCTCTAACTTTACAAGAAGCTCAGCTGTAAAATTCAAAGTGTCATTTTGTTATGTTTATTCTTCATTTCTAGACTGGGTTTTTTAAATTATGCCAAATCTATTCTTTTTCTTTTGTGGGGGCAGGGCTGGGTTTGAACCTGCCACCTCTGGCATACGGGGCCAGCACCCTACTCCTTTGAACCACAGGTGCCACCCCAATCCATTATTTTTCTAAAAAGAGAAGATTACATAAGGTATTAGCATGATTTCAACTTTTTTTTTTTTTTACATAGGCAACAATCTGTCAAAAGGCCTTCCACTTGTCTCTAAAGAAGAATTAATTGTGTTTTATCTAAGACAATAATGTATTTCTTATTAATGTCTCATAAGGATAGTATCCAGGTCTGATTTATCTTTGTATACCTCCACAATCCTTGCACATAGTAGCCATTCAATAAATGTTGGCTGAATTTAAACAACAACAACAAAACAATGCCTTGAACTCAAGGCCTGGGGCAGTGGCTCGTGCCTGTAATCCTAGACCTCTGGGAGGCTGAAGCAGGAGGATTGCTTAAGGCCAGGAGTTCAAGACCAGCCTGGGCTAACACAGGGAGACCCTGTTGCTAAAAAATAAAAATAACAAGAACAAATATCCAGGCAAGGTGGTGCATGCCTATAGTCACTGCTACTTGAAAGGCTGAGGTGGGAGCATCAATTGAACCAGGGAATTTGAGGTTGCAGTTAGCTATGATGATGCCACAGCACTGTGGCCCAAGCAACAAGGTGAAACCTTGTCACCAAAAACAACAAAAAATGTATAATATTGAATGAGGAAATAAATGAATGATGTTGTTGACTGTTCCTTGATAGAGCTAAGCCTAATCATGACAAGGTCCACTTCTAAACCAAGAGGTTGGATTTTCACTCCTAATTAAAAATATAGTTTTCAAACACAGCTGGGCATTTCTATTTGGGGAAGAGCTTGTGAGGCTCAGAAACAATGTTATATACTAATTCTCTTGGAAGGCTTGGGATGTAACTACCATACAGGTGTTTCCTGTTGAGACTTCAAGTTCCCATACAAGAACTTGGAGGATAGCAGAGAACAAAACTTAGCCTGCTTAATTACATTTGCCCCTCCTGCTGCATAAAAAGTCACCGACCAAAAATAACATGTTTAAGTCATGTTCAAGTTGAGATACAAACCAGCAGCAGTCCGGAAATTCAAAATTAAATCTGATCTCCACCCTTCACTTGCCTCATTGTACCCGAGCAGCACCAAGGTCAAAAATTAATTGGAAACACTGTAGCAAACACCCGGCCTGCAATATTTCAGCTCAGTGAGGTCAAGAGGAAAACTTAGTTAAAACCTTATTACAGCAGTTTACAGGAGCACATTACTGTGCATATGAAATTAGAGTCTTGCCTTGATGGATGTGTCACCTACCCAAGGTAATTTGTTGGGAATAATTTGAAACTGAGTTTACATAATTAAGCTTCTGTTTTGTGGTAGTCTGGTCATTGGTCTCCAGGTGCACTTGTCTCTGTAGGTTTGACATTGCAAATGCCGAGAATATAATGGGACACCTTTCAGTCACCTAGTTTTAAGTTAATATTGGGGCATCTGTGAATTAAAAGAGAACCTTGGTATTGTCCATAAGGCTGCAAATAATATTTGTATGCACATTTTTTTTCTTCTGTAAAACCCTAAGATAAAATGTCGGGGGTAATATTATCCTGAGAACCAGGACAATCCCTTCTGCACTACAGTGAAGTCCTTGATCAGTCTTCCCTAAAATGAAAGAAGTCACACCCTGCTGGGATGATAAATGGCCATCTGATTACTAAAATGCAGAGGATGCCAAAAATATATACACACATTTTTAAAAAAGAAAAAAAAAGTATTAAAATTGTAATACCCACGTCATATTTGACTTCTGCAATTACAAGAGGTGCTCAAATGTGATTTATTTTTGCCTTTTCTTGTCTGCTTATATTGACTATTACAACTTTAATATATTTTTTTCCTTTCTTAAAATGTATATAATATTTTTTTGGCACTCTCTTTATGTAGAGGAAAGTATTCTTTGGATTTCAGACTATCCTTCAGGTCTAGTTATACTTTACTTTTAGAAGTCTCTATAATTACCGGACAAAGTCATTTCTTTCTCTTTTATTTTAGATACTTCTGCTTAGTGTTAATTAAGCTGCCTTCTTTGAATACAGAAAGCAATATATCTTTTCTCAAATGAGATTAAGTATAAGAGGAAAAAGGAAACAGCTGTAAAAAATCAGACAGTACCGGGATTTTTTTTTTTTTATACTGCTTAATCATCTATGCTATACTAATTGAAGCATCTTATTGAACTTATGCTAAAGATTCCAACCCCAGGTACCGAAATTGAATCAAAGAGAAATATCCCATTAACTCCGAATAGCTATTTCCTGAGTTACGGTTTGTTATTTTTCGTTTCAGTATAAAATTTCAACTAGAATAAATTATTTTAATTTAAACTATATTACTTTTCAAAATAAACATTGTCCAAAAAGTAGGGCTACATAACTTTTTAACAAGTCATATTAGTTGACAAAATGCCTTTCAAAGTAAGATTGAACATTTCTAAAACCCTGTGCTCCAAAATGAATTTTTTCATAGCTGTTCTAACCGCCTATATTACTTGATATGGTAAAAAATAAAATTAACCAGAAAAAAAGGTATTCTAAATGAAATATTTCTTTAAAAAAGTCAGAGTAAGTAAGAAAATGTTTTCATGCTGTACGAGATTTCTTAAGAGACAGGTAACGCCAAACTTGTTTTGTGATCTGATCTCTTGCTTACTTTTTACATTACATGTGTGGTTCTGACTTCCAGGGTTGCTGTGTTGACTGTTTTCTCAAGAGATCTGGCAGAAGGACTCACAATGAGATAGTGCCCTGTTGCTAGGATATGGGCTGGGTATTCAGAAATCCTAGCTTTTTCTTAAACAACTGTTCAGTTCTCTGAATTTCCTATTACATTTTCATCTATTGCCTTCTATGCTTCCCAGCAGCAGCCAAACACGTGATGATAAATGCTTTATGGAAATCACTGGTTCCCTCACTGCCAGGGAATTACACAAAAACAATCCTGTATTCACCATTTTCAGGCACAAAGGAAGAGCAAAAGCCCATCCCGATATGACCAGCTGCACAAAATACCTTTTGTTATGGCTAAGTGCTCTTCTGAATCCTCAAACCACCCATTGACAGATTTTTTTTTCCCACATACATAATTTATAAGTCACCTAATTCATTTTTCTTAAGTTAAACAATTGTTAATATTAGTTCCTGGCCTTCGAGAATGGTAGAAATTAATTTTTCACCCAAATCGACTTTTGATGCATTCTTCCTTTCCCTAATATTATACAGAGCAGAGATGAGAACATTTGTAGCCTTAAGTTGAGGCTTTAGAATTAAGAGGCTTGAGCCGGACAAAAGCCTCCACACTGGGAGCAGCTCTCAGCAGATTGCTTAAGGGGAAATCTCAGACCACATGATATATCACTGACCTTTCTCCTCTGTCCTTGTAACACAGAGAATGAACCCCTCCTCTGTCTCCATTTATAGAGTATTTGACAAAGACTGATAGCTTTATGTTTTTCATAGCTGTCTCTGTAGTCACTGTTACATGGAATCTTGAAGAGCCCAGAGTAACTCTGAGAAAAGCAGAAACAAATTTGCACAAAAGCTTCATCCGTCCTGATAGATCAAGATCCACCAACTCAAATTATGAGTAACTTTTAAGGTCCTGGTACAGAATAAAAGTGAGAACCAACCGTAGACAACAACAAAAATAATTCTTTGAAATGCAAACTTGGATTGTTCTCCTGGTTCCTGGGTTAAAGGGGGGAGGTGAGTTCGTAAGACCACATCAAGAGGCTTTGAGGACCTTTCTCTTTACCTCCTTGTCAGAAATAGGAACAAAATCTCCAGTCTGGGATCAGCTGAGGGGCTCACATGAAAAGACAACCCCGCCTGTAGAGTTAAGCGGAAACTCAGTCTTGACATAAGTGATTAGAAAGGACAAGAAGGGCACAGCACCCATAGCACAGTGGTTATGGTGCCTTCCACATACACCGAAGGTGGCGGGTTCGAGCCCAGCCCAGGCCAGCTAAACAACTGCAACAAAAAATAGCCAGGCACTGTGGCGGACACCTGTAGTCCCAGATACTTGGCAGGCTGAGGCAAGAAAATCATTTAAGCCCAAGAGTTGGAGGTTGCTGTGACAGGACAGCACTCTACTGAGAGCGACATAGTGAAACTCTGCCTCAAAAAAAAAAATCCTTAAAGTACAAGAAGACCTCATCTCTTGCCTCTTTTGTTAAGGCCACTAAAATCAAGCTGACACCCTTATGTGTCTCTGGACTCTGTCCACTTCTATACCCACGGCTACAACCCTGGTTTGGCTGCCCTTGTATGTGTATCTTCTCTGGATTCCTTCCACCCACCTCTACTTTCCTTACCCTCTAACGATAGGAGTGATCATCCTACCACACAAAACTAACCCTGTCTCTGTCCTGCTTACAACTGTTGACTAGCTTCCCAGTGCTCCGTAAGGACGAAATCGGAGGCCCTTAGCAGGCTGTATGAACTAGCTTCTGCTTAGACCGCCGGCTTTGATGAGCAGCCCTGCAGCCCCTGATGTACTCCTGCCTGGAAAACCCCTCCCTGAACTCTCACATGCCCCACTCTTCCTCATCATCGAGGCTTCAGCATAGTCATTTTTCAGGGAGATTTTCTGCTGCCTTCAGTCTGGACTAGCCGATTCTGCCGGCCTGTGTTTCCGCATCATTCTTCTTGCTGTCTGTAATGGTGTACACCACACTGCATTAGAACTGCTACAGCAGGGGTTGTCTGTTTCACCTGCTTGACTGCAAAGAATTTAGTGTGTAAATCACGTTAGAGAAATAATTCTTATTTCAGAGGAGACTCAGATGAATAGGAAATGCAACCCAAAGGATCCAGGTGAGGTGGCTGGTTTGGAAGGCCAAGGCCGGATCACTTGGGACCAGGAATTCTAGGGTGCAGTGAGCAATGATTGCACCCCTATATCCCAGCTTGGGAGACAGACTGAGACTGAGACCCTATGTCTAAAACATAAAATAAAGTAATAAAATTTTAAAAACCCAAAGGAAAATTAAGTAACAGAAAAAAATTATTAATCTTTATCCATTGACATTATTGTCAAATAAATTTGTTTTAATTTATCAGATTATCATAATTTACATTTTATGATTTGTAAGCCCCTTTCATGATAATATATAAGGTTGTGAATTCTCTTAAAAGTTTCATAAACAAAAAGATGTTTTAAAAACTATTCCATATTTAGAGTGATATATGACAAAGAGGTGGCTTTTCATAAAGAAAACAAAATACTTCATTTTAAATTTATTATTAAATATTTATTATAGAGTTTGTTTTATAACCTTCCATAACACCCAATATAAAGAAAATTCTAGATTTGTTCCATTTAAGTGACGCATGCTCATTGATTTATTATACAGTAATTATATAAGGAGAAAGTATTACTTGTTGACTTCAAATTTTAATAACTTATTATATCATGTTGGTTTGGAGGACCAAATACTTATTAAAGTAGAAATTTAGAATACTTATTAAATTGAAATTTAACTATGTGTTGAGGCATCTACAACAGATACATCTGCTTTTTTATGGAAGCAGAAATTCTTTACTTCAGATATTATATCTGCATGATGGTGTGTTTAATTTGTGCTAATCGTACATGTTGGAGACTTTTTTATAATAAAAAATTGGAGCAAATGCTGGACATTGATCCTCACACTGCATCCCGTGTTAAGTCATCAGTGATTCCCTACTGACACATACAACAAATGTAAGTGCTGTATGTCAGCTAGTCATATATTTCCAGGTGTGTGTTGTTTCATTACAAGGGAAGAGACAGGGAAGGAACTGCTGCTGTGCTGCTTGTTTTCACAAGAAGAAAAGCTCTGGTTCAAGTCTTGAGACAGGGCCAATTCCACCTCTTCTCTTTGCATAGATGGATGGCTGAAAGCAGGGTGGGCCCAGACATGCTTGCCCAGCTCCTAGCTGCCTATCACAGTGCCCGGAGTGTCATGGGAGAATCAGTTTTCCAACACTGAGTAACAAACTTCCACAAACTTATCAGCTCACCACCCGTTCATTATCTCACAATTCTGTAGGTCAGGAGTCCAGGTAGTCTTAGTTCTCTGCTTAGAGGCTCCCAAGTCCAAAATCAAGATATCAGGTAGGTAGTTATTGGTCTGCCCCATTATCTGGAAGTTCTGGAAAAAGACACACTGCTGAGCTCATTCAGGGCATTGGCCATATTCAGCCCCTTGGGCTTGTAGGACTGGCATCTCCATTGCTGTGCTGGTCAGTTTTCTCTGCCATCTTCAAGCCAGCAACACCACATGGAATCCTTCCCACACTTAGAATCTCTCTGACCTTCTCCTCTGCTCCCAGGAGAAAACTCTCTGCTGTTAAAAGACTCCTATGGCCAGTTTAGACACACCCAGTAATCTCCCTTTTTCAAGATTAACATATCAGTACCCTGAATTATATTAGAAAATACCTTTTGCCACATGACATACCTTAATTGCAGGCATCTCACCAGGTGCCAACGGCCCTGGGAACCATGGTAGAATTCTGCCCACCACAGTACAGTTTTAGCTCCTTTCCTAGTAGAGCTTTTTAGTTGTTATTACCCGCTGACAAACGAGGACGTCCTGCTGGTGTCCGAGCTGCAGGTGGACAGAAGATGCCTTCTGTGCGTCAGCACTGCTTGTCCCTAGACAAGCATAATGTTTCTCCTCTAGGGTGTAGAAGGGACATTCTTCTCTCCAATTTATATTTTTATACATGGAGAGGCTTTCTGAGACAAGTTAGCCTTTCTGTTCATTTCTCAACATAGTTCCCCTTGGATATCAGTTGATCAAAATTCTTGAAAAGGCCTCAAAACTTCTCTTCTTTTCCCGCACACCTCCTCCTAGGTAATCGCAGTCAGACCCCTAGGTTTAAAAAAAGAAGCATGTGTTCCCACAGCACTACGTAGTTCTGATCCCTTTTCTGAATTTTAGACCTCCTTCTTCAAACACCCAGTGGAATATTGATATGCTATATAATCTTTCTATCTTCATTTTCCACACACCCTAAAGCTGCTGGCTCAGGCTTCCCCATGTTGGAAATTTGCAATTCTGTCAACCTAATTCCTCTAGCCAAAAGCATAAGAGTCATTCCTAATTTATCTCTTTCTCTCCTTTGAATGAAAATTCCATCAGCAAGTCTTATCCACACTATCTTTAAAATATATTTCAAAGCCATCTACCTCTGAGTGATAGAATTACATTATCACTATTTTGCAAGTGCTAATTAAGAGACCTAAGTGATGATTATTAATGACCGCTAGCATTATAAAAAGAGACAATCAGATGTTACATGCCTTCTGATGCAAGTATACTTGCCAAAACAAACAAACAAACAAGCAGAAACCTTGAATCCAATTAAACTTCTGTCTTTAACTGTCAATTTGCAGGGGATAGAGGAGCACATGAAATAACATCTATCCAATGTGATAAAGAAAATCAAAATTGATGTACACTTTTAATGAAGCCACCTACATTCTTCAATAAATAAGTTGAAAAGAAAAGAACAAGAGAAAGACATCAATCAAGTACAATAACATAAACACAAGGACCTTAACTCAAACAAAACATTAACAAACCTCCTTAGACAAAGGAACTTGAATATTGACAGAGATGTTTAATAACTTCAGGGATTATTGTTCACTTTTTAGGTATAAATTCATACTGTGTTCAAAATCTAGATCCTTCTCTATTAGAGACTCATACTGTAATACTTAGGGATGAAATGGCAAAATATCTTATACTTGGTACAGAATAATCGGAAGAATTTGGTGAGGTGTAGAGGAAATGAAACTGGCAGTAAGTTTTGCAATGGTTAAAAGTGAATGATGGGGGGCGGCACCTGTGGCTCAAAGGAGTAGGGTGCTGGCCCCACATGTTGGAGGTGGCGGGTTCAAACCCAGCCCCGGCCAAAAAAAAAAGTGCATGATGGGTGAATTTTATTTTATTTTACTTTATTTTTCTAAATTTGCATAGATTTGACATTTTTCTTAACAAAAAGATCTTTAAAGCATTCACTTCTTTGCAGTGTGACTTGTGCCACTGAGTCAGTGCCACCATCATCTCTCACCTGGGAGGCATGTGAAAGAGAGTCCTGATGAAACTCCTTTCATCCAGTGTTGGCTCCCTCAGTCCACCCTCTTCATAGCAGAGTGATCATTTCAAACTGAAATCACATCCCGTCTTCTTCACCTGTCTATTCTGATAACCTTCTCCAAACTCCTCGTTCATGAAATAAAATCGAAACACCTGACCTCCAAGAGCCTTTGTACTCTGGGCCCTGATGAGCTCTTCAAATACATCCTGTACCCTTCTCCCTAACACTCTAGCCATCTTGGGGTTCTTTCTGTATTTCAAATATGCCATGCTCTTCCCAGCCCAAGGCCTTTGTCCCCGTTGCCTGAAAGACTCTCCCTTAGCCTTCCCAGGAGGAGCTGCTTCTTGTACTCTGGATTCTGGGAGGCATTTTGGGTACCACCTAACAAAAGAGCCATTTCATCTTGGCCTATCATGGTGCTTTTCAACTCTTTTATCTCACAGCACACTTGAACCTGTAATTAAACTTCCACAGCACACTTAAATTATGTTGATCCAAAAAAAAAAAAAGAGTAAAAAAGAAAAAATTAAACTTATTGTACTTTGAACTTCTTTTGAAAATAATCTAATGATCAGCACACGGCCTACAGATATATGAAAAAATGCTCACCATCCTTAATCATCAGAGAAATGCAAATCAAAACTACTTTGAGATATCATCTAACTCCAGTGAGATTAGCCCATATCACAAAATCCCCAAACCAGAGATGCTGGCATGGATGTGGAGAAAAGGGAACACTCCTACACTGCTGGTGGGAATGTAAACTAATCCGTTCCTTTTGGAAAGACATCTGGAGAAAACTTAGAGAACTAAAAATAGACCTGCCGTTTGACCCTGCAATTCCTTTATTAGGTATATTCCCAGACGGCCAAAAATCCCATTACAATAAAGATATTTGTATCAGAATGTTTA
>NW_003852431.1:8288556-8337241 GCF_000181295.1 Otolemur garnettii
AAAAAAAAAAAATCTAATGATGTTTAAAAATTGGGGCAACATACCTAAGATCTTCTCACAGCACATGGGTGTACTGTGGTCCACCAGCTGAAAATCACTGGCCTATCACACGACTCCTTTGTTCTCTGTTGTCATTTCATCACTGAGATTTAGATAGCTACCGGTAATTTATTTATCTACTGCTGTTTTCATTCATTAAAATGTAAAAGGTCCTTTTCTGTTGTATCTCCTGTGTCTAGACTTGTCATTCAATAAGTATTATTTGAATAAATAAATGAATTAGTTTATATTGGATCTAAGTTTCTATTCACTAGATCTAAATTGTTATTGGATTATTGGATCTAGTTTCTCTTCACTAGTTTCTAAATTAGTTTATGTTGGATCTAAGTTTCCATTTCAGTTCTACACTCAATAAATATTATTTGAATAAACAAATAAATAAGTTCATTTATATTGTATCTAAGTTTCCATTTCAATTCCACACTGTTTCAATGTAGATGTGACTAGGAAGCCAACATACAACAGTTGGTAATCTCTTACCTTGTAGATGTGTCATTTGGGGAATAAATCTCTGCATGCCTCTGTCTGTTCCTATGTAAAATGAGGATTCCACAAGTTTATGCGCCCTAAATGACATCCGATGAAATCTAATGAACTATCTATGTTCCTAGAATCCTTTTCTATTGCTCATAATCCTTACACAGTTTTAATTGTACATATATTAAGTTGTGTACACTATATGATTAAATCTGTCTCACTCTTGCTATAAAAGCAAGGACCATGTTTTTGGTACTCAGCATCGTTTCCTAATAATTATCACAGTAACTGAAACATTGTAAGCTCAATACTTATTTATAGAGTAAAGGAATGAATGAATAAATGACTCCCTATACTACGCCAGGGCACATAGTAAGCCCTCAGTAAAGAGTACTTCTGTCATGATGGAAACAGTGGTAATTCTACCATTAACCCAAAGAATCAGGTGAAGGAGGCCACACAAGCAGACACTGAGATTGTCTTGTGTCTTAAATCCTCTTGCTGCAGGCAGAGAACTGGACTGTAGGCTTCTCCCACACCCTCCTGACCCACGGTGCCAACACTTCTGCTCTGACAGCCTGATTCTCAATTTCCTCTGTCTCTGGCCGGGCCATGACAACCTGACTCAGCCTGGCTGTGTTTCTTACTGCTCTCACCACCTGTGTGCTTACTCTGTATTCAACCGTTTCCTAATTTCCATGTCTTTACCTCATCCTGGTAATCTAAAAATGACTTTTCTCTGATTACTATCTGGCTTTCTAGGGTTTAAAATCCTGAACTCTAAAGTGTACTAGTGCTTCTTGGACATGAATGAATCATGACAGAGTCATAGAAGTGAAACACAAGATTTTCCTTCTTTAGAATGGAGCCGTAGGAAGCCTTCCCAGGATCTAGCATATTTGGTAGATCACAAGATCACACTGGCGTATTTCAGTGTGATACCTAGCATTTTATTCCTACTTCCTATTAAGTGCACGGACAACAAAATTTATTATTTCCTCTGAAATTTGTGCTTAAATTTTTTGTCCCCATCCACATTATGTTGGCACTTTTAATAAGTCATTTATAAGTCTACAAGTCATTTTTTTAAGATGAATCAATTTTATCAATGCCATCTCGTATTTTATTCCTGATTTCCAAAACATTAGCATTATCACTTAGGTTGGTATTTTCTCTCAATTACACTTAACATTTGTTTCATTCACTAAAATGACCATGAGTTAGATGAGTGTCTGACTAAAATTTAGAGAAGGTTAATTGTTTTAAATATTTCAAGTATTTGATAGTGGGACTAAGGGGAGCATTTTGGGTACTGAAACCCATTAAGGGATTTAAGGAATCCCATTAGCCCAGTAAAATGTTCTCTCTCCAGAAATATATCTGAATTTGCATCCCATCAGAGACTTAAATGTAGACTAGACAAAACCCAAGAAAAATTATTTAACAATATTTATTCCCTTTTCTCCACATCCATGCCAACATCTATAGTTTGGGGATTTTGTGATGTGGGCTAATCTTACTGGAGTTAGATGATATCTCAACGTGGTTTTGATTTGCATTTCTCTGATGATTAAGGATGATGAACATTTTTTCATGTCTGTAGACTGTGTGCCTGTCTTCTTCAGAGAAGTTTCTATTCAAATCTCTTGCCCAGAATGAAATAGGATTACTTGTTCTCTTGTTGCTAATACATTTGAGTTCTCTGTGGATTCTGGTTATCAAACCTTTGTCAGGGACATACCCTGCCAATATCTTCTCCCATTCTGAGGGCTGTCTGCTTGCTTTACTTACTGTGTTCTTGGCTCTGCAGAAGGTTTTTAGTTTGATCAGGTCCCAGTAATATATTTTTGTTGTTGCTTCAATTGCCCTCACTGTTGGTGGGATTGCAAGCTAATTCGTTCTTTTTGGAAAGAAGTTTGGAGATCACTTAGGGATCTAAAAATAGACCTGCTGTTCGATCCTGCAATTCCTCTACTAGGTATATATCCAGAGGACCAAAAATCACTTTATAACAAAGATATTTGCACCAGAATGTTTATTGCCACCCCATTCATAATTGCTAAGTCATAGAAGAAGCCCAAGTGCCCATCGATCCACGAATGGATTAATAAATTGTGGTATATGTATACCATGGAATATTATACAGCCTTAAAAAAGATGGGGACTACCTCTTTTTTTTTTTAATAAAATAAAATTCACCTAAAAAAAATCCTTTTCCAGAGATTTATTTTTTAAATTAAATCATAGCTGTGTACATTAATGCAATTATGGGCTACAATGTGCTGGTTCTGGATACAATTTGAAATACTTTCATGAAACTGGTTAACATAGCCTTCACCTCATTTTCTTAGTTATTGTGTTAAGATATATAATTTCTATATGTTTACATGGATGGAGCTAGAACATATTCTTCTCAGTAAAGTATCTCAAGAATGGAAGAAAAAATATCCAATGTACTCAGCTTTACTATGAAACCAATATATAAGCAAACACACTTCTATATGGAAGCTAGAACCAAACTACAACCCAAGATGAAGGAGAGAAAGGAAGGGGAGGGTTAGGGAGGAAAGAGGATGTGTCTCTCGGCTGGAGGGGGATTGGCTGGGACCACACCTATGGTGCATTTTACAAGGGCACATGTCAAATCTACTAGGTGTAGAGTATAAATGCCTAAATACAATAATTAAGAAAGTGTGTTGGGTGGCACCTGTGGCTCAAAGGAGTAGGGCACCAGTGATGGGTTCAAACCCGGCCTGGCCAAAAACTGCAAAAAAAAAAAAAAGAAAGAAAAGAGAAGGAAAGTGTGGTGAAGGCTATGTTAACCAGTGTGATGAAAGTATTTCACATTGTATATAGAACCAGCACATTGTACCCCATAAATGCATTAAGGTACGCAGCTATGATTTAATTAAAAAAAAAAAAAGAATATTTATTTATTGCTTATAGGATTAGGTTAACTGATGTACTTACTCAGTGTGATTTTTCATTTTCTTTCTAAGCTTATGATCCTTTATTTATAGAATCTATAGGATTTTCTATCTGTAAATACAATTTTGTTTATATCCAAGTTACTTTCCTGTTTAACACAAAGCAGGGCTGGGCGCGGTGGCTCCTGCCTGTAATCCCAGCGTTCTGAGAGGCCAAGGCGGGTGGCCTGAGCTCACAGGTTCCAGACCAGCCTGAACCAGAGCAAGATCCCGCCTCTAAAAATAGCCAGTTGTTGGGTGGGTGCCTGTAAGTCCCAGCTACTTGGAAGGCTGAAACTAGAGAATTGCTTGAGCCCAAGAGTTTGAGGTTGCCGTGAGCTGTGACGCCACAACACTCTGTCTCCAAACACATGCACACAGAGCAGTTTCCTTCCTAATGCAGCATTCTGTTTTAACATTCTTTTTAAATACTATTTTATAACCTTCAGTGTATAAAGGAAAATTGGCATGGTATGTTAACGCTTACTTAGGTAGGAAGTCCACTCGAAATGTGTAAACAAAGCACAAGAAATATCTCCATTTACTTCAGAGAGATGCGCCCCTCTTTCACAAGAAGGCAGGAGCCAAGCTGCAGCCTGGGATAGTGTGTTTGGAAACAGTCCACGTTTCATCCGAAGAGTCATCTGGAGCGGCGGGGACAGCTGCAGCCCCGCAACCCAGCTGAGACCAGCCTTCCTCCGCAGAATCCTGGGCGCTGCGACCCGCAGTCCACGGGGCAGCGGCTGACCTCTGACTTGGCCTGACAGCCAGCACTTGTGTCGTCCTGCTGTGCAACAAGTCAAATTAGGCGGTAATTGCTCTGCAGACAACAGGCTGTAATTACACATTCAAGTCCCCGAGTCTGGAAGGAGGGAGACCATTCCGTCTAGAAGGGGAGAAGGCGAAGTCAAAAAGTCAAAAGACAAACCGCTTTTTGATACTTTTCTCCAGAGCCTGGCTGGACTGGATTCCCCCCAAAGGGGACGGAATCCAAACACGCCGCGAGCAGCCACACACATTCAGAGCACCATTAAGACGTTGCTTTCACAGACCCGAGCCGGCTCCATAGACCAAAGGCGATGTCACCAGTGAATAAAAGGAAGGACAACTGTGGTTCCCAAATGTTCCCCCACAGATGTTGTTTACGATAGCAGATTCATTGTAATTGCACAAAAAATAAAGAAGCGGACAATACTCATCTAGAAAGCGACAGAGCAACGATACGCGGTCATGTTTTTAAATGTGCTTTACCGTATTAACTACTTCGTTTTTGCTGCTTAATTTATATAAAATCTGGGAAATTATTCATTGGAGAAGTCCATCGTTATTTTGAAAAGATATTTTAAAGCCCCATTTTTAAACATGCGAAACATTTTGTAGCAACAAATTAAGTAGGTTTAGCAGCTCAGAAATGCCTACGGAAGTAGGGCTACCCTTGCTACCTGTGAGATTGTCTACAAAATTATTGGTACCTTTCCCGCTTCCTATCCAATCACGCAGATTTACCATGTAATTTAGAGTTTTCCAGAAATGAAATAACTTGTATTTGCTTCCCAAATTTCTGACATTTGCTTGTTCTAAATCTTGAGTGCTTCTAGGGCTAAATGCTCACCTTCTAATGAAGCAGCACTTACCATCTTGAAATAATTCTGTCTGTTGAAAATATCATCATTGGGCAGTGCCTCTGGCTCAGTGAGTAGGGCATTGGCCCCATATACCAAGGGTGGCAGGTTCGAACCCAGCCCCAGCCAAACTGTAACAAAAAATAGCCAGGCCTGTCATCCCAGCTACTCAGGAGGCTGAGGCAAGAGACTCGACTAAGCCCAAGAGCTAGAAGTTGCTGTGAGCTGTGATACCATGGCACTCTATCCAGGGCAACAAAATGTGACTCTGTCTCTTAAAAAAAAAAAAGAAAATATCATCCTGTAGCTAGGCAGGATGTAGGGTGACTCACACATGTAATCCCAGGACTTTAAGAGGCTGAGGCTGGAAGATTGCTTACAGCCAGGAGTCACAGGTTGGACAACATAGAGCAATCCATCTATAACAAATAAATTTTAAAAAGTGAGCTGGACATGGATGGGGCACACACCAGCTATTCAGGAAGCTGAGGCAGAGGATCACTGGAGCCCAAGTGTTTGAGGCTGCAGCAAGCCATGATTCACACCACTGCACTATATCCTGGGGGGAAGGGAAGGGAAGGGGAAGGGAAGGGAGGAACTCTTCCTCATGTTAAAACAAAATAATTTGCTTTAATAATCATCCATTCACCCAAACCCTATACTTAGTTTATCAATCCTTGGTCATATTCTACTTGGAAAATCTTTTAATATTTAAAGATAGCTAAAATGCTATTCCCCGGCCCCCACCAATATTCCTAGTTCGTTTTTTTCTATGACATGATTTAGCAATCTCATGTGGACATATATCTGTATGTTTTAGGGCACCTGGAACTTAAAATGATATTCCGGAAGAATTCTGGTCAATGCAAACAGTCTGGCCTGGTTCCCTTCATTGTTCTTTCCTTCTGATGACGAGCCTGTAACCGTGGAGGTTCTGTGAGCACCCACACCAAAGTGCTGCCTGGCTTGTAGCTTATCATAAGCCAAAGCCTCAAAGCGTTTTTCCCATATGCTTTAACATACGTATTGCTTCTTCCACGTGTTTTCACTTTGCTTAGACTCAGGTGCCAGTTCCAATATTTATCTTCATTAAATTTCAACTTGTTCATATCCAGCTAATAATAGCAATTTTCATCATAATTCTAGATCTTGATTCTATCATTCAAAGTATGAGGGCCCAATAAAATATGATTAATAGAATAAATTAAGCCAAACTACCATACAAATGATTCATAATTTTATACCAGTAGGTTAAACAAAAATTATATGATTATGCAATAAATCACTGGGCAAGCCATCTATATCTTCTTCAATGCAGAGATTCAGCTGAACTAAGCAGAGCCAAAGTCAACACTGGATGTCTTGTGCTATTGTGATATTAATCCAGAAGCAGGGAATACGGTCTTGGTGTCAAACAACTTTTACTCAGGTACTGGTATGTATTTTTACTTGTTGAGTGACACTGACAAAGTTTACTTAGTCTCTAATCCACGTTTTCTTTATCTGTAAAATGGCAATATATCTCTCATAGATTATATCGAGCATTAAATGAGATGATACATCTTTTTAGTACAATGCCAACACGTAGTAAGTGCTCAATAAATGATTACTCACTACTAGATTATTACATATGAATACCACTGGAATAAAATCATAACTCTTTTCAAATATATTTGTTTTAGATCCAGTCCATATTTTCCAATCTCTTTCATTAAAATCTCACAGGAAAACTTCTTAAATGCTTTGCTAATGTCTTCTCATCTATCTGCCTCCTACATATTCCTGATCATTCAGTCGGGTAAACTCATGAAAAATGGGCATGAATTTAGTCTGATATGACTTCTTCTGCATGTTTTAGAGAACCCATGTGCTAGCCTAGTAATCATTCCTTAAATATTCATAGTTTTTAAATTAGCCACTATAGAGTTTTCCTGGAGTTTATGGCAACTCCATTTGTTTAAAATAAGTATGCTTACAAAAATTTTGAGTTAATTCAAACTGTTTTCTAAATATGTATTGCCATGTATAAAAATCTTAAAACATACTTATATGACATGAAAAAGTAAGAGTACATTCAGAATTTTCTAATCATCTATTATTCAATTCTCCACAAATTATTTTCACAACCTCCCACAAAATTATTGTTTAACCATATTTGTTCTTCTAGAAACCAGACAAGGTAAGTGTCCAACAGGGACAAATATAGCAACTGGAAAAATTAATTCATTGACTGATTCAGTGCAATGAATTAATCCCTGATGGAGTATATTCCAAGACTCAAGGATAATTAGCATTATAAATCCAGGCAAATATACAAATATAGTGTGTATACTTATCTGCTAGCAAACCTCAATAAAATCTGAGAAAATATTAGTATCATATACTGAAGAAACTACTTATTCAGATGTAGGGTTAGCCACTAACTTTCAATTGACATCAGTATTGTTTCATTCTGCAGACTCATGAAATGAGATGTTTGGATAAAATGCAATTGAAATAAATAATAACAATAATAATTATTATGTAATTACAATAATTTCTTCTGCTATTTCTTCCTAGTCCAAATTTTTGTGTTTGATTTTGTCCCTTTCATGGATTTTGTCCTTTTCATGGACAAAATGACTCAGAAGTCACTGAGTACAAGTTAACAGACATCTTTCACCTTGTCTAAAATTGCCAAATCAATGTTAGCGCATCCTTTATTGCCAACTTATCAAAACATACACATGTATAAATATAGATGATAACATTAACTGTTTTACAGCAAAAGAAAAGGGGAAAGAATCATTTCTTAATTGCAAAGCATTCCTCTGTTAATCTCCATTGTTCTTCTCGAGTGATTTTTTACATGTCTATAGTCAGTGCTACCCCTCCCCCCACCCCATGCACACACTTGTCTATCTCTCATCCCATCCCTGTGGCTGCTATTTCTGCCCCTACTCCTGAAAAAGTCAATATTTATGGAAAATTGTAGGGTTCAAAAAAGAAGACCTGGAGCAAGCAAAGTGAAATCTGAAAAATTATCATGATCATGATAAATTGTCACCATCATGATATATTCAACCAGGAAAAAAAAGGGGATGAGACAGCAATGTTTCAGATCCTGCCATTCTGGTTGTTACTAACTGAATTTTCTAGGGTAAGTAATGACCTCTCATTTGGGGGGAAAGAAAAGCTGATCTATTTAGTTGATTTGGTCTACAACAGACTTCAACTGAGGCATCCAGATAAAAAAAGCTGCAGTGCAGGGAAAGACCGGGAACGCTATAGTAGCCTACAGCACTGTTTTTCAGAACCCTTATAAGGGCCTTTGAATTGGAAGGTAAATGAGAATACAAGCTTTCCTTCCTGTGTGATTTACATGACATCAACATTTTAGAGTTAGGCTGGCATGAGTCCATTGCACAGTCATTCTGGAAGTTACTCCAAACCAATCATCTAGAGAAAAGCAGAAGTGGAAATCAAGAATGAATGAATAACCAGATGTTATTAAGCATTAAAGGCGAGTCAGCTGCTGTTTTTCTAGGTGGCTGTCCTAGACAAAGATGAAACCAGGACTTAATAATTGTCAGATATGTATCCTTACCCAGAGTTCATTTGCCAAAATGTTTGATGATTTTGCTCCATTCTAAAATTAAGCATTATACATCTGAAATTATAAAGAAACAAGTAAAAAAGATCAAGGTGATCCACTGGTATCATAAGTAATTGGGCGAATCACAAAATAAATTTTGCGGATATACAAAATTTCCATCGCTCCTCCAGGTTCATTTGATGAAACACAATTCTATGAGGCATCCTCTCCATTTTACACACTATATTGTAAACCATGAATAAGTGGTCAAATAAAAGCCCTGTCCTTAAAAGTTTACGATCTAACCCACGACCTTAATGTCTCCTATGGAATATCACTAGTCTAATGGCATTTACACATTTACCCTTTGCTATAAAGGCTAAATAGTATAAAAGACTATTGCCCTATTTGGCAAGAATCAGAGTCTCCCTCAGAATAAGTTAGGAAGAATGGAAATGACTAAGAAGATTCAATAATCTCCTCAGTGGCAGAAACATAGGCAGGGCAGGTAAAAAGAACTGGGAAGTTTTTAGGAACAAAGGTTGTTCTCTAGAATTGAAAAATCTAACTTTTTTTCCTCTTTGTTATCCTATTTCTTCCTGAAGTCCAGTTTTACCTGCTTCTCTCTCACTGCATGTTTTCCCCAAGTGGTTGCCAACATGGCAGCCTCTGCCTCAGCTTAAAATTTGCCTTGATCCTCCTACATCTAGCACCTACAGTAGATTCAAATTGTTATGTTTCAATTCCAAAATCAGGGCATGAAAATATTAACAGGCCCAGCAGAGCATCTGTGTGTTTCCCTAGAATCCAGTCATCTGCAGTGAGGAGTGGAACCCCATAGTATGAATGTATCACTTTACAGACTCTGGATGGACAGCAGTTCCTTTGGAATAAATAAAATCCGAGCAGGCACCAGAAGTTAAGTAAGGTGTACAATCGCCACAACTTCTGGAAAATATCCCTTTCATAAATAACTCTTACATACATGTAAAGTTATATGCAAAGTTTGCAGGCTGCAAAGAAAAGAGAAGAAATCTAAACCATAAATTGTTTAAAACAAACTAGATTTCATTTCCTCCATATAAGGTTTTTAGGCCGCTGCTCAAACTTAAAGTTATCCAAGGATGAAATCTCAACTATTTAAGCTATTCCTGGTAAGGTCTGTATTCTAAAATTAAACTACATTTTAAAATAAGATGAACAGCTAATAAAGGTGAATTTGCAATTGTGTTTGTATGATCTGTAATAAAGAGCTTTTCTATTCTTGAATGCTTAAGACATTTTCTATCCTAGTAACCACTACTTTGAACATATCTGAATAAAGAATTTATCTCAGATTATCATAGGACATATTATGATGATTTCTTTTTGTGCAGTGTGTTTACATATCTTCCTCTCACTAGTAACCTTCTTAAGAATAGTGTCCAGAATAGTGCTGGCACAGAGTGAGGACTCAATTATTTGTTGAATGACTGACTGATAACAAGAATCATAATTTAGAATTGTGTGTATTCATATCTCTAATAGTTTTAATCTAAAGTAAATTTCTATTACTTATAGAATACCTGAAAGACTGATTCACCCCCCAGGATTTTGTAGATGGGTGAATATATGATCATTTTTAATCATTAAATATAACCACAGAAAAGTAATTATGCTGGCTTATATACATTTGTCTACTTTTTTCAAATTATATGGTATTTCTTATTTTTCCAGGGAGAATACATTCAGCAACCTCAATCATCTATGATCGCTATGATCCTGAAGTCAGGGAGAAAAACACCTTCTAGGTAATGATAATACATAAAATGAATAAAGTATATAAATTTAACTACACCTTAGTATTGTTTCTAATTAATAGTCTTTTCAGGCAATTAAACTTTCCTAGTGCCTGTCCTGGGTTACAGACAGGACCTAGGGAAGTTAAAAGAATAGAAAACCGCAGATAAAGAGGGAGACTTGAGAATTCATCTTCAAAAGTTGATCTCAAATATGTAAATTTAATTTTTTAAAAGTTTTACTCTTTCACATTTTAAAATAATTCCTAAAAAAGATTTATTTTTACTATCAAGACTTTATTCTCCAATGTATCAATCATGAAATTTCAAAGGTAACATAAACCACTGGAGAAATGGGTCTGCCATATAGACATTTAAGTGAAAGATTTACCTGCAAATTAGTTGAATGGATAAAAAGCTAGTTAACAACTTTCAACCACAACAACTTCTTCTCTAAGAAGACAGGCAGTTTTCTTTTTTAAACTCATCCATTCCAAATTTAGAAACTGGAATGGAAAATAGGAAGAAATACCAAGTTAAAGTTGTCGTATAATAATTTCATTTTTTCGTATAGTCAACAACATACATTTTGTATTTCAAATGCTATTTATAAATCTGATTATGTAAAATTGAAAAAGAGCAAAGAATATAAATAACTAGAATGGAATTTTATTTTGTTCCCATTCTTTTTTATAAGAAAAACACAAATTAAATTAAGCCAACATGAGGATCGTGTTAAGAAAAGAACCCAAAAGAACAGTGATAACGTGCATAGAGACCGTTCCTTCTCTCACTCTGTCAGCACCAAGCACAGCAAAATGACAAATACTTCTCAAAAGGGCTGTGAAAATCCAAAAGCATCTTTTAAATAACCAAAAGGAATTACATTCAAGTAAATATAGCTTTATTCTCCTGGACACATTTATTTTTCCAAGATAAAAATGTGTGTCTATTATGAAAATACAATAATAATGTGGAAAAGTGGAGAAAATAAATGTTTTTTAATTGCACTGCTTCATGATAATTACAGTTATTTTTTTGGTAATATCTTTTCAACCTGGTGTCTCTAACTACTCTTTAGAAGAAGAAAAAACTCCTCATTTGGGGGATCTCCCAGGAAGCGTTCTGTGTCCAGCTTCCACGGTCCCTACGTCATCACTTAGCATGTGTTTTTCGAGATTCATCAGCATAATTTTTAATGGCTGCATGTTATTTTTTAAGTATAAAGACAGCAAATTCTTTAACTGCTCCCCTAGATTTTGGCTTATAATTTGTTTCCAATTGTTGGTTATAAATCATATAGTGACAAACATCTCTACATTTGATATTTTCTCTTTATTGTTTCCAAATGACACATTCTTAAAAGTGAAATTGCTGGGTCACAGATACATTTTAAGAGTTCGTATATTTATTTATTTAATGTGAGTTTTTCTTTTTTATTTTGAAACAGAGTCTCACTTTGACAGCCTTGGTAGAGTTGAGTGCTATGGTATCATAGCTAACAGCAACCTCAAACTCTGGGGCTCAAGCAATCCTCTAGTCTCAGTCTCCGGAGTAGCTGAGACTGCAAGTACCCGACACAAGGCCTTGTTATTTTTAGAGACAGGGTCTCTCTCTGGCTCAGGCTGGTCTCCTGAGCTCAAGCAATCCACCTGTCTCAGCCTCCCAGAGTGCTAGGATTACAGGTGTGACACCCAGCCTAAGAGTTCATATATTTAAAGTAACTCAGCATAGTAAAGTGAAGAGATAGTTTAATTGGAACTCCAAAGTAGTGAGTTCTAATCCCCCAAATTACTTTATACCATTGGTCAGATGAATTCACTGCTCTGGTTTTCCCTCCTCACCTATAATATACAAAGACTAAACTAAATCATTTTCAGCTACCTTTCCTGGTTATTTATGGCTGCATAACATATTGTCCTCAAAACCCTGAACACTCATTCTGATACTTCTCATGACTATGAGTTGACCAGGGTTTTGCTGTATGTTCCTTGTAGCTCCTCATGCACCTGCCCTCAGACGGAGCCTCCATATTCAGTGTCCAGAATAAAATGTTCAAGATGGCTTCACTCATGTGCATGGCAGCTTGGTAGGGATAGCCAGGCTTTCCTGGGATGCTAGGAGAGCTGGATTCTTCTCTCTCCTTTACTCTCTGGGTGTGTCCTCTTCATATGACCTCTCCATATAGTATCTCTAAGCTGTCCCTGCATGCGATTTCTCCTTCAGAACAATAGGACTTCTTACCTGGCTGCTCAGTCTATGAGAAGTACAAACACATAATCACTTCTATGACATTCTATTGGAAAACAGGCCATAGGATCATCCCATCTTCAATACAAGGAGAACAACACAAAAGTGTGGATATTGAGAGGCATGGTTCATTAGAAGCCATTTATGGTGAATAGCTACCATATAGTATCTGCCTGAAATAATGCCTTCAGAGTCACAGGATTATAATTACTTGAAAATTTATAATCTGTATATGTTATGCACCGTGATGGTGTAGGTATTCCCTTAAGGGCAATGGAGTCAGTCTCTCTTATCAAGAACACTCATTTTATTATAGCACTCATTTTCTCAACCCCTTTGGGGGAAAAAAGTGAAAGTATACTTTCATTTCTAAAAAAAAACTGGAGAAGATTCACTCTAATTTTACTAAAATAATTGCACTATCCTCACGGTACATTTACACGTCAGCCGTCAGCTGCATGTAGAGGATGTAAATGGACTGAACCTCCCCTCACCCCACCCCTAGGATAGAATCAAGTAGGCGATGGCCCATGTCTGAGAGTAACTGAGCTTCCCTGCATGGAGTTCAGAAGGTGGGTCTTCCCAGATTTTGCTAGTTATTTCACATGAGTGAGGAAATCAAAAAAGAGATCAAGCAGAAATTCATCCCCAGAGCACGAAAAATGAACCCATTTTGCCCACACTTATCTAATAAAAGATTATACTCCTTTCAATAGATTAATTTTATTGCCTGATCACTGAATATGTACACCAAGCTCCGTAGAAGGGAGACTTCCAGGCCGTGATAAACCCAAATAGCCATCATTATAAACAGAGAACAAAGCCAGCTGAGAAAAATATCTTTTTTTTCCTTTGGAAAATGCCAGCTTTTTTAAAGTCTATCTCTTAAAACTTAAACATTTGCTCTTTCTCCCTGCTGCCTAACAGTGAGAGCTGGAGCTTCTGGAGTGCTTTATTTATTTATATGGCATTTGCGTTGACGTTTCCCGAGTAATAATACATAGTAACAGAGACAGATGAGCGTTCTGTATCATCCCTTCCCTCAGGGCGAATGAGGCGCAAATAGATTCTAATGAAAAATTCTACAGAGCAGAACAATAAATAACAGGGACTAAAATGAGAAAAACAGTTTCCCAGCACAACCTTAGAAAATTACAAAACAGAACAATACTCCACTCAAAGTAAAGGAAGGCCGCCTTAACTTTCAAATCCTACAGTAGGTTTTAACTTCATTTCTTGATTCTTTACCACTGCCCAGGTTACCAGGGAATGTCAGAAGAATCTCATTTTGGACACAGGGCAAGCCATTCCCTAAAACCTCATCCTAAAAGACTCCCAGCTTAACAAAACATGAGCAAATAACATGAATATGTGGAGAAATAGGACATTTTTCATTGTGATATTTAAAACAAATTTTTAAACTTATTTGTTATTTTTTCCAGGCCTCTTTCCAATCCAAGTTTCTCTCCACCTTAACTCTATACCCACTCCCCAATAGGCACAAACCTCTATAATTTCTTCTGTTGCCCTGAACAAAGTCAGCTTTGACTCTCAGCTTGCAAACCCCAACAGGTTATAAAAAGGAAAAGAAAGGAATCAGAAGAATCAGAAGTTAGCTTTTCCTTTCCACCTTAAAAGGCACGCATGTCAGATATTGCTTCTTAAGACCACCCCTTGGGGTTTCTGTTTCAGCTCTCATCAAAGTCCTTCATTCAAAAAAAAAAAAAAAAATTCTTCATAGCAGTGAGGGAAGAGGAGGAGGCTCTCCTGCTAAGAAAATAAAAAATTTCTCTTTATCAGTTTTACATACATAATTTAACCAGCCTCTGAATTAGCTTTTAAGATTTTCTCGACCTGGGGGCAAAATCCTAAAGCAATAATGGTAGTCACAGAAGACACTACTCATTATATGCCAGACACGGAGCTAATTCATTTATATAATATGAAGGTCAGCAAACTACACACCACAGGCCACATCTGGTCCATTGCCAGTTGGTGTATGACCCACGAGCTAAGAATGGCTTTTGCATTTTTAGACAGCTACATTTTCAATGGCGATACAGGTCTCCACGTAATATCCTCCATTCTGCCACTTGGCCCACTGCTGATTTAACCAACCCATGTATATCTCCATATCTCTTTCCTTTCTCCTTTCCCTATAGAGTTGTATAAAGGAGATATTTCTATTCACTTTAAGGAAACTCATTATGAAATAAGAATGATCCTCAAATAGCCATGTCTCCTGGGTCACAAGATTGTCAGAAAGAGATGGCATAAAATGCAACTCTTGATTGTGAGTCTTGACTCCTTGTGTTCAAAGCACACTTCCATGACTCTCATTGACCCTTCTGTTTCCCCGTATATAAAGTGGAGATAGCAATGGTACCTGCCTCCTTGATCATTGTGGAAATTACGTTAATCATCTGTGGCATCAATGATGGCATTAAACACATGCCTACTTTCTTTTTTTTTTCACATGCCTACTTTCAAACAGCTCACAGCTTTGACATTTCAGGACAAGATAAGCCTTTCTTATAATTTTTATTTAGTATTTAATTGACATTTAGCCATTTTCCTAAGGGAGAAAACCATGTTAGGCATTGTAAAATATAATGTTCAATATGAGTTCGGAAAAGATACTTCCTTAAAAGTACTTAAAAACAAACGAAAGTTAAGACAGCATATTCTGGAAGGGGTCAGCTATTACAAGGATACATAGATGGGTGTTTGATGTATGCTTGGGGAAGAGCTCTGCCCTCGCTCCGCTCCTTGTGTGTGTGTCTGTGTGTGTTTGTTTTAGATAGCCATGGATTCCAGATTCTTTCCTATTGGAGTACTTTAAAATGTCAAGTCATAAACATAATTAGTAAGATTCGATTTCATTGTATTCTCTAGACTTTTGCTTAAAGATGGAAAAAAATAAAGCAAAAGAATTTATAAACGTAGAAGAAAAAAGTGAAGGTGCTGAGATGATGGGATGGTTTGGGGAACCCCCCACTCAGCCAACCGAATGGGGTAAGAACAGAAAGAACAGAAGGAAAGTGACCCTTTGGTCCTCTCGGTCCCTGCTGTCTGGATGTTCGTGCTGCCTCTCAGGAGCCCTTCTCAATGGAATTCTCTATATGCTGCAGAGCGATTTCTCTACCCATTTAAAGTCTCTCTGTGTCACATTGCAGGACCTCAGTAAATAAAAGTTTGAAAATGTCACTATCACAGATCATTCCTGGAAATGTAACACTTTATCCACAGGAATTCATCTTCAATAATGGAAACCTGGTACATGGCAGGCAACAAGAAAACCTAAAATGATGAGCTTTATACACATAATTGGGAGTGGGCTGGAGTGTGGGGGTCTGGTTATTGTCCAACATGTCTTTAAGTTTATTTTGTTATGAATAAATTTACCTATAAGACATTAAAATAAGGAAAGAGAAACTTATACTTTTTCTCTCTTTGCAGTTGCAGTATCTTAATAATAGCCAGGTCAATTATAGTACACAAAGTATTACATTTTGCCTTTAATTTGCTTTTCTATTTTATTTAGCGCAGCCAGATTTTTGAAAACAAAATCTATAACCCAACACATGCTCTGTAAGGATTCTTCTTAAAAAAGAATACAAAATTATGGTATATTTTTAAACCTCTCTATTACCTTACCTAATACATGCTAAATTCAGATTTTTCTTAAATAATTTGAAGCTGAAAGTATGCGTATGACCAATAGTGCTTTAGTTAAAAAAAAACCTTATTTTTAAGCCATGCCATTTTATATACTTTGTTCTTCTAAACTCTTTATGCACTCAACATTTTCTCTTAAAAATAGAGGTTTGGAACAAAGGTAGAAAAAGTTTTTTTAATGATTGGCATTATGAGCTATGGCATGAATTCATGTCTTCAGATAGTTCACTGCTCTAAGTCCTCCAAGTAAAATAAAGCTTTTATATAATTTCCATTTAGTGTTACATTAATTGCACTTCCCCAAGATAAAATATGTGTGCCTGTGTGTGTGATGTGTAAAATGCATTGCAATGATCCAGGGCTCTGGAAGGATAATTGCTTTAGCATCCTTCCAGGATGCAGCTGCAGGACTGGCAACAGCTGGCTGCAGTTGTAGGATCCAGTCCTGAGAAAACCAAAAGAGAGACCCAGAGACCCAGCCTGTGGCATAGGACTTTAGAGACGAGACTCTAAGACCTTCTTAAATGGAAGGTGAGCCTGGCAGAAGCAAGGAGTGATCATAAAGGTAAAGACAGGTATTAGAACCCTATGTTTTAATGACAAGACTGGAACCTCATTTCCATAAACAAAAACTAAGTTTCCCAGAATTAAGGCTAATGTCTAGTTTTTAGTAATGGATCAAAAGAGTAATGTTGGATTACCATAACAGTGCCTGAGTTCCACAACCATAGACCAGACTCTCTGGAATTCTTTCTCTACAAGGTTAAGATAGATCTTAGAAGCTTGAATGGAACAGAAGCTGCAAGTACAGATAGGCAGCCCTAGCTATGGGACACGGCAGGTATAAAGTTAGAAACTGGACAACACCTGACAGCAGAAACCCAGACAGAAGTGTCATTATAATTTTCACCAGGGAAATGAAAAAGACAGTGTTGGGTGGGAAGTTTTAAGAATGAGTACAATCAGGCAGGGTGCCTATGGCTCAAAAGTGTAGGGCGCTTGCCCCATATGCTGGAGGTGGTGGGTTCAAACCCAGCCCCGGCCAAAAAAAAAAAAAAATGAATGAATGCAATCAAGATGAGCAAAGAAGAGAAGGAAAGGGCATGCCAAGTGGAATGACTAAATAAACAGTGAAATAATGAGTTGTTATTGAGGAATGACAAGTTTTATTGTGCAGTTGAGCAAAGGGTGAGTAGAAGCAGGATGAGCCCTAGTAGTGACAAGCCTCCCCTGACATTTCAAGAAAGTTGTGTTTAAGGAATTTCAAATAAGTAAGAAAAAGGATGAGAAGAGGAATGAGGGGAAACAGAATGGACCCCAATAATGACATGCTTTGGGTACCATCTTGAGGAATTTAAATTTTACTCTGTAGGTACTAGTTGGTGTTAAATACTCAAAGAGGGAATTAACTGGCCTTAACTTTCTTTGAGGAGGAAAAGTTTGGAAACATTGCGATAAGTTTGTGTTCTATTATGGGCAAAACACAATGAGACTCAAACTAGTACAGCAGGAGCAGTACCATAGACAATTTGAAGAAATGTAACTTTAGTAAAATCTAATTAAGATAACTCAAAACAGTTAGAATTCAAGAAGAAAAACATCTGTTTCCAAATTCTGTCACTGATGAGATGCAGAATTTCCCAGATTCTGGGACTCACCACCAAGATTCGGAGTAGCAGCTCCTGGAGAGCCTTGGAGATCTCTATTTTGAACAATGGTTGGGGAAAGCAATTTCATACATTGTTGAGCACTGGGCAGATTGAGTGGACAGAAAAGACACAGGGAGCAATTTCTTGACCTGGATAGGGGATACATTGTTGTGTTCTATCAAAAGTTTATCAAAATACATAAAATGAATAAAATCTCTGAATAATAACAAGAATTTAAATTAGCATTTAAATTTTATATTTTAATTTAATATTTAATTCTATTAATAAACAAAAACATACAGCAATGGTAAATTACATATGTCAGCTTGGCTGAACTAAGAGATGCCCAGATAGTTGGTAAAATATTATTTCCAGATGTGTCTGGGAAAGTGTTTCCAGAAGAAATCAACATTTGAATTAGTCAACTAAGCAAAACAAATGACCATCCCTATGTAGGCGGGTGTTATCAGATTCATTGAGGGCCTGAATGAAACAAAAAGTGGTGGAGAAAGGGCAAATTAGCTCTGTCTACCTTAGCTCAAACACTCATCTTCCACTCCTACCATGAGTTCTAAGCACTCCTGGTTCTTAGAGTCAGACCCAAGCTGATCTTACTCTTGGCCTCCCATCCCTTAGTCTCAGGGCTTTGGACTCTAACAGAATCACATCACTGGCTTTCCTGACTCCCCAGAGTATAGATGGCAGATCTTGGAACTTGTCAGACTCCATACCTGCATCAGCCAATTCTTATATTAAGTCTTATCTCCTCTCTCTCTCTCTCTCTCTCTTTCTCTCTCTCTATGTGTGCGTGTGTGTGTGTGTATACTCAATACAGCCCACATTTAAAGCCCTATCATACCATATTAGCCTGCCTGCTGATAAGGAAGCTGGGAACTTGAGGAGAGCATGAGCTTTACTGTGTTTACCACATTCCCACCACTCAGTGAGTTCTCAAAAGGTAAGTGGACTGGATGTCCAACTTTGTATGACCATATAGAATGACTATATAAAGGAAGGTGTGTTGTGTGACTAAAACAGCAACAAAAACAAAATGAATAAGGCATGTCCCCCCTGCCTGGGAGAAGCCTAAATCTCGTAAGAAATGGTAAATACTAGGTGGAAACCATTTACCTTAAGCATTAATCTGTCTGGTATAAAATCCAGCTTCAATAGATGGAGATCTACAGATTTAAGTGCATGCTTCAGAAACAAGGAATAAAAGTTGGGCAAAGGTAAAAAGCAAAATATTTGGGGAGAAAGAAAATAAATGGGTAAAGGGGGGGAAAGGTAGCACTGGTTATAATAAACCTGTGGGAATTTCAGGTGACTAACTATGGTATACTAAGTAATGTTCCCCCAAGGATGTCCAATTCCCAGAACCTGTGACTGATACCTTATGCGGCAAAACAGCCTTTACAGATGTGATTAAGTTAAAAATCTTGAAATGGGTGGAATATCCTAAGTCATCCAGATGGAACCAATATTGTAATCCTTATAATACAATATCGAAGGTCCTTGTAAAACAAGGGCTAGAAATCCGAGTGAGTAGTGGCAGTGATGACAGGAGCTTGAGTTTAGAATACAGTGAGGAAGGAGGCACAAGCCAAGGTTGCAGGCAGCCTCTAGAAACTGGCAACAATAAGGAAATACATTGTCCTTGAGCCTTCAGAAGGAACAGACACCTTGACTTTAGCTTGGTGAGACTGATTTCAAACTTCCAACCTCTAAAACTGTAAGAAAATAAATTTGTTTTGGTTTAAGACATTACATTTGTGGTAATTTGTTTTGGCAGCCACAGAAAATAAATACATTCTACTTATAGAATGTATAGTCATAGTTGTATGTCTGGAAAATATAACAAACAGAAGAAATAAAACTGTGCAGGTAAGATTTAGAAAGACATGGACAGACAAATAATGGAGCCAATGAGAACAGAGAGAAAAGACCCGCATTACGGCATGAAAGCTGGCGCTTGGCATTTTCCCAGTGTTTTCTCCATTCACTCCTGATACTGAGCTGCAGAGAGCTACAAGATCACTTCGCTGTCTTGTATTGAGAAAACAAAATTTTGAGAGGTTTAAGTAAGTTCAATGTTCATGTGACTGAGCAGTGGATAATTCTAGGTTTGAACACAAGTCTGACTCAAGTCAAGATGATGTAGAAAATAAAAAGACCATCCTTAACAGTATAGTACAATATTATACAATATCTGAATTTTTTCCATGCATTATTTTGATTAGTCATTTCAGAGGTAAAACATTTTATTGTTTAAATTTTGAGGATGAGTAAACCAAGATTAAACTTTATGAGTTGTAGTAAAGTGAGAGGGTGGGGAGAAAGGCCCCCCGTGTACACCAGCTGCATGGAACACACACTTTTCTGGGTTAACAAGCTGAGGTAGCTACTGAGTATGAAGTGATGACCATTCATTGAAGGAAGAATTGACAGGAGTCAGTGACAAATCATAGTACAAAATGATGGGTGGCATCTGTGGCTCCGTGAGTAGGGCACCGGCCCGATATACTGAGGGTGGTGGGTTCAAACTCGGCCCCAAACTGCAACAACAAGAAAAAAATAGCTGGGCGTTGTGGTGGGCACCTGTAGTCCCAGCTACTTGGGAGGCTGAGGCAAGAGAATCGCCTAAGCCCAAGAGCTGGAGGTTGCTGTGAGTGGTGATGCCACGGCACTCTACTGAGGGCAACAAAGTAAGACTGTCTCTAAAAAAAAAAAAAAAAAAAAAAAATGTACAAAATGATTATGGAAAATAGAATAAAGAGATTTGTTGGCCAGAACACAAAGGTAAGTGTTCTATTTTAAATACATTTTGTGTATTGATCCTCGCCTGATGAATGCTTCACAACTATCTGTTCATTAAGAGGTTACAGAACCAGAGTTTAGGAGGGGGCAGGCAGCTTCGACCCATATTTTAAAGAATCATGAGGAAAGAAATGAAAGCTAATGTCTTAAGAATGGATAAGCTTTCTGAGCCAGAGAAGCTATAGAGAAGATAGTCTGCTTCACAGGACAACACAGTTCTCCTGGGTTTGAAAACTCCTGTGTGTTCAACAGACCTCTATTAAAATGCAGGGCATCCAGTGAGCTAACAGGGGTTTAACAGTACCAGCCAACACTGCAGAGAGTCCTTGCTTCCTACTGAAATAGGCCAGCGAACAATGTCAGGACAGAGAATGAAGCTTCTGGCAAATCAGGGTGTGATTGGTGAATGAAGCCTGAGTGGGAGGAGGAGAGGTGAAAAAGAGACTAAAATAATTCTCCAGTTTGTCTAGAACTAGTCCTACTCGTGAATGAATACCACATCCCTTCTTAGAATTTCCATAGTAACTACTAGTCTAGTTAATTTGGGTCAACAACCAGCTCCATTTAGAATGTCAATTATATTTTTAAGAAGGAATAACTTCTGTAGCTATTCAAAATGTACAAAGAACTCGAAATCATTCCCTCTTGGAGGAGTGACATTGGACTGGCTTTGCTTAATGCTCAAAACAGAGAGCCATTGCTATTAGCTGGGTACTTGCCATGGGTCCCTTGTGTCTTGGTGTGTGGCACAAGCCTGTCACAGCCCTCCTGCGTGTGAGTGACCACACTCACAGAAGCCCCAGCTCTGATCTGATAATGGTCTCAGATCCCACAACTGGTGGTGGTGGAGTTAGAAGAGATCTCTCTGATGCCAAAGTCCCTGTCATATTTTGGTCATTTTTATTTTTGAAATAAGCTGAAATCTAAGTTATAGAGAGAAATTGGAGATTACAGTAAATTCCTAAACCTTCCAGCAGCTATCAATCCTACATGGCCTAGCATATTTTGTTGAATTGGTAAACTTCTCACTGATGTTAAGCCTATTCTGACTCTTCTGTGATAATAGATTCCCTAAAATGCTTGGGTTAAATAAAGCTTTAGCACAAACCCTCATTCTGATAAAAACTACAAACTTAGTGATTCAATATTAACCACTATTGAAGCAATTTCTAAGAAATCATTACCCAAATAGATTATCTACAGCAGAGGACTAACATGGTCCACCAGCCTTGATGAACTACAAGGCTATGGTTATTATTATTTACTATGATTTCCCATCTGTAGAGTTCAGAAAATATGTATTTAGTAAGAACAAAATATTTGCTCAGTGTTTGTTCATAGTTACTGCCCCAACTAGGAAAACAAAATTATCAGGCCCAAGATACAATACCCAAGGGAGTGGCTCAATGTCAGAGGTACAGACCTAATTATTATTTATTTATTTTTCTGAGTCTGCTGTGGGAACCTTGGGTCTTGATTCCTCTGAGTCCCAGAATCACAATCTTCAGGAAGAGATTCCAGCCACACCTCTCATCCTAATCCCTAATCTTAGCTCAGGAAACCAATAAGCTCAAACGTACACGCCAGGATGTTTTCCTAACCCTCAGCAAGGACTCAACCGTGAGAGTGTCGTTCGTAAGGAGAGCAACGTCCCTCCTTCTGTCCTCTTTCTGCTTTACCAGCCCTGATAAGGTGCTCATCTATTCCCTGGATAGGCTCATTTTTGTTGAGAATTAAATGTGTTCTTCGTGTTGAAGATGAAAATGAAAATTCTCTGTCCGTGAATAAAAAAAGAAAAGTACTCAGCCCTGCTTAGCTGACTGAAGGACCTAGGAAGAAAATTATAAAGAGAACAAAAGGGGAAAAACAAATATTGTAAGGAGAAAAAACAATAGAAAAGTGTTTTGCTCTCAGATAATATTTTTGAATTCCAAAAAGAACATTTAAACTCTTCTAGCAATGGGAGAAGTCCCTATATGCCTCACTTCTGTGATAGCATGAACCAAGAACCAGACTTTTGTCTGAGGCTTTAAAAACAGAATAAGTCTATGCTTCGATATTAGTCGTGCATTTAAAAGAGGTAATCTTTTCAGAAAATGAACCACTGGCATTTGAGTTGGTTCAATGTCCTAGAAATATGCTGTGAATATGTGAGAGGGAAAGATATTTGTAGAGCAACACATTCCCCTTAATGCAAAACATACACACTTTTAAAAGAAACTTGAGTTTTATATTTGTATTTCTATTTTGTCTACATTTTGCTTTCTGAGTCATTTCACTTTATTATATTATGAAACTCTTCTTTTCAAAACCAGGTGATAAACTGTTTTGGAATTTAAAAAAAAAATGCCGCCGAAAATTTTAAGCTCGAAACCTGAAATCTATAAAAGTGAGTGATTTTTTTTTTACAACTCAGAAGACATGGCCTTATAGGATGTTTACCTTTTGAATTCCCAGCGTTAGAAAAATATTCTGTCATGTGGTCCTACCTACCATTACATGCACACACACATTCATAGACACACAGGCACACGTAGCTCCAAATTCTATTGTATTTAGTGCACATTTATATAACTACATAGGTATATACGTATTTTCTTTCTGGCAAAATTCTTTAATAATGTCTTAGAAATAAAATTGAATAAGAGATTTATTGAGCAGTAATAGTAAGAGTTGTAGTCAAAGGAAATTACCCACAATAATTTCTTCCCATTGGCATTACTGATCTGAAAGTTTGATGTCGGCCTTTACGTGATCAAGAAATCTAATTTTGGTGAGGGGATTATCAACCTGGTATTAAATAAAAGTAGCATATTTGGAAGGGGGAGAGATGTTAAAAATCATACTCAAGAGCAATCATAGTCTGATAAACTTTTCTGCATCTGGGCAACTGCTTCATGTTTTGACAAAGATTTTGCTTAAGAGACTTAAAAAAAATGTTTCCTTATTTTCATATTATAAAGGCATAAACACAAACAGGCTCTGAACTCAGATCTCAGTGAATAAAATCAACAGTTGTTAATTATTTAATTAAAGAAGTGTATGCTGTAATGCAAATATAAACTTCTGATTTTCAGTCATTAGGAGCCGTATTTGAAGCAAAGAGAGAAATAAACATTTGATTGAAACACACTGATGTTACAGTTTCAAAATAAATAAAAACTGTTGAGAGGGCTTGGTTCATCTTTCAGTGAGTGTCATAACTTTAAGGAGAAGCCCAAATGCCATTGTATGTTTGATAAAGAAAGAAAAACATATATTATGTTCATATAATGATCATAACAGCTTTTCATTTTCTCCTTGTGATAAAAGAAAACTCGGGAGGGATTTCTCCTTGTCATTTTGGGCAATAAACCAACTTTGGAATGTTGAAAAGAGAATACAGCACAACATGTTAAGGAAATATGGATATAGCCGATGTTTCATCTGATGTGTTAAAAATATCTCTATGCTAGGAACTCCTTTTTTATCAAACACCCCAGGAGGCCAGTTTCTCATCCTATGAGGACTTGCATGCTTTGTGGGAACCAGCCTATCCTCTTTATATTTAAAACCTGTATTGTACCTTATCTGGAAATCGGAACAAAAAGTGCTTCTAAATTAAGAGACACATGGCAGCTTCTCTCCTTGAAATAGAGAATATGGCTGTGATAAATATGTTTTCTTCTAATATATTTTGAAGAAAACCAAATAGTCGCACAGGAAAAAGTTTATTTATACTTCGCTAGAGGAAAGAGGAAATAATTTCAAAACTTAAATATTCTGTGGGAAAAACAATCACACATCTTACCACACATGATCTAGAAAGAATATTACTCTTTTCTTGCACGGAGAAGATTATGATGATTATTTAGATTGAAAGGAAACCTCAGTCTTCTCTGATACAATGAGATAGCTGATAGAAATCTCCAGGATAGGAAAACAGCTCTTTCATCTGTTCTATAGACCAGCTAATTAAGCAAAAGCATTTTGTATATGAAAAGAGCATCCCCCAAACAAGCCCCAAATTAAATCTGTTATCACTCATAAATATATCAATGATGACATTAGCTACACGCGGTTTATCCTTCCATTGGCGATATTTGCAGTCAACATAATGGGCTTTCCAAGTGCAAAGTTTTCAACTCCTGATGCAGAAGTGTCCCTTCAAGCTATAGCATAAAAACCAGAAAAGTATGCCCTTATCTGTTTGGTATGGCTTTCAGTTCTTAAACTCAGTTCATAGTAATATTCTAAGACACTGGCTAAATTTAGTTTCCCAATTGGAAAAGGAATTTATTTTTCATTATTATTTAATGAACCTTTCAGAAAACAGAACTGCAATTATTCTCCAGTGTGGGCCAGTATTTATTGTAAACTATCAGGAATTGAAAAATGGTAATAATAAATTTACCAAATACCATGATAGTCTTGGATCTTTTCTAAGTAGTTCCCATTAACTCATCAAAGAGTCATGAGAACAGGATAAAGTAGGCACCATGAGTATTACCACTTAACACATAAGAAAAATAAGGCAACCTGCCCAGGATTGCACAAAGAGTTCTGTGAAAAAGTCAGGCTTCCCAGCCAGGGCTTGACTCAGCCATCACCGTGCTGGTCTGTCTACCATACTTTAAAAGAAGATTTGTCATTTTCTACTTTGCTGATGAGATCATATATTTGCTATAAAGCAACAGTTGTTAATTTTTTTCACATGTTTCGGTGAAGTACATACTCTGTGTTTCCCTTCTTTTATTTTTATGTGCTTTTAAAAAAAAAATTGAAGGGTGGTGCCTGTGCCTCAAAGGAGTAGGGCGCTGGCCCCATATACCAGAGGATGTGGGTTCAAACCCCTCGGCCAAGAAAAAAACTGAAAAAAAAAATGGACATGATTTTTTAAATTTGGGGGGGGAGAGGTTTACTCAAAGGGAAAACCATGGGATCACAAAATTCATGTTTTCAGTATTTTCAATTCTTTGCAATGCCATTATTTTATTTTATAATGGGATTTTGAAGATTATAAACTCAGAACTTCATGCTAAAGAATCAGAAGAACCTGAGTCCTTGTCCTTTCCAGTTACCATACGTTTGCTTCTTTTTCCTTATACCACTTGATCTCGTGCTGATCTACGTGTACAAGGATATTCACCTGGTTCTAAGTGATTCACAAAAGGGGCTCCTGCATTTTCCCTATTCCCTAAAGAGATTAAGGACGTCTGGGTGGTGACAAATAGGAAAAAATACTATTTATGAGACCTTGCCCAGCAACAGGGGAGGAGGAGAAAGGAGCTCTTACAGCTAAAACCGGTATGCAACTGTGGTTTTTCCAAAAATGGAAGAACTTTCTGTCAACAATCACAGTGGGCAAATACCTAGTTGGACCACCATGGAAGATGGATGTGGGATAGAACTGGATTATTTCTTTTAAATGTAGAGATTTAACTTTAGACGCATTTGAGGTACTTCTTAATCATTAAATCAGGCATAATGTGTCATAACACAGTCATCTAAGCATGAGTATAATTCAACAAAGAACTGTATATAATATTGTTTTTTTCTGCTTCAAATTCAAGACAGAGAAAAGGGCAGGGGGGAGAGAGAGATGGAGTATGTGCTCTAATGTGAATGTAAGAAAGTATTGCAAATATTTCCAATTTTCAATAGACAGACTATTACCTAGTTTTTCTAATATTTTTGCTATTTACATTCAGGAGGCCATGATCTTAGCAAATATATAAATAGACTGTGGCCTTTCAGGAATGATAGGTGTGCCTAGTAGAAGTTTTTGTTTTGTTTTGTGTTTCTCTGAAGCTAATCATCTACAGTTATTCTAGTTAGCAACTGCAAAACAAATGTTCCTCCATTCACCACACTGGACAAATCTGAAACCCATCCCACTCCACCATTCTTTCTCTCATCTTTGCCTGTCTCATACTGTAGATGAGGGTGTTATTATCAAGGCACACGATCTAGTGTTTTAGGGAGAATAAATAGAAAGACCCTTAAAGGTACCTGCTTTGTCCCAGTTGTGTGCCCCTGTTGCTATGATGTTCTGTCCGTGTTCTTCTGAGCTTTCTTAGAGTGCTGGCGAGTTTGGACCACATAGCTGCAATGACAAAAGAGGGCACTGTCCACTGTGGCCTTGAACAAGATCCATTCCTAGAGGACCATCATTCAGGTCTGGGGCATGGACAGGCATCTTCCTGGCACTCATCTCCTTCTCCGTCCTGTCTCGGCAGCCCACTTGTGAAGACCAAGCTGTTATGGTAAGGAGAGTGGGGCTAATTCCACTCTCACAGACACTTATCTGTAGCACATCATTCAAGTTTCCTGCCTTTTAGAAATTCCAGAATGGAACACAGCCATTTCTGTTTATAAGAGGAGGGGACTCTTCTTTAGCTTAGCAGGAGTGATACAAGAGTGGGTGTTAGGGAACAGTACAGTTGTGGTAGCTTCTGTGGAACTTCCGTGGAGACACACCACAAAGACGGAAGAAGTTGAACAAGCCCTGTGTTGAGAGCACACAAGAACCTTACTTTGAAATGTTTATGTGCATTTTCATCATTTCTAACTTCAAAATGTACTTTTCTAAGGCTATCGTTCTTCCCAAATTCTTCCCCAAACTCCAAACTAACACTGATAAAAAAGATTTAGGGAGACCCATCATAAACTGAATTAGCCATTTCTTCAGGAAACTTGCACTAAGCCCTTGTCTGTGACAGACACTGGATGGACAGCCAGCACCGGCCTCAAAAAGGACACAGTCTAGTGACACGTCAGAAAACCAAACTGGATTAAGGAGGGCAAATTAAATTTCTCATTTAAAAGCTGTGATCACATACAAATGAATTTAATAATCAAAAAGGGAAAAATTGCTAGGTGATTTTTCAAACCCAGCCAGCAGTTGAACATCATTAACGGGTACTGAAATAAGCTCGAGGCTTCACTGCAGAGCCACTAATTTTTATCTTCTTATCAAATACTATTTCAGGGTTATAGCTTTATGAAACTTTTAGACCAGTGGTTCTCAACCTGTGGGTTGCAACCCCTTTGGGGGTCTCCTGCATATCAGATATTTACATTACGATTCATAACAGTAGCAAAATTACAGTTATGAAGTAGCAACGAAAATAATTTTATGGTTGGGGGTCATCACAACATGAGAAACTGTATTAAAGGGTTGCAGCATTAGGAAGGTTGAGAACCACTGTTTTAGACATTAACCTAATCCTTAAATATATTATATGGACATGAATTCATGAACTTTCTTTAGAAAGCTTAGTAATTGTGAAGATAATGTCACTGTTAGTATCTGGAAGAGACAGACAGCTAAGGGTGATTCCAAATTAGTGCGACTACACTAAAACTTCAGACAGCTCTGATGATACTGTCTTTTAACCAAGTTTCTTTATGTATATGGAGATGTTTTGTGATGTTCAATAAAATGCAATTATTATCATTCTAAGGGATTATTTGAAATGTAAAAGTATGTTTTATGGTATTCAGCTTCCTACTCAGGATTAAAACGCTGCATGTTTTAAGAAAGTATGAGAATCCCAGCTTCACAAATTGGTCTGTGTCTGGCAAAAACTTTGCTCCCTTTCAGCCTTCTGCAGGGGTAGGAAAAGGAGGAGAGTGAGGCTGGTCACAGTACAACCAGGGACATCCATTTCCTGCCCACCCCAGGCACTGCTACGGGACGCTCAGATCTTGAAGGGGCAATGCTGGGTCTCAGCAAGCCCCACCTCCCGGATGCCCTGGGAATGCCCCCAAAGGGCTGTGCAAGCTTTCCTGAAAGTGAGTTGAGCAGATGTCCCCCAAGCGGCAAAAGTTAAGACATTCGCTGCTACCGGACTAGTATGTAGGTGGATCACTTCCAAACCTGTGTGGGATGTGCGCCCGTGGGCTAAGGTTTGTGCCCTGCCCTGTCTCCCAGAGCCCCGAGCCACCGCAGTGACGCCTAGGGTGCATCCACGTACCAGCTGCCACTCTGTGGTCTCCGAGTAGCCTTTAGACTAATTTGCCCACAACCGCGTGGACACTGAAGGTTTATGAAGCTGAACAAAGACTAAAGCCCACACTGAAAAATCAGCACGGTGCAGAGGCCTGAGCTAGTAGCTGCGCACAGCGAAATCCTGCTTTCCTTCCTCTCCTCCCGCCACCCCTCCCAAAGAAAAGAGGTTTCTGGGCATAACGCTCATCCCACACTTAGCATTTCACATTTAAATTGCTCGGTCTTATATAAAGGATTTGTGGTTGACAAGAAGACCCAGATGTCTGTGAGCTGAGACTCCAACCTTAAGGAGATTGTGAGAACTCAAGCCCTCACTCTTAGGAGCTGTCCCAGAAGCAACTCTGAAGATCTCTGAGAGCAACAACTACTTCTCCAGCTCCACCACGATAACACCTTTCACTTTCTTCTTGCCTCATTATCCAATTAGCAGTAACAATAATAAAAGTAAATGCCTAGTCTAGCATTTGCTAGATGCCAGGCCCATTCACATAATGTATTTCAGTTTAATTCTCACAACACAATTAGGTACATTTTCCTGTTATTCCCATTTGACAGGTAAGAAAACTGAGGCACAGAGCAGTCAAGTAATTTGCCTATACTTGATAAATCTTGTGGTCATGATAGATATTTTTAACCATTTGATTAGCTGATGCCTATTTATGCTTCTAATTCTTATTGTGTTTGCTTGTCTGCTTTATTCACCCAATGCAGATTAGCTGGGGAACTGCAAGAACAGTGTTGGAAGACAGATCAAGGTGGATTGTTACAGGCAAGACAGAGAAGTCATATGAAGTAACATGTGAAGCAGAAAATCAGAAAAACCCAGACCTGTGTTACCCTAGGGTGGAGCAATACATCTTCATATTTTTAAAATAACGCCTATCTTTAAGGTACATTTGTTTTAATTATATCATCTAGAATTCATAGAATCTATTAATAAATTATAGAAAACTGTCCATCCTAAAGGTAAAAGTGAAGGGGGGAAAAGCTGCTTAAACAGATAAGAACACACCTTTCTCCTGGAGACCAGGGTGGATACATGTATTACGCTTATAACCAGCACTATATTGTTGTATGTAAGTTTCCCTAACAGAATGTACCTCAGGAGAGAAAAGCAGCTTTCTTATTAGTCATGAAGACCCTTCACCATACGATCCCTAAACTAGAAGTAACACAAGCTCACAGGCAAACTTTTTGCCTTTTTCTATTTGGTCCTTCGTGCTCTCTCTCCTTTCCTAAACTTTCTCCCATTTAGCAACTCAGAATCTTGGATACCTGTATACACAGAGTGAACTGGAAAACTCTGTCTTCAAACTATACTTGGAGCAAACAGCATGCATAGAAATATTGGGAAGTTTCCTCTAAAATGCTAAAGTAAATTTTAGCTTTTTAATTTTTTTTTAAGTTCTCAAAGCTTTTTAAAAGTTTTCTGTAGTTTCATTTTCTCAGCAAGAAGCTTCTTAGCCTATGGTGTAACACCACAAATTTTAAGATCTTTTTTCAAAAGTCCATTTTTCAAGGTCACAGCTCTCATCATTATCCCTAGAGCACATGTCATAGCATCAGTGAGAGGGCTGTGTTCTGCTTCCTTCCCCAAAGCACAACTTTTTGTTCCGAGGCCATGTAAAAATGCCCTTCTCTGGAGTGTCCCCAGGCCTCATTTTCTCCATTACTTCACCTCTGTCAATCAAATTTAAACTATTGTCTCAGCCTCTAGAACTTTGTATTTAATATTTTATTATGCTATTTTAATATGGCAATATAGTCATTTTTATTTTAAAGTATTACAAGAGTTTAAATGTTTTTGGTTACATGGATCATCTTTGTTCAAGAATCAGGGATAGAAGGGTGCTCATCATCCAGATAGTGTTCATTTGACCCATTAGGAAGGTTTTTTCCCATCCCCTGCTCTCTCCTCCCCCCGCTTGATTTCCACAGTTTTACTTCCCTCTGTGCAATGTGTGCTCATCAGTTAGTTCCAATTTAATAAGGAGTACACGTGGTGTTTGTTTTTCCATTGAGATATTTTACTTATGATAATGGTCTTCAGTTCCATTCAAATAGTTGCAAAAGGCATTGAGTCATTCTTCTTCATTGCTAAATAGTATTCCATGGTGTACATATACCACATTTTGTTAATCCACTCATGAATTGAAGGGTACTTGGGTTGATTCCACATCTTTGCAATGGTGAACTATGCTGTAATAAACATTTGAGTGTAGGTATCTTTGATAAAATTATTTCTTTTCCTCTGGCTGAATACCTGGTAGTGGAATTATTAGATCAAATGGTAGGTCTACTTTTAGTTCTTTGAGGAATCTCTGTACTATTTCCATAGAAGTTGTGCTACTTTGCAATTCTACCAAAGTACTTAAGAATCCCTTTCTCTCTGCATCCATGCCAGCATCTATTGTTTTTGTACTTTTTAATGAAAGCTATTCTAACAAGGGTAAAGTCGTGTCTCTTTGTAGTTTTAATTTGCATCTCCCTGATGGATAGTGATGTTGAGCATTTTTTTCCAATGTTTAGTGGCCATTTTTCTATCTTTTGAGAAGCTTCTGTTCATCTCTTTTTTTCTACTTGTTAGTGCGGTTGCTTGATTTTTTTCTTGCTGGTTTACTCGTGGATTTTGGTTATTAGCCCTTTATCAGATGTACAGGTTGCAAATATTTTCTCCCATCCTGTAGGTTGTCTTTTTGTTCTGTTGATTATTTCCTTGGCCATACAGAAACTTTTTAATTTAATCACTCTTGTTTATTTTTGTTGTTGCTGTGATTGTCACTGGGATCTTCTTCATAAATTCTTTGCCTACGCCAATATCTAGAAGAGTTTTTCAAATATTATCTTCTAGAATTCTTATGCTTTCAGGCTTTGCACTTAAATCTTTTATCTATCTTGAATTAATTTTTGTGAGTGTAAGAGATATGAATCCTGTTTCATTCTTCTGCATGACTATCCAATTTTCCCAACACCATTTATTGAATAGGGATTCTTTTCCCCAGGGGATATTGTCTGCTTTTCCAAAGATCAGATGGTTCTATATGGATGGTTTTATACTTGGGTTTTTCTGTTCTGTTTCATTGATCTATGTCTCTATTAAAAGAGTTCAAATACACAAAGCAATCTTGAACAAAATGAAAACAAATCTGAAGGCATCATATTATCAGACTTCAAACTATACTATAAGGCTATAATAACCAAAACAGCATGGCATTGGCATAGTACTTTTATTTTATAAATATTTATTAATAATTTATTAGACACATACAATGAATATGTATATGTCACAGACAGGTAAATGTTCATGTACTCACAAAATGTTTTGATTTAGTGGAGGAAATATGATGATTAACAGACATCATAGCATAGTGAGAAATATGCCATTAATATAATAGAATAAGGACAAGGAGTGGTGGTAGTCATGGGGCAGACCTAGAGGAGGAAACAATCAGAAAAGAGTTCTTTGAAGAGATAGTTTCTATGTTGAAAGCTTATAGATGATGAGGACACTATCAGGTGAAGAGCTGGAGGTAAGTGCTGGGTGGAAGGAGGAGGCAGTTTAGGCAAGGGGAACATCACATTCAGGATCAGGAAAATAGACAGAGAAGGAAAGCAGCTCTGCTGGTGGGAAGTCAAATATGATGTAGAATTTCTGGGAGAAATGAGCCTGGAGTGGAGAGAGCAGGATACTAAACCACATAGGGAGTTTACACTTCACCCCTGAGGCAATGTGTAACCACTGATGAAGTTCAGACAGCAAGTGATGAGATTTTAGTTATATTTTAGAATGATGACTCTGTCTGAAATAGTGCAATCAAGTGAAAAGGAATGTTTTAAAGTCAGAGAAACCTACTTGAAAGGCTGCTGGTATTGTACAGGCCATTTATTTGTGGCCTAAACAAAAGTTGTAGGAGTCTAAATAGAAAATGTAATGGTGCTTCCCAGAATTTTTTAGGAAATTGTGATCACTTTTATATTGAGCAACTGGGTCAGTCATAAAATGCTGTTAACTAACATAGGGGCAGAGGAGGATAAGTAATTTGAAGAGAGCTAAAATCTGAGGAGTTCAGATTAGGCATGTCAGTTTTTAGGTGTGGAGTAATCATTGGAGATGTTCAGTTTTAAAAAAGTGGACATGCATACAGAGTGCAAGAGAATAACCTAGGAAGGATTTATAATTTGAGAGTCATTAGCAGAAATAAAATTCATGCCTCAGAAGAGTATAAAACATTTAAAGAAAATGTATAGGGTAAGAAAACTAAGAAAGACCACCTACAACTCATCATCTTCTATGCATTCATTCATGTTTCTCGTATTTGTTGAGTATAATAGTTATGTGAGTTACCATGGAAAGAAAACGATGTATTCTATATTAGAAACTGAGCTGGAGGGGTAGCTTAAAAGATAATACTGCTGGGATCAGTAAAAACTAAGAGTAGTTCTGACTCATAGTTCAAAATTCCTTCTAAAGGTGTTTATCTCAGGTTTAGATAAGACACTCTTCAGAACTAGTGGAAACTCAGAATCCTCATTATTCAATCCCCGTACCTTCATTTTTCTTTCTTTCTTTGTTTTTGTATTTGCTTAAAGGTCTATACTTTGCCAGTGTCAATGGGCACCATAACTCTCCTCAGGTAATGTGTACCATGGACACATATTCTAAGTCCAACTATCCTTTACTCCTAACAATCTACTTAAAAAAAAATTCACCGGTATCCTTTATACAAACAAATAAAGCAGAATTTTGTATATAGTCCTTCTGGAAAACAAAGAGATCCATACTTCCTACAGCAGACTTGTAAATAAATAATGGAGCCGGTTCTGTCTCTGTTCTCACCCCAGTGCTTCCAGATAAATACCTCCTGGTGACCTAAACAGGCCCCTTTTTCTGTGGCCCCGGCCTGGAGGAGATTACTTGTATTTATGTTTATGGCTTCTACTCTTCATAAACCCCATAAATCAAGACAGCACAGGGCACATAGAACTCCCAGCCCCCTACCTTCTTGTTTAATTTAGCACCAACTTGGTGTGATGTGATTCTGTGAGTTTTTATAGTTTTTCTTTATTTGCTTCAACATAAAATAACAAATTATTTTCTTTCACGCCATCCTTCATTTCACTCAAGTGTACCAGTCTGTTTTTATGGTCCCCTTATGAAGTGATTGTGCTGTTTCTGATATCACTTCTCAATATGATTTCTGTGATTATTCTGATAATTCCTCAGCATCATTCTTGGTTTCCTAGCAGTCATAACTCTTTAGCTTGTCGCCTTTATTGCTATTGTTTCTTTAACCAGGAACCATTAACTCCTCCAAAACAAAGACTGCCTTATTTTTGTGTGCCTGGCATCTGTGCAGTGCCCAGCCTACAAGAACCTTGCAATAAATGATTATTCAAAGGAGAAATGTGGGAAGGAATGAAAGAAGACATGCTTGATCATTAAAACTAGCCTGTATTATCTTCAGATCAATATTATTCAAAATTCTAAAAAATGCCCATATGTAAAGGTATAAATGAAAAATCCTAAGTTAAAACAATTAATTTATAATAACACAGAAAAATTATAAAATATCTATGAACAAATCTAATGAAAGTTGTATAAGACTGCTATATAGAAAATTGCAAAATTCATAGAAATCAAGGAAGATTTAAATAAATAACGTGATTAACATGTTCATGCATTGGAATGTTCAATGTTTTAAAAATATCTATTCTTCCTAAATTCATCTATAAATTCAATATAATCTCATCTAAAATACTGGCAGGTATTTTGTGGAGTTAATCCTAAAATATATTTAAAAATACAAAGGGCCAAAAATAGTCCTACATAAAGATTACTACAAAAAGTCAAGCCTTATTATAAAGTTATTATATTTTTTAAAGTATGATATTAACTCAAGGATAAACATAGAGAACATGAAAAAGAAATGCACATCCAGAAACTGACCCATAATTAGAACTATCACCTGATTTATGATAAGGGTGACATAGCAGGGAAAGGATGGGGTTTTTACATAAATAATTTGCAGTCAGTTGAACATCTATATGGAAAACAGTGAATCATTTTTGGGGGGTCCCAAAAAAAGGTATTATATTCTATTGCAGATGTACAAGGTCTGACATTGAAGTTTGCAAACTTGCCACCATGCACTTACATTGGGAGCAATGTATAAACAACGTGGTCAGGGTTCATGACCTTGGTGTATCAGTGTCCTACACAGCTGTGTTCTAGTCTGTGTGTGGCAGTCTCTTGCTGAGTGGCACCCGTTATTGCTGTTGTGTGTTTTGGTTGCCCTTCGAAGACTGTTAGAACTTGCATTAGAGCAAGGAACAAACTTTAAATTTCTTGTTAAACTTAGCAAGAGTGGAAGTGGAATCAGGAGCATGTTAGTCCAAGTTAGTAGGGATAATGCCAGGAAGAAACAGCAGTGTACAAATGGATTGAATGTTTTTCTGAAGGGAGAAAAAACATCACTGCTGAAGAAAGGTCAGGAGGCCAATAATGAGCAGAACCAATGAAAACATTGCAAAAGTTCATTGAATTGCATATCAAAATTATTGACTGAATATGAGCAGCATAACAGAGCAAGTAAACATCAACAGAGAAATCGGTAGAAAAATCTTAACTGAAAATCATGGCATGAGAAAGGTGTGTACAAAAATGGTCCTGAAGGAGCTCACAGATGAACAAAAGCAAGGAGCTCACACAGCAATGTCTGTGAGGAGCTGTTAGCCAATAAACAGGTAACCGTATTGGAACACACTCCCTACTCACCTACTCTGGCCCCAATCACTTTTTTCTTTACTCAAAGACAAAGGAAATATTGAAAAGAAGACATTTTGATGACATTCAGGACATCAAGAATAATATGACAGCAGCTCTGATGGGTGTCCCAGAAAGCAAGTTCCAAAATTGCTTTGAAGAGTGAACTCAGCTCTGGCATCAGTGCAGAGAGTACACTGAAGGTAACCACAGTGATATTCAGCAATGGGGTATGTAGCACTTTTTCTAGGATGAGTTTGTGAACTTAATGGTCATACCTGTTATAAGGATCTAAATGTAAATGTAAAATAACAATTCTGTTTTTAAAAAATTAAAAAAAATCTTTAAAACCTTAAGTCAAGCAAAGATTACTTAAATAAGGTAGGATTTCACTAGGCATAAAAATACATAAATTAAACCTCCTTGCTAAATCAAAAATTTATATTAATCAGAATATGATTAAGAACTGTAAAGGAAATACATATGTTGTAAACTGGTGGAAAATATTTAATAGACAGGTATTGAACAAAGAATACAGTATTTGATTTCCAAGATACATGAGAACTCCTATAAATCAATGAGAAAATGGTAGACAATGGAATAAAAAAAAAAAATGGCCAAAGGTTTTGAAAAGACATTCTACGAATGAGGATATCCATGTGGCTAATAAACACATGAAAGATAGTTGATTTCAATAATCATCAGGGAAATACCAACTTAACCACAATGATAGACCATCTCCATACATAGGAGAACGGTTAAAACGAAAAAGACAATACCATATTGACAGAGATCTTTTACACGTGTACTGCTACTGGGAATGCAAATAAGTTCCACCAGTTCAGAAAACTGCCAGTATCTTATGAACCTGCGTGTATTCAAATTCAGTGACCCAGCATTTGAGAAGTGTATAACCCACAAAAACTACTGTCATAGAGTGGATTGTAACCTCCCCAAATCCATATTCTTAGCCCAAAATTCAAAGTCTTAACCCCCAATATGATTCTATTTATTTGGAGCTAGGGCTTTCAAGGAGGTAATGAATATTCAATGAGTAATAAGGATGGGGCCCTAATTCAGTAGAAACGGTGTCGTCATAAGAGGAGGAAGAGTCACCAGGAACAGGAGCACAGAGACAAGAATGTGTGAGGACACAGTGAGAGGAAGGCCATCTACAAACGAAAGAGAGAGACCCCTGAAAAAACCCAACTGCTGACCCATTACCTTTACACATGTGGTCTCTAAAGCTGTAAGAAAATAAATTTCTGTTGTTTCAATAGTGCAGTCTTCCCTATTTTGTTATGACGGCCTTAGTTCCCTAATACAAATCCATTCAGATGTTCACAAAAAGATTTGTACTAGAATGCTCCTACCCACACTACTGAGAATCATGAAAATCTGGTAATAGTCCAGATTCCCATCTGGTATAAATTATATAAAAAACCACATTTATTTATACAAGAGAATATAATTTGGCAGTGAAAATGCGCAGATTACAGCTAGACACAGCAAAATGAATAAATAACACAAACAAATTGAGCAAAAGGAACTAAGTACCAAAGAGTACGTGACAAATGATTCCATTCATATAAAATAATGATGAATCCGCAAAAATGGCTCATGTTAGAAATCAGGGGACTGGTTACCCTTGGGGGCCAGTAACAGGAAGGGAGGGTAAGGGGGCTTTCTGAGGTGTTGCTAATATCCTGATTCTCTATTTCAGTAGGCACTGGTTACATGCATGTCTCCTTTGTGAAACATCATTGAACTTACCAATTAATGCAGTTGGAGGTAGGTATATTATACTTCACTAACAACAAGCAAGTGATAGATCTGGGATTCAGACCCAGGCTTCCAGGCTCCAAATCTCTTAGCTTCTCATTACATTGATAGGTGGTTTTATGAAGCATATGGTCCTATGAAACAGTCTTAGACAACTGGGTGCGTTCCTCTCTCATAATCTCTACCAACAATTCATATCATTAAAGATGTAAAACTTTTGCTGTGACTAAACAGTTATGTGTAATAAGTTTCTCTTTACTGAACCTCCTCTTCCTTTTCTTTTCAGAACATTTTTGTTCTCCCCAATTCAGAGAGCAAGCATCTTCTGCACTCATCATTTTCTCCTGTAAAGCTCAGAAGCTGGCAAGGTTTTGCTACTCACAAAACACTGTTCATGCTTACACTGACTTAAAGTGTCTCATGCTGAGTCCCGGGAATTTTGCAAAGCCCATGGCTTTAAAAGTTCTCAGAGACCATTTAACCTTTAGTTCATCAAATGCATCCAAATTCTAAGGTATAGAAAGCAGTCCTACATGGGTTTCTCTTCTTACTTTTAGCTTGTAACTTTACATTTAAATCTCCCAAGTAGTTACACTTTCACCTAATAATTTTCTTTTTGCATTAACCATTTTTGTTCCATAATGAAGTCATCTGAGGAATGTTTCTCAAGTGTGGCACAAGCCAAAGGAAGAGCCCCCATTCTGTTAGGCTTGTCAAAAATCAAATGGTGATGCATGGCTGGGTCCACCACTAGATTCTCTATTCTATTCCATGGATCTATATCTCTATTTTTGTGCCAGGACCATGCTGTTTTGATCACCACAGAGTTCTAGTATAACCTAAAGTCTGGTAACATGATGCTTCCAGATTTATTTTCATTTCTAAGAATTGTATTGGCTATTCAGGGTTTTTTTTTCTGGTTCTGTACAAAATGAAGTACTATTTTTTCAGGTTCTTCAAAGTGTGATATTGAGGCTTTGATAGGGATTGCATTAAATCTGTAGATTGCTTTAATGATGCTAATTCTTTCCAGCCACGAGCATGGTATGTTCTTCCATTTGTTAATGTTGACTGCTATCTCATTTCTCAGGGTTTCATAATCCCATTTATAAGGGGTAAGAGATTTTAACAGAAACTTTTCTGAAGATGACAGATGAATGGCCAAGAAAAATGCTCATCATCTTTAATGAAAAAATGCTCACTGTCTTTAATCATGAGAGATATGCAAATAAAAACCATTCTGAGATATCACCTAACCCCAGTGAGATTACCTCACATCACAATGTCCTACTTCTGAAGATGCTGGCATGGATATGGAGAGAAGGTAACACTTTTACACTGCTGATGGCATTACAAACTAATTCAACCTTTATGGAAAGAAATGTGGAGAATTAAAGAAACTAAAAGTAGACCTCCTATTTGGTCCTGCAATCTCATTACTAGATATCTACCCAGAAGAACAAAAATCATTTTACTACAAAGACATTTGCACCAGAATGTTTACTACAGCTCAATTCATAATCAGCAAGTTGTGAAAGCAACTCAAAGGCCCATGAACCCATGAATGGATTAACAAACTATGGCATATGGATACCATGGAATACTATTCAGCCATAAGAAAAGATGGAGACTTTGCATCTTTATGTTAACCTGGGTGGAGGTGAAATACCTTCTTAGTAAAGCATCACAAGAATGGAAAAAAATCGGATGTACTCAATACTAATATGAAACCAATATACAAACAAGTACATGCCCACACTAATGATAAAACACAAATACAGTCTAGCAAGAGGAACTGAGAGAAGAGAGAAGGGAGGGGAGAGAAAGAAGGGTGATGGGTGGGATCTCACCTAATGTGCACAATGTGAGGGTGTCCAGCATGCCCCCTGGGTGAAGGGCTCTTGTAATTCTTGAACTTTATCTTAGAAGTGAAAAAAGTATAACCTGAAAAATTATACTTTCATGTTAATTTGAAATAAAAATTATAAATAAATAAATAAAGTTTTAAAACTTAAATTAGATTAAACCTCAGATGTGTTCAATTCAAAGTCTTTATCATTGTTGATTGTCCACAGTTCTAAGCAGCGTTTTCACCAATTTCTAAATGCGCACTACTGGCTCAGCACTTGTAGCTCAGTGGTTAGGGCGCCAGCCACATACACCTGAGCTGGTGGGTTCGAATCCTGCCTGGACCTGCCATACAGCAATGACAATCACAACCAGGCATTGTGGCAGGTGCCTATAGTGCCAGCTACTTGGGACACTGAGGCAAGAGAATCGTTTAAGCCCAAGAGTTTGAGGCTGCTGTGAGCTGAGACACCATGGCACTCTACCCAGCGAGAAACTCTGTCTCAAAAAATAAATAAATATGCACTACCTTATGCACATGATAAAAATAATTTTATTTTACCTTGAAGGAAATATAAGAAAAATAATCAAAACTATTTTTAAGTAAAATAATTTGTATTTGTTATTTTTCACATAGGTACTATTATATCATTGCACTTTACCAGTTCTACATTTGACAAAAACATATGAACCTTAGAATTTACTGAGTCAGTGTGTCTGATTCTTTGCCACTTTCTGACTGGTCTTTGGTGGTCATTGGGCATACTCTGCTCTCTGCCACATTTTCAGAAAAGATACTCATTTCCACATATCCCTTCTCAGCTTTCGCACATCAGTTCCCTGTTCCACTCTCCAAAAGCTGCTGTTGTCAATCAGCAGCCTGTTTCTGCTGATCCACGAAGGAAAACCAACGCCATCTCTTTTTCTGTTTCTCCCCCTCCCCTATTCTCCTTCTCTCCTTTCCTTCCTCCCTCCCTCCCCCTCTCTCTCCTACTTAATTTTTGGAAAAACAATTGCACATGAAATAATAAAGACCCCAATATATGATGTTTTCATACATATCATACAAAGATATGTCTTTTTATTTTTGCCTCAAGATAAACAGAAGCAGGAGATTTTTATGTGGAAAAAATAAATGCATTGCAATGTTTCAAGAAAAAAAATTAAAATGTAGCTGGATTCTATAGCCTCAGATATAATTCCCTTACTTGAGTCTAGACCATCGTGGCTATAATCTATGGGTCTTTTCTTTCTAGACCATTCTAAAACGCATTCTCTCAGTCCCTGTTCGGCTTCTTGAGTCACTTTTCCTGTTTTGCACCTCATTCCTTATCTCATTGCTCATGACTTTATTTCTTATTTAGTCTAATGGATGAAATTACCATATTGCTTCCCCTTGTAATTTATATGAGAAGGTATTAATTTTCTTAATAAATTCAGATATTTATCAGGAGCCTACCATGTACCAGGCACTGTTTAAGGTGCTAAGGCTACAGATTTGAACAAAAACAATTAAGGAAGAGTAATACTAATAAATAAATAACACGATGCCAGAAAGCAAAAAGGAAATTATGGAGACACGCCTGCTGATAATAGCATCAAAAAGAATAAAATATTTAGTAATACATCTAATGAAGGGGATGGAAGAAGTGTATTGAAAAACCATGAAATACTGATGGAGAAATTTAAAGCTGAGAAAAATAAGCAGACATCCCATGTCCATGGGTTGGAAGAATTAAGATCACTAAAATGTCTATGTAACCCAAAATAATCTATAGATTCAATGCAATCCCTGTCAAAATCCCAAAGTTATTCATTATAAAAAATTGGAGGGGGGACCCCTCTAAAATTCATATGAAATGTCAAAAGACTCCAAATAGCCAAAGGAATCTTGAGCAAAAGGAGCAACGCTGGAGGCATCACCCTTCCTAATTTCAATATGTACACCATGGTACTGGCACTAAATAGATATATAGACCCAAGAAACAAAATGCACAGTGCAGGAATAAACCCATGTTTCCACAGTCAACTGATTTTCTACAGAGTTCCATGGATATATAATGGGGAAAGGACAATCTTTTCAAAAAATAGGATTGGGAAAAATGAAATTGGACCTTTATCTTTCAACATACACAACAATTGACTCAAAAAGTGTTCACGATCTTAAGGTAAAATTTGAAACTCTAAAGCTTCTGGACTAAAACTTAAGGTAAAAGCTTCTTGACATTGGTTTTGACAAGGATTTCTTGGATGGGCACCCAAAAACACAGGCAAGGAAAGCCAAAATAGATAGGGGGGCTACAACAAATTAAAACAATTTCTACACAGCAAACAATCAATGGAGTAAAAAAGGCAAAGTATGGAATGGGAACAGATATAATAATAGCAAACTTTATATCTGATGAAGAGTTAATATCCAAAGTACATAAAGAATTACGACAATTCAACAGCAAAATAATAATAATTATGTTTAAAAATGGGCAAAAGACTGAAGACATACAAATGGCCAACAAATTGATGAAAAGATGCTCAACATGACAGGGAAAGATAAATCGAAATCCCAAGGAGATATCCCCTCACACTGATTAGGATGGCTATTATCAAGAAAACAAAAGACAAATGTGGGCAAGATCGTGGAGAAATTAAAACTCTTGAACACTACTAATGTAAAATGGTGCAACCACCATGGAACACAGTGTGAGGGTTCCACAAAAAATTAAAAATATAATTAATTATCATATGTGATCTAGCAATACCACTCCTAGGTATACATCTGAAAGAATTAGAATGAGTGCAGAAGAGGTATCTGCACTCCCATGTTCTTGCAGCATTATTCACAATAGCCAACACTTGAAACCAACTCAAATGTTCATTAGAGATGAATGGGTAAAGAAAATGTGGTATAAATACACAGTGGAATATTAGTCAACCTTAAAATGAAAGGAAATCTTATCATTTGTGACAACACTGATGGATCTGGAAGACATTGTGCTAAATGAGATAGGTCAGTTACAGGAGGACAAATATTTGCATGATTTCTCTTATATATACGAAGCATATAAACTAGCCAAAGATGTAGAATATAGAATGTTCTTAGAAGAGGATGGGGAAGGGGGACTTGGGGAGTTGTTACTCAATGGGAATAAATTTATGCTTATACAAGGTGAATAAATTTCAGAGACCTGCTGTACAACTTGGTGCATACAGTTACTAAGATATTATGCCCTTAAAAATTTGCTAAGAGGTAGATCTCACTCTAAGCATTGTCTCAAAACCAAATAAAACAAAGGAATACAAGGAAACTTCTGGAAGTTATGGATATATTGTTATCTGCTTATCATGATGGTAATGTGAATATAGACATTTGTCCAAACTCAGCAAATTGTGTGTGTTAATCATATGCAGCTTTTTGTGTATCAAGTATACCTCAACAAACATGGACAGACGCTATAACTATAAGTAAATAAATTGGCATGAAGGAATAGTGAGTTAGGGGTGGAGAGACTATTTTAGAGAGTGTCGTAAGGAAGTCCTCTCTAAAGAGAAGCCTCAAGAAACAGGACCTTAATGAAATGAGGGATCAAGATAAGGAAACATCTGGGGTAGAGCATCTCAGCCTGGAGGAGGGGGGCCAAGGAAAGAGGCTCAGCAAGCAGAAGTCCCCGTGGAAGGGGGAAGCACAGCAGGTTTAAGGACCCCTCGTAGGGTGACTAGAGAAGCTGGACAGGAAGAAGGTCTAAGGAAGAAAGGAGTTTGGACCGCTTCCTGGGACAGAGCATGCCTTTTAGGCAGTGGTGACAAGGAGTTAGAAATTTATTTGGCATTTACCTTCCAAATTATATTTAGAAATACATTTTGACTGTTTCAGTCACCAGAAGACTTTGTAAGAGTCTTTGTAAGAGACTTTGGTCTCTCTCTTAAGCAGGAGAACAACTTGAAATGACTTAGATTTTTATTTGGTTTGCGGGTTGGGGTGTGAAGAATTGACGGTAGGGGTAGCAAGAGTAAAGGGGACCCCTCAGGTCACCCCTGTCTCTCCAAGCTCGGGTATGCCTGGAACACCAGATTTTGGCAGTTTATTTTACCCTCCTTCCTCACCTGTGAGTCTCACCTGACTCACACCTAAGACTCTGTCACTCTTCTGCTATATCAACAGGGGATTTCTCAGCTGGTTCATGTTACTGAGCAAATATCCACACAGCCACAACTAACTTACACTTATTGGAGTGCACTCTATAGCTACTCTAGAATACACCACCAGGATGCTGGACTATTCTAGAATTGTTATTTTTTTATATTTAACATTCTTGTATTTTACTGGGCCTTGAATTTAAGCTCTCTGTAGCTGAAACCACCTAAGATCAATATGTATCCACAGAAATTTAATTTCATTCTAATATCATTCTTAGGAAAGTGTAAAAGAAAATAAATGTTCTTTCCTAAGCTTCCTCGTCAAGTTATCTTAATGACTTGCACAAAGTCGCTAGAAAATGGAGACATCAGTTCCTGAAAAGTGTTGGAATTTGGCATTAATCCACAGCTTGAAAAGGCCAGTGGGAATGTTACAGAAACATTCCAGTGGATTTTGTACAGGTCAAGGAAAACCATGTTTTTTCAAACATCATATGCCTTATTTATTTACAGCACCAGATATGTGCAGGCTTCTGGTGTTGGTGGAATGCAGCTGACCTCGTAGAAGATTTCTGGCTGCTCAATTACACTTTGAAGTTGTTAACGTTTTCCAGAGCAAGTATCCCAAATTCCTGATTACACAAGGTACAGCATGTACAGCAAAGGCACTGGTCTAAAGCAGAGTCAAGCTCTAGAATACAGATAACCGCTGCCAGTCGTAGTGCTGCGTTACCCCTACTGAACAGAATGAGAATGGTGGAGGCTGGGAAGGCTTTGAAAGTAGGAGAAGGGTTCCTCATGACTTTCCTTGTGAACAGGGGCCTCAGATCAGCCTGCAGTGAACATCAGAGAGATTCACGTTACCCCAGTGTGATAAATAATGGAACACAATGCATGATTGTCAGCAAGTTCTTAGAACCTTCTCAGACCCAAGCTACCATGCAGAATGCATTACCTCAGGCTCCACAGGGTCACGAGGGAGGTAACCAAGTGTTGGGACAAGTAAATAGACATGATTGTGCCAAACTCCTGCCATTATAACAGCCCTTTAGTAAAAGTGGAATTCCATTTCGCTCAGCTGCTTTCCCTACTCTGCTGGGAAAGAACAAATGGTCTTTGCAAAAAGCAATCTTGAGTGTGCAAATGTAGCTTCTAACTTTCTAGTTCAATCAAAGACCAGGCGGCAGAATTCATTTTTGAGATAAATACTTTATCTGTTATTCTCACCTGAAAATATTATGGTTACATGAAAAATACTTCATGAAATTTAGTATTTCAAAAAAGAGAGGCAATGACGCAGGAAAGCCGATACGTTGCAGCTCTGTGTAACTCATCCGGACCCTGGGATAACAGGGCTGGAATAAAACTGGTGCTTCTTCTGAAACAGCTTTCAAATTCTTCTACTTTAGAGACCAGTAAGATGACTCTTCACCACACCCAGGACTAAAGTCACTCCAAATGTGTCTGTCCCAGATAGTGGAAGGGGGACAGCAGTCAGCCGGCCTCCCATTCCTTGTTTGTCCAGCTTCTGGACAAACTAAGCAATCTGAGTCCTGAAAAAAATTAACGTGTCCCAAATTGCTTAACTTCTTTTTAAGGGATAGTATGCACTTTGGCCCATATATCAGAATAAAGCAGCTGACCCAGCACCAGCTCAGGAAGCAGGAGATGCGAGTCTGACCTGACTCACCTGATCAGCTGACTGTGTCACCAAAGTCGTGGACTAATCCCGCTACTTAAGCACGGCCTCTGCTACCCTTCCTCCCCAGCACATATTCTCTCTGTTTCCTTCATAGCACTTAATACAACTTGCAGTTATTTTTATTTTCATATTTATTTACTGATTCTTCCACTAAAATATAAATTACATAAAGACATAAACTCTTCGCTCTTGTTCAACTTTATATATTCCAGAACCTACTGCTTATACAAAATACAAATTTAGTAAATATCTGTTGAATGAGATAAAGAGTCTTTGAACTTATTTTTCTCAACTGTGATTCAGGGAAAAATTTACGTACTTCACAAGATGATCTTTAATATCTAATGGTATCATAGACTTAAAATGTTTTATGATGTAAACATAGAAGAACAGTGAACTGTTGTTATTATGTATTCAATATGAAAAAGTTTTCTAAGTCAAGAGAAAATAGCATCTCTTCCTCTATAACCAAAGCACGGATATTCTAAATGTTAATTTACATAATACAGAGTTGTCAAGCATAGGTTTCTAACCTATGAACTAGCCTTCATATTTTAAAAAAATTGGACAACTTTATATTCTATATTTTATGGTTTTCATTGATATAATAATTGATTTAATATGGTGTAATGCCATTTATAAGGCAATGTTTTGTCTGAGTTTGGACACATCTCTTCATGAATTTAAGGAGTAAACTCGAACTGTTCATGGCACACCACCTTTCTGTTTCATATTTATGCGGAAAATGTATTTAGATGCCTTTGTTCTTGGAGAATCTCAAGTAAGGTAGGAAAAGCATCAGGAATAAGGCCGAGAGAAGAGAGACGTTTTTAGAAGTAGCAGCTCACTTAAAGGAAGCCAGACTATGGTGTCAGAATACAGCATCAAATAGCTGTATGCAGGTGCATAGCTCTGGCAGAATGGAAAGGCAGAATGGAAACCTGAACAGGGACAGCTAAACATGGTTTATCAACCCAAACACTAAAATCATGAATTTAAAATATGCATTTTAGTAAAAACAATAGCGATTATATTGTTTGATTCTCCAGTAAAGTAGCTTTGCATTATTGAAATAGCTACATCAGTTAGGACTGGGTAAACCTTCAAGTAACAGAGAACTCAATTTGCAGTAGTTTAACAATAAAGAAATATTTTTGTTGACAAGTCCATTAGCGATAATGGACTCCAGGCAACAATGGAATAGCTCAAAATATCCACACTGCCATCTCCGTGATTCTCCTGGCTTTTTTCTTTTTTTTTAACTAGTGTGAGACAAATACCACTTCCTTCAAGGGTTAAAGAAGGAAAGACGAGAGTGCTGATAAAAGTTCACCAAAGGAACTTAAGTTCTCTGTTACTGGAAGGTTTACCCAGTCCTAACTGATGTAGCTATTTCAACAATGCAAGCTACCTTGCTGGAGAATCAAGCAATATAATGGAATTCAAGGTTTAAAGAAGGAAAGACGAAGGTGCTAATAAAAGTTGACCAGAGGATTCTCCTTATATCTCAGGGAGTCCTGTGGCACTCCCGGATGCAAAAGAGGCAGGGAAGAGTATTACTCAACCCTATAGAAAAGAGAGAAAACTAAATTAGAGAGGCAGGATTGGGCAGATCAACCTACAGTATCTTCTATATTTCTTTTTTCTATTACCATCTGCATTTTTGTACATTCGACTCCAAAATATACAATCTCTCTTCAAAGGAGATATTATATCTTTTTTTGGGTAACTTTCACTTTTCTCTATATCAGTAGGAATTTTGGCAAATATTATCATGAATGATTCTCACTTAGTTTTTCTTAGATTTCTATACGTTAAAATTTAAGTACTGGTTTGGAAGTGGAAAAAAATTACAATACAAACTAGGATTTTAAAACCACGATCATTAATGGATGGATTATTTAGCGGATTTCCTAAGATTCTTGACTAATAAGGCATGTCATCCAAAATAATCTTCTCTGTCCTTTTGGGAATTCAAACTATTTAGGGTTGCATAATACTATTCCAATACATACGTAGCTTACTGCACAAATGTCACCATTTCAGCTAGATAGTCTCAAAAGAAAACATAAATATAAAAGATAGAAAAATAATTTTACTGCTGCAACAACCCCGGCCAGATCTATGCTTATCTATGTTGAAAGACCAATTGCGTAAAAGAAGTTCTAAAATTTATTTTTAGGAGACTATGAGAAAAAGCATCCAAAAGGACATCCATGGGACGTTTCTCCCACGTTCTTATTTAAAACTGGCATCTCATTGCTTAAGAGTTATTTTTCTGCATTCTGAATCACATCATTTTGAGAAAGCCTGGTTAAAAGTCATCCCGTTCATCACTAAACTCTAAATTCAGATCCATTCAGTTTCATTCAACAGACACATTTATTGAGGATTTACTGGGCGTTAACAGTAGGGCAGGGGAAGCACAAAGACCCTCATGCCACAGTGGGGCAGGAAGCTACACTTTTTATGTTGGGATGGTATAATGTATGCAAAATGTAGGAAGAATAGCATGCTTTAGGGGGGGCAGAGGAGACGAGCACCCCTTTAATACCACCCAGCTGAGCAAGCCAAGGAGTTTGGGGGACAAAGCAGATGACCCCTGCCTCTTGAAGACAGGTTATTACTAAGCCCCAGAAAAGATCATTATAATCAGAGACGGCATTATTTTCTGTACTACAGGCTTTCATTGATACGGTAATTGATGAATATGTTATAATGCCATTTATAGGGCAACCTTTGGGAGGGTTGCCATTTTCAATATTTAGGTCTTCATATGTCCCCTACTTGTGATTTCCTCCCTTATGTGATTCTAGTCACAATACTTCCAACACATGAAAATCAATCACCTATCTATTCCTTACAGTTCCTACTTTTCACAAAAGCACTTGAAAGAACAGAAAATGTTTGGGAATTGTTTTTTTTAATTTGTCTTTGCTCTTCTAATTGTTACTTAGATTACCAGAATCGCCAAGTCAAATTAAAATGATCAGAGGATCTCTCAGCATTCTGAACAATAACAGTATTGCACATGCTAAGCCTCCACCCAGTTCTTCAATTATTGCTATATCTTTCTTCTTTCTTCTCCCTTTATTTTACTGTTTCCTACCCCTATTCTAAGTTTTTTTCTCTTTTTTTTTAAATTTCAGGTTAATATGATGGTACATAGGATTAGGTTACATTGTTCGCATTTGTAAGGCAATGTCCACATTGTAGTTGAGTCCTGCGCCCAGGAAGTGTGCCATATACCCCTATATGGTACCCATGAGGTAGGAATTTAACGAAGGCTCTTGGCGCTCCCTCCCTCTTTAAATTTAATGTTTTTTCTCTCATGTGGGCCTATATAGTTGTTGATTTACTAGTTTCAGCCTAACACTGAGTATGTGGGATACTTGCTTTTTTATTCTTGAAATACTTTACTTAGGAAAATTAGCAAATTAGTACAGCCTTTTGGATAGAAGTATGGAAAATTTTCAAAGAACTGAAAGTAAACCTCTCCTTTGGTCCTGTAATCCCATTACTAGGTTTCTACTCAGAAGAATAAAACTCATTTTACCATAAGAATATTTGCACTTGGCTCGGCGCCTATAGCTCA
>NW_003852431.1:8337466-8343467 GCF_000181295.1 Otolemur garnettii
AATATTTGCACTTGAATGCTCATAGCAGCTCAATTCACAATTGCAAACATGTGGAAAAACCAGAGTGTCCATCCACACATGAATGGATTAATAAACTGTGGTGTATATATAGTATGGAATACTATTCAGCCATAAAATGATGGAAACTTTGCATTTTTTTTTTTTTTTTTTTTTTTTTTTTGGCCAGGGCTGGGTTTGAACCCGCCACCTCCGGCGTATGGGATTGGCACCCTGCCCTTTTGAGCCACGGGTGCCGCCCCAACTTTGCATCTTTTGTATTTACTTTCTCTAAGCTTTAATCAGTCTGCCTATGCCACAACACACAACAGAAGAAGAATTATTGGCATTTTTACTCTTCTCAAGAAATAATTGATTAAAATGAAGCAGGATAAGTGTTTTTTAACCCAATGTTCACACTTATTCCTAATGCTTGCCTTTTACAAGAGCTAAAATCAATGTTCTTGACTCTTAATCCTTCCCACAGCTGAAGTGAGACTAAGAAGTGAACAGTGATTTAGATTTGTGTAATCATAAGTAGTCTAATGATGACTTCAAGAGGATTGTAAAACAAACCAACAAACAAAAAGCTTAACCCTATGTGTGGACGTGCACATTTTTCTGAGTGGCAGTCCTCAGTTCTCATCAGATTTTCAGAGAGACCTAAGATTGGGGGGCTGGGGGAGGAACAAAAGTTAAAAACTATTGACCAGAAGATGTTCAAGTAATCAAATATACTTAATTACATGTGGGGTAACAATATAGACTCATCTCTCATCAAGTTCTCTTCCCTTCCCTTTAACTTTTTAATTAATTTCTTTTTCTCTTTGATCTTAATCTTTTGTCTCCTCCTATACCTGAAACCAACTCCAGAAGCCAAAAAGTTAGAAAATAACAAAACACAAGGGTACTACCCAATCTGTGTGACTTTCAAATAATGATGAAGGATGACAGAAAAGATACTTGAGCATCAGAAGAGCTATATGGTCAATGCTGAATTTCAATTTCCCATAATCCTCAAGAATTTAAGCACACTCGTGGAGAATCCTCATCTCCCTCCACACCCACTCACCTCTCTCAACATTCCCCTCCTCCCCAAACAGTGCTATGCCATGGCCAATATTTTGCTTCAACTGCGTGAAACTGACCCCCACTTTATAAATACACATTCTATGCCACATACCACTTTAGGTGCTTAGAGCAAATATGATGAAACAAGATGAGGGTGCTATTTTTGCAAATACACTTGAACATATATATACCTTCACATTTACATGACATTCTTCCTTCAAAGTAGTCACCTTCTTTGAGGCTGACTCATTTCTCAAAATTTTAGAAACATTTTCAGATCTAGTTTAGTCTCATTAATATAAAACAAAGGTTCTCAATGTAGGGTACATACTGAAATAAAAAGGGAAGATGTGGAAATTACCAATGTCAATAATGCAACCTGAACATTTTAATTTAATTGTACTAAAACAATAAGAGTAAGGACCAATTGATACCCCTGTCAGTACTTCTTGAAATTCATATGAAAAGGATACTAAGAAAATAATCTCATCCACAATTGCATCAATAACAAAAAAAAAGTATTTAAGAATAAATGTAACCAAGGAGGTGAAAGAGTTTTACACTGAAAACTATAAAATACCAATGGAAGAAGCTAAAGCAGACTTGAATAAATCCACGTGTTCATGGATTGGAAGAAAATAATACTGTTAAAATGTCCATAAAACCCAAAGCAATCTACAAATTTAATGCAATCTCTAACAAAATCCCAAAGACATTTTTTACAAAAATAGGAAAATATCCTAAAATTTGTTTGGAACAACAAAAGACTGCAAATAGAAAAAAAAATCTTAAGTAAGAATAACAAAGCTAAAGTTATCATATTCCTGGTTTCAGAATGTATTACAAAGCTTCTGCAATCAAAACAGTATGGTACTGGCCTGGAAACAGAATATAGACCAATGGAACAGAATAGAACCAGAAATAATCTATGAATATAAAAAAATAAATAAATCTATGTATATAAATCAACTGATCTATAATAAGGGTGCCAAGACTATTAAATGAGGAAAGGATAGTCTTTTCAGTAATTTGTGTTAGGGAAAGCTGGTTATCCACAGGCAAAAGAATGAAATTGAATCCTTATCTATACCATACAAAAAAAATTAATTTACTTTGGATTACACATTACATTAAGAACCTAAATGTAAAATCAGAAATCATAAGATTCTAAGAAGAAAACATAGGGAAAAATCTTCCTAACAATGATCAATTGATTTGGCAATTATTTCTTAGATGTGACCGAAAACATAGACAACAAAAACAAAAATAGATAAATGGGATTATGTCAAACTTAAAAGCCTTTGTACAGCAAAAGAAACAGTTACCAAAATAAAAATAAAACTTACAGAGTGGAAGCAGATATTTGCAAACCATACATCTGTTATATAAAATATATGAAGAATTTCTAAATCTTAACACTAAAAAAACAAATAATCCAATTTAAAGATGGGTGAAGAAACTGAATAGACATTACTCCAAAGAAGACATACAAATTATCAACTGATATATGAAAAAATCTTCAGCCTCACTAATTATCAAGAAAATACAAATCAAAACCACAATGATATATTATGTCAGACCTGTTATGTGTATTATAGAGTGGCTATTATAAAATAGAAGAAGGTAACAAATGTTGGCAAAGATATGGAGAAGAAATTGAAATCCTTGTATATTGTTGGTAGCAACAGAAAATGGTACTGCTGCTATGAGAACAGTATGGCTGTGTCTCAAAATATTTTTAAAAACAAAACTACCAAATAATCCAGTAACCCCACTTCTGGGTGTGTATAGAAAAGAATTGAAATCAGGATCTGCAACCTTGTGTTCATCACAGCACCAGTCACAGCATCTAGGATATAGAAACAACCTGAATATCCATTACAGATGAATGGATAAAGAAAGTTGCAGTGTATACATCATACATACAAGGGATATTATTCACCCTTTACAAGGAAGAAAATTTGACCATTTGTGACAACACGGATTGATCTGGAAGACATTATGTTATGTGTGTAAGACAGTCACAGAAAGACAAGTAGTGCATGACCACTCTTACGTGAGACATCTGAAATAGCCAAAGGCATAGACATAAACAACACAGTGGTGTTAGCAGAGGATGGGGTAAGGAGTATGTGGGTGTTGCTGTTCAATGGGTACAAATTTACAGTAAGTTCCAGAGAATTGTTGTTCAACCTACTGCCTATAGTTAACAATTAGTTCTACTTAAAAATTTGTTAAGAGGGTATAGATCGTGTTGAGTGTTGTTACCACAAAAACAAAACAAAGGCTACAATATTTGGAATGGCAAATAATATAAAAAAATAAGAGGAAAGGAGAAGGAGCTATAGTTAGAGTTGAGTGATGGCTATATTGGGGTTCATTATAACATTCTACCTGCTTTTGTACATGTGAAATTCTTTATAAAATTAAGTTAAAAATGCTGCTGGTTAAGAAGGGTGGAGATATATTTTTTACTTGATACAAGTTTAAAGGAAAGCTGAAAGCAGATAATTCTTTTTTCTATAAACTGATTCTTCCATCTGACCTCTCCTTTTCACTTTCAATGTCACAGCCAACCTATAAATATTCATTACTTGACCCGTAGATCCTGTAGTCACTCCTACCTAAGTCCCCTTACTTCAACATCTCAAATCCACCCCTTTCCACTCTCCCATTAGAATCTTTATGCCATCCACCTGGCATATACTGTCCAAGGGCATTCTGTATGTAGATTTCTTGACCAATTTTCACCCTTTGTCCCTAACTATTCCTTTCCCTCTTCTCTAACCCGACATACTAGAAAAACCAGTCTGTTTATTTTTCTAAATATGCCATATTCATTTTGCTGTAGATGGATAATCCTTCTCCTCTCTATTCATTCCAATTCTGTCTTTTAAAATTACTTCATTTCCCTAAATAATTGTTTTATTTCTGAATATTAAAGTAAATGAATTATAAAATATATTTCTATACTTCAATCTTTAAAAATACATGTATAACAAATATACATGTATTTCATCTTTAATAGGTGGATGGTATTTACTTAATTTGCCCAGCGTAATGTCAGTTTCTTGGAAGTTATTATATATTTGAATATTCCAAGTGGAAGGACCTAAGAGAGGAGTTCTTTGCTGCCTCAAACTAGTTTTTGACATCAAATCTAAACCTAACTTGATAAATTCTACCATTTTGAGGTTTTGCTTACATTGGGGGTGGTTCAAAGTATTTCTAAGGATAAACAACTAAATGATAAAGATGTTGAAAAATGTAAAATGAATGTTCTTTTTGCTTTTCTCTCACAGTTTGCAATCCAGGGTCTTATGAGATGCTTTTGCCTGCTGAAGACTGAGGCTGCCTAGAAAGCGGTGAGCCAGCTGACGCCCTAAGTGTCTGCTCTACGGCCACTGTCCCTGTGCAATGCTTTTCATAAGGCCTTGCTGGTGTTAACCTCAAAGGAATGCAGTTTGCCTGGGGCCAAGGCCTCCACAGCATATCCATGGAAATCAGCACTGTGGCAGGGTGTACAGTATCAATCTACAGAGCGAAAACAAGGGCCCCTTGATAGGATAAACATCTTAGGTCCAGTGCATCATGAGATTCAAGATAAAATTGGATTTCTACTTAAAAACACACATTATGTAATAGAAGGTCTCTGTCCCCATTAAATTTGTCTTCACTCCAAGTATTTTCGCTCTCAAAACACTAAACATTGCAGTCCTTTAATTTACATGAGGTTAGATTAGCTTTACATGTATGAGTTTTACAAACTTTTTGCTTATGTTAAGGACTTGGTCACTCAAACAAAGATCTAACAACTATTGTGAACAGCCTTAAAACCTGTGTGTGAATAAGCTACTTTAAAAACCTGCATAGTCTTAGGGTACCTTGTATGTAGACAATTTAACAAATTGTCTTCAGACCCCTTTTTTGGTAAATTCTTCCTTGGCAACCATCACATAACTCTCCTTGTTCTCTTCTTTGACTTCAATTTTTTTCTCAGTCCACCGCTCATGTTGATTTTTCCAGAATATCATCCTTGATGTGTGCCCAACAAACTCTCTCTCTCACTGTTCACTGTTTGTTACTTTTCCACGTTACCCTGCTACCAAGCACCTCATTTTCTCCTAACCAGCCAGTTCCTGATTTCAATCCCTGCAATGATTCACCTGGGCCCCACTGAGATGCTCTCTCACCCCCAACTCTTGCTGGCAGGGATGTGGAACAACCGTCACTCTCTTCCACTACTGGTGGGAATGCAAAATGGACAACTTTGGAAGACAGTTAGAGAGTGTCTTACAAAGCTGATCACAGCCTTATCACATGATAAATCAATTCTGCTCTTGGGTATTTATCTAAATTAATTAGGAAGTTAGGTCCACAAAGAAACGTATACATGGGCGTGTAATAGCAGCTTTATTCATAATTACCAAAACATGGATAAATGTGAATGTATAAATACATTGTTATGTGAAAAGAAATGAGCAGTCAGGCTGAAAAAAGATAAGAAAAAACTTTAAATGAATATTCTAAAAGTGTGTGTGATTCCAATATTGGGTATCCTAAAAAAGGAAAAATTACGAAGACAGCCAAAAAAAAATCATTGGTCTCCTGCTACTAGATGGAAGGGAAGGGCACAGCCCAGAGGATTGTAAGGGCAATGAATCGACTTAATCCAACTACCATGGGAGATGCACCCCATTCATGATATGTTTGTCCAAATCCACAGAGCACACAACACCAAGAGGGAGCCCTAATATTAGCTACAAACGTTGGGTGATAGTGAGGTGTCAGTGTAGTTCATTAACTGTCACAAATGTCCCCCTCTGGGGGATGTTGATGGTGGGGGAGGCTCTGTGTAGGGGAGCAGAGCAGGGAGCACACAGACTAACTATCACAAATGCACCCCTCTGGGGGATGTTGAGGGTGGGGGAGG
>NW_003852431.1:8343487-8355890 GCF_000181295.1 Otolemur garnettii
GGTGGGGGAGGCTCTGTGTAGGGGAGCAGAGCAGGGAGCACACAGACTAACTATCACAAATGCACCCCTCTGGGGGATGTTGAGGGTGGGGGAGGCTCTGTGTAGGGGAGCAGAGCAGGGAGCACACAGACTAACTATCACAAATGCACCCCTCTAGGGGAGGAGCAGAGCAGAGAGCACACAGACTAACTATCACAAATGCACCCCTCTGGGGGATGTTGAGGGTGGGGGAGGCTCTGTGTAGGGGAGCAGAGCAGGGAGGACACAGACTATCACAAATGCACCCCTCTGGGGGATGTTGAGGGTGGGGGAGGCTCTGTGTAGGGGAGCAGAGCAGGGAGGACACAGACACTTATTGCAATGTCTACTCATTTTTGAGGTGAACCTAAAACTGCTACAAAGAATAAAAGTCTATTACTTTTTAAATTAAAAATACCAACTCTGGATCAATGCAACAGAAAGCTGCTGAGCACTCCTGGAAAAACAGAACAGCTGTGAGGATGACGCCTCTAGAAGCTGGTCATCTCCACTGCCCTGTCCGTGCTGGTCTGCACTCCCCATGCTGGTCTACACACCCCGATCCCCTCCTTTTCATGTTCCTCTCCTCTTCTGTGCCCAACTTGGACTTCCATTGAAATTTTCTACTTAACCTTACCCACTTGTACTCATACATTGGTATTGCTTGAGAAAAGGAAGATTTGTAAACAAGATCTCTTGCACTTCCTTTCTCACCTACAAATGTGTCCGCATCTGTTCCCGCTCCCAGATGCCCCTGGCCCACACATGCTTTCTGTCTGCATGGAAGAAGGGTCTCTGCCTCTCCAGGGTCAGCCGCTCCCCTGTACTTTTGCCCCCAGTGTCTCCTCCCCACCATTCAGACACATTCTTCTACTGTTCACTAAATAGCTGCCCCTCTCTCAGCTGGCTTCCCCTCTCCCACAAACGTGGCTAAATCTTTCTCACCTTAAAGGAAATATTGCCTTGACCCCACCTTGTCTTCATTTATTAGAAAACTACCAGCATTGTTTGGTTGTAGCAACCAGAACATCTGAGTTATCAATGAAAGAAACCCCAGTTTAAATCCTCTTGGACAAAAAGGGGAATTTATTTACTCCGACAACCCAAGGAAGTGGTGAACCAGCAAAGTGTGAGAAGGGAGGCAGCCCAGAGGTCGGCACAAGGAAGGCCCGGTTCCCGGATTCTCTCTCCCACTGGATCTCTCCTCCTGCATCTCTCTGTCTGATGCTCTATTTTCTCTCAGTATAACTCAGCTTTCCTCGCATGGTGGGCAACGAGTTTCCTGAATTTTGCAACACACCACTTGCCTTAGTCCATTTGGGCTGCTGTAGCAAAATAGTATAAACTAGGTGGCTCATAAACAATAGAAATTTGTTTTTCACAGTCTCAGACCCTGGGAAGTGCAAGGTGCCAGCAGATTTGGTGTCAGGTGAGGGCCTGCTTCCTGATTCACAGATCCCTGCTCTTCACTCTGTCCACAGTGATGGGAAGGGAGGGCTCTGGTCTTTTCAGCCCCTTGTAAGAGCACCAATCCCATCAGGAAGGCTCTACCCTCATGACTTATGCACCTTCCAATGGCCTTTTGCCACCACACTGGGGGTTAGCTTTTAGCATACGAATTTGGGGAGGAGGAGGACACAAACATTCAGTCCACAGCAGCTACCCTCATCACGGAAAGGGAGCCTCTATTCTCGGAGTTCCACATGACAATCCCTGAAAAAGACATTCATTGGCTTAGCTTGACTCCAGTACTCAACAAGGATAAATCACTGTCCCACTGGGAAATGGGTCCAGTCGTGCAAGGACTCACCCTCAAGTCAATCGACTGAGATCAGGAAACAGGTCACAAACTGGGATAGGCACATGAAGGGTGGCAATTCCGGAGAGAAGGGTGAAGGAAACCGCAGCAGATACTCATTACAGAAACCTGCACTGAAACGTGACCTTATTTCTCACCACTCAACTGAAACATTTTTGGTAAGGACGTCACCTCTATACTATCAGATGAAATGGAAAACTTTTCTTCCTGTAGCCGTAGAATAACTCTCATTTATCACTTATCATTGTTGACAGCCCCTTCCCATCTCCAGTGTTGCTCCTCCCAGGCCTATACCAGTTGGTCCTGATATCTCATCTCTGGCAACTCCTCCATCCGGTCCATTGCAGGCTCCTTTCCTCTGTTATTTCCTCTTTCCCCAATACTCCCTGGTATATAAAAGCCCCCAGCTTAGGGCAGTAGCATCACATGACTTGCTCTGGTTTAGTATTTATCTCTTTCAATTTATCATTCCTTGCAAGGTGAACGTTACGAAATGAAATTGGATCCAAATCTGTGTACACACTGAAAATAGTTCACTGTAGTTTTTCATGTTATACTCAAATTTCTGAGACCAGAACACTTTGTGATCTGCAGTCCATTCACCCTCTATTCCTTTCTATTCCTTCTGCCCTCTCGTAGTCACTTCACTTTTTTAAAGTCACTAAAATCAGTCCCAGATGCAATTAGAAAATTGTATAAATAACTAAAAGCAGGAGAAACGAGAAATGTAATAGTTTGGTAGTGAACAGTTAACATTTTGAAGGTTTCAATTAAGTATAAAATTAATGTTTAAGTTTTTAAAGGAAAACATTGAAAGATTCAATTTAGTAAGAGTGTAGATTTTGGTAGTTCAAACAAAAACAAAATTAAAAGGCAACTGATGAACTAGAGGTATATATAATACAGACCCCTTCATACTATCCACAGTATAGAAATAGCTCTTACAAATTAAAAGGGAAAGCTTTATGACCCCAGGAGGAAAACAAAATCAGAGGGCCTGGATAAATATAAATGTATTTATTTTCAAAATGAAAAGAGATAGACCAAAAATTTAATAGTGGTTACTGTGTCTAAGGTGTGTCTGAGATAGGGGTGATTATCATTTTTTTTTAATTTTCTATATTGTAAAAATTTCCCACGAATTATATTCATGATGAATTACATTTGACTTCTAAGAATATACTGTGACGTATACATACAATAGCTCTCTACAGCAGGGGTTAGAAGTGGTGATACCTTGGAAATGAACAGTACCTCAATTAGAATAGTTGAAAACTAAGTTTTTTGAAAGTCTTCCAGTCCACACTCGGTTAGGTTCTAACTTCCTAATAGAGCTAACAGAGTTCTTTATCTGCAGTTCCTGCTTCCTTTTGGCCTCATCTGCTGCTACCAGGCCAAAAGTGCTCTTGTTTCCTGATATCCTAAGTTACCTACAGCTGCTCATAGATCCTGTGCCCTTTCTCTGGTCCTTTATCATATTCATCCACCTGGTGGATAGTAAAGTATCACAATAGAGACATAAGAATCCAATGTACTCAATTCTGATATACACCCACATAAGAGAAAAACTCAAATCAATTTAAGGTGAGGGGCAGGAGAATATGGTAGCCAAGAGAGAGGAGAAGGGGGTTATGGTGTATGGCACACCTCTGGGGGCAAGAAACGATTATAAGAGGGACTTTACCTAACAAATGCAATCAGTGTAACCTAATTCTTCATACCCTCAATGAACCTGAAACGATGAACTTAAAAAAAAATTTCTAAAAGCAGAGTATGAATGTCTTAACTCAATAGCTAAGAAAATGACATGAAGGCTACGTTAACCAGTTTGATGAGAGTATTTCAAAATGTATATGAAAATACTGTATCCCATGATTGCATTAATGTACACAGCTGTGATTTAATAAAAAAAATCTTTTAAAGAATTATTTCTAGGTGTGGTTTCTGTATAAAGGATGCATTTACATTTTATTTTTAAAACTAACGTTTAAGTGTTCATTTTTTAATGAAACATCAACTCAGTCACAAAAAAAGAAAGAAGTTCACCAGACATATTCGATCAAGATAGGTTTAGAAAGTTTTATAGAGCTAAAAAATGAATGAGATTATCTTTAAAACTGTTAAGTTGGCTAGTCATTCAATAGGAAAATTCAATAAAAACCAATCTCTTTACCTTTAGATGACTTCAAAGACAGATAAAATCAACAAAATGATCAGTAGTGTTATTAGTACCTTACATGTGGACATTATAATAAAAGATTCAAATCAATCCCCAGCTTAAATATACATTCCTCAACATGTATTGAAGTCATGAGCAATCTCAACCTCAATCGAGTATCTATCTTGCAAACTAGAAAAGTTTATTTAATTTTGTTAAGGCATTTTAAAAATAGCCTTAGATTGTATTCTTTACCCTTTCTCCCCAGAGGACTCGTTTGAAATTTTTCTCAAGTAAATGCTTGTTTTAAAGAACCATTTCTCACCCTTGCAAGTGTGGAAATAAATCACTTGTATAAACTTGAAACTGCCTCGTGTCATTTTTATGGAAATAACAATGGCAGTTCAACAATGGAAGCGAGGGGGGGCGTACCAACAGTTATAAATACATCACTAATAACGTCAGTGTATTTCCCTTGTCTTCCACACAACTATCTCTGGGGAAATAAAAACGCTGTTCCCTGCTTGCTTGAATTCCTGCTATTGTGCTGTGTACATTAGTCTCTCTAGTCTCAGGCTTACAGCCGATGGCTGACATTATCATGGAGTATGTCACACAGCCACTGACATAGAGTTGAAATCAATGGAAAAGGGATTTTTTCTTTATGCTAAGAGAAGCGAATGATTCATGAGCTCAGCAATAAATTAAAGTGAACCAAAAACAACGGAGGAGTAGGACAAATCTCGGCTGGAAAACTAGAGGTTTCCAAAGGAAATGATATTATATGTAAATGCTTTCCTATGATAACCACATTTGTTTCAAGTTTGTAAACCATTGAAAGTGATAACATATCTCGCTTTACAACAGGCCAAATGCATCATTTCCTTCCCTCTTCCCTCCACACTCTTCTTTCCCTTCCCCCAGCTCCTAACTTTTAAAAGAAAAAAGCTAAGGACAGCCAACTCTGCAGGATTATACGCTAGATTAGAATTTAGGTCTGGCTTAGTCCTAGAGATTTTTACCTTTTTCACTAGTTAACAAACTGCTGTAGAGAAACGTGTGCAATTTTGCTGCAGTTCTTCTGCACTAGGGCTCTGCGATGTTTCTACATGTGTCTATATTCGTTCAGATACTTGTGGCTTTTAAGGCAATCTTATTTTATAATTATTAGTGCTTCAGGCCTGAGTCAGGATTTGCGACACACTAAATCTCTCCAGGAGTGATGAATGGTGAGAAACAACAGCAAAGCATCCTTGTCTCAGTTTGATCATTTGAATGTCTGTGTCAGATTTGAATCTGATTCTGCTTTGTCTCTTTGGATTGTGTGTTTTCTGGGGTGTTAGGATGACTTGGAGTATTTCCTTGAAAGCTGGATGTAATATATCAGACAACAAAATATTAGGGAAACAGCCCTGTAGTGTGAGATTTAATATCAATCTGTTCATGACCTTGGTCTGTGGTTAATATTTTCTTCAGTTGTAAGTGCCGGAGGCTTCAAATTTTTTGTGTCTGTTTTTGTCTCTTCTGTTGACTTGAGGTTCCCAAGTGCTATTTCTCAGCGAGATTCTGAGTCCTGCAGCTCTGTCAGCTCTCAGCCACGGTTACATTGGAATCCAGTTTATGCAAATTCTGCTCCAAGTCAGCAGCTATCACCTCTCTGGATTTGCCTTTCTCTTCAGATTTTGTTACGACACTTTGCTCTGTGATCTCAGTTCTCTCATGAGTCCAAGAAAAGTGGGAATGGCAACGATGACTTCCAAGCTCTTTGCAAAATATTGAATATGAAATGAGAGGTCCACATTACTCTTTTGGGAATAAGTAAATGGATTCTTTTGTTTATTTAATCAAAAAGGACCCAAATGATTGCCCCCAAATCTTCATAGACTTTTAGTTCTGTTTAGTTTTTTTCCTTTTGTTTTGGGATTTTTATTTTATCAATAGCAATGACATTCTGTATATTTTCAAGCTAAAAATAAAAATCAGCCATACAGAAACATAAAATGTACACACACAAATCAACAAAGCCATCTGTCCCTGAGATGGAAGGTGGCAGCACAGGACAGCAGTACCCCAGCCCCCAGTTATAACCCAACACGTTTCTCAAATAAGGAGCATTCGGTGCTCGGTTATCTCAAGGAGTTGGTGCAGTTCTCCACGGGCTATAGCCTCCCCCTCCCAAGACTTCACACTTGGAATTTCCCTACCAGAGCACAGCTGGTAGCTATAACAAAAGTGTTTTACTCCTGGCTCTTTAATTTATTTGTTTATTTATTTTGAGACAGAGTTTTACTCTGTTGCCCTGGGTAGAGTGCCAGGACATCATAGTTCACAGCAGCCTCAAACTCTTGGGTTCAACAGAGCCTCTTGCCTCAGACTCCCAGGTAGCTATGACTGTAGGTGCTTGCCACATGCCAGATTAGTTTTTCTATTGTTAGTAGAGATGAGGTCTGGGGGGGTGGGTGTCTCACTCTTGCTCAGGCTGGTCTCAAACTCCTGAACTCAGGCAATCCTCCCTCCCTTGTTGGCCTCCCAGAGTGCTAGGATTATAGGTATGAGCACCATGGCTTAGTGGTTAGGTGAAATTCATCCTAGCCTCTGGGACTGGCTCCCACCCAGTTTACAAGCACTAAGCCTCTAACATCCAGGTATAGTGGATGACTTGCTGTTCACTGAAATATGCCTTGGCATCTTTATTCATGCCGCTTCCCTTGCCTGAAAATACTGCTCCCTTTAAGCTACCTTTAGAATTCCCATTCGTCTACTAATTAAAGATAACAATTTCATAAATCTGTTCAACTCCATTTAATTTTTGTCTTTGAAATACACAGCCCTTTAGGTATCCCTCTTTAATGCATTTACCATTCTGCCCTGCACTGAAATCTAGGTGCACCCATTTATCTCCCCTGCTAAGTGATTTCTAGTTTCATTTAAGATGTAGCATATATATGATAAAAGTCATCAATCCAATGCATAAAGAAAGGAGATTAATGGGTTGGCGCCTGTGGCTCAAGGAGTAGGGCACTGGCCCTATATACCGGAGGTGGAGGGTTCAAACCCAACCCCAGCCAAAAACTGAAAAAAAAAAAAAAGGAAAGGAAATTAAGTTTGTTCTGTAAACTGTGAGTTACTAAAGTTTGTGAATTATTAATATATAATCTCACAGTCAATAGGCTTGTACATACTCAAGGCAACATGTTAGACAGATGCATAAAGGAAATAAATTTTATTTATAACTAGGCCCCTATGTTAGACTGTCTCAATATTCAGGGCCAAGAATCCTCTAACATTCTTTGAGCAGTATTCTCTGCAGAACATTACTGCTCAGGCCGAGGCTCATTGACTAGGCAGGCTATCCTTCCGTGTAGTCGTACGACCTGATAAATCTCCCATGAGATTAGCATTTGGCATCTAAAAGATCCTGGAGTTTGAAATTTAAAGCTTTCGCTTTGCAATCTGTCCTCCCGGCTGTTCAAGTACGAAATAAAACAGATCACCTCATGAACATTACTGTTTAGATTCTGTTAAGTGATCATTTCGTTTGAATTCACCTCTGGTGTGTGGTTTCCCACTTTCTTGGGTTTTCTGAAATTCTTTTATGTCTCTCGCAAATTTATTTCCATGTAAAAGAAAAGGACTATACTATAAAACTTTAGCAAAGGTATGGTAGCTCTCTTTATAAGTTAGGACTTTCTAGTAACATTGAGTTAATTTTAAAAAAAAGAATATGGTGTCTGAACCCAGGCTTGTGGGTATATTTCTCATTGCTGAAGTAGGGAAATGAATAATGAAGCTGAAAAAGTCATTGAAAGAAAAATTAATGAAAAGAAGTTGATGCTTCCATGAGGGAAAAAAAAAAAGGCCCAAAACAATTAGATTTCACAAATCAGGAATGATAAAGGCTAGGAAGAGGATGAGATTAAAATATATAAAACTATTAAACTATTGAATGGAGCATAGATAGCTAAGTGGCTAGATTTTAAAACAATAAAATTAGGGAATATGCTTTGAAGTTTGATTGAAATTAGAAGTGGCACTACTCAGGAAATGCTTAAAATGATGAAATGATTTCAACAGGTCAGATGACATGACAAATTAAATAGGCTAATGCAGAGTTTCAGTAAAGCAATAGATAAGTTCTAAGAGAGAGAAAAAAAGGATGAAATCTATAAGTATGTGAGAAATCTCTGTCATGGAGGAGATTGTCCCTAACATTTGGGACCTATAGTCTATAGTCTAACAGACTCAAGTCCATCTGTGTGCCACAGATAATTTAGGTCAATCACCATTCTCAATTCCCATATTCACATAGCAATGCATTTTTCTGCAGGATGAGTTCTGAACATTTTCAAGCAAGTTAAGTCAAAGACTAACTTTTGTAGGAGGAGATGACATTCCCTGAGTAGAATGTAATTACTGCAATATGGAGCAATTGTTCAAGTCAGAAATTGATTTCTATTCTAAATTGATGTTGTCTTAAATGGTAAGCTAACCATTTCTTTCAAAGAAAGATTTTTTTCTACTAGCAATAATAATTTATAATATATTAGGCAGTTCTTTGGAAAAACATACTACTCCCTAAACTAACAGGATCTATTATTATAAGTAGTGTGAAGTAATTTACTAATAATTCAATCTGTTAAGAAAAAGGTTGTATCATTTAGGAAATAAATAACAATTGTTTAATAACGATGTTTCTGAAAATGTTTCCATTCTCAATTACCTTTTCCCATATATTTGAGTCAATATGTTGCTAATCATCTAGACATCTTCAATTAACAGAAAAAAAATTTATAGATATTTCAGTTTTCACTTAGATATAAGATATGGATAAATATGGTCATATATAAGGCTCTATAAATTATTAATTCTTTGTATCATAACACTAACTGGACTTTATTTGCTGTAAATGTTGCTACAAATGACTCAAAGTTTTCCTTCATTAATCTCTACAGTGTGAGCCAATCAATAAAAAAGGGAAATATTATAAAAAGTCTGTTTGTGAAGTACGTGTAATCTAGTGGCTACGTGTGGGCTCTAAACTCGGGTTTCTTAGGTTTTGAAACCAAATGTATCCCTGTCCAGCCTTAGGCAAATTATTTAAACTCTCTCTCCCTGAAATTCCTCATCTGGAATGAGCCAGGGTTCAGAGTTGTTATGAAGATTAAATGAGATAATACAGAGCACCAGAAACAGGACTTGGTTCATTGTAAGCACTTTATAAATGTAAGATAATACCTTTGGGGCTTTTCCTATTCATATTTCCATGCAGCAATGAAGCCCTTTAAGTCATGATGTTCACATTTTATCAGATCGCATCATAATACTGACAAAATACTCTAATTTTCCATCTCTCCTCTCTGATGTTTATGAAATGCACCTTAATACCAAATTTTCTCTGTAACACTTTCCTCAAAATGGTATTGTACATAACTGCCTTGGTAGTCTCATCAAGGCTTTGCTTTACCTGTGCATTAGTTCAACAGGTATTGATTGAGCATTTATTATGTCCCAAATAGATTCCAGGTTGTAAAACTATTGCCCCTCTCCTGCTGTCCATACTTACAGGGCTTCCAATCACCAACATCTCATCCCTTTTTTCACATTTTAAGCCATGGTGGTTCTAGTCTAGCTTTCCTGCCCCAACTCTGATGACCCTCCTAACTCATTCAACCTGTTTACGAGAAATTTCCTCATTTCTCAAACAGATAGGAAGTGGTTGGGAGGCAAATACAAAAGAAGATGAAAAATAATCACGAACGTTATGCACATGTTAGTTATTCAGCACAACTCTAAACAAATTTCGGTGTTACGTAAGTCAAAGAGCAGCCAACTAAGGTGACAGTGGCATTCAAACCCCTGCAGCTCCTTGGGAGCTCTGGCCATTCCCAGATATTTATTTTCCTCAGAACAGAGAATAGACAAATCAGCTATACTTCCTTTTCCCTTCTAGGAAGTCCTTCTTCTAGAGATAATTATGAGAGATTACTTAGTAGATAAAACAAGCCAACACAAATCTCTCCAATGAACTCACTTCCCATACTGAACCTCTGGGATGTCCCTTGCATCTCTGCCCGCCCTCGGCTTGTTGGAGTCTCCTCTTTCCTTTGTTTTCTCTTGATCTTTTTGGTGAGCTCATTTCTGCACTCACTCCTCATATAAGTTGATTGTCAATATCTTCCAAACATGTACCTGCAGCTGAGAACTTTTTCCTGAGCTCCAAACTCCCATCTCCAATTTTCAACTAGAAATCACACCTAAACATCTCCTCCCAAGCATCATAAATTAAGTTAGTCCAATATGAATTTATCAAATTCCCCCCCAAATGTCTGGGCTTCCTCTCTCAATGAACAATCCAGAATCTTCTTCCCATCCCCTTCAACTAACTCACACACAAGAGACCACATCTTATGGATTTTTTTTTTCCTTTTTGAGGCAGAGGCTCACTCTGTTGCCCACGTTATAGTACCATTGTGTCAGCCTAGGTCACAGTAACCTCCACCTGGACTCAAGGCATCCCCCTGAGTAACCAGGTCTCCTGAGTAACTAGGACTATAGGTTCTATTTCTAGTATAGACAGGGTCTTGCCCTTGCTCAGGCTGCTCTGGAACTTCTGAGCTCAAGGGATCCTCCTGCCTCAGCCTCCCAAAGTGCTAGGAGTACAGGTGTGAGCCCCCATGCCCAGCCAGACATCTGAGGAATTCTGAGTCATAAATAACCTGCACAGCCTCCTTCCTTCTCCTCTCCAAATATTCAAAGCTAAAAGTCTCTTTATCTTGTTTGTGGCCTGTGGCAGTTTTAACCCAACTGCTCCTGTGTGTCACCACTGATCCCTCCTTCCAACACCCAATCCAATCTCTACCGTCTTTGAATGGTATTTTCTGATACACTTATCTGCTCATGACACACACTGTGAGTTCATACACTACCTGCGATGGAAACCAAAATCACTTTAGATTGGTGTATTGGAACCTCCAAATCCTCCTTAGACTTATTACCCTAGAAGACCCTCTGCTAGCCTCCAATCTAGCCATACAAAGGTTACATGAGGGGGGTTTATATCTGAGAATTTTGTTGTGCTGCTCTATTTCTCTAACATACCTTAACCTTCTATTTCTGCTTCGAGGACATTTACTTACCTTTTACATTTCAGCTTCATTAGGACCTTACCCATTTTTTAAATTCTTCTCTAAAGTTAGATTTCACATTTCCTCTTGTGTGCCTTCTCCCTGACCCTCCATCCCTTTATCACACACACACACACACACACACACACACCCCGTGTCCCTTTTATGGTGAAGATTATATCTGATTTGCCACCGCATGTCTAATCCTCAGTACATAGGCTGATGCCTGGAGTCCAGTGCTTAATTAATAATTATTTGCTTACAAGAATGCATGAACAAGTTAATGAATAGCTGTAGTAATGGTGAATATCAACATGGCATGAATTTTCTATCTACAAGAGAATTTTAAGTCTAGCGTGCTATGGTAATAATAAAAATAAATCTAAGGAAGAGAGTCAAAAACCTCTGTTGAATGCTCCCAGGGGGCAAATCCTGTAGCATCACTATCTTGTTTAATCTGCAAGTAAATCTCTAAGATAGGCTCCTGGAATACCTGCAATGTACAAAGTAATTTCCATTGATGATTTCCTTTAATCCTCCCAACAAATGTATGGAGAGGTATTATTTTGACAAATATACAAATGACAACACTAAAGATCACAGAAATTGGAGAATTAGCTGAAGATTCAATCATTTCAAAGTACCAAATGCCAAATCCAAGATTTCAAACTAGTTCTGTGCTTAGCAGAATAAACGTTCCACAAGTTGAAGTTTGACGTGCAAGCGCTATAGGACATCCACAAGTATTTTGAAATGGGCATATGAGTTGCTAGTATTTTAGGATTGCTACAGGAACAAATATGTCCAAAAAAGGATATTTGCAGAACCTCCAAGATATGTCATCAACATTTCTTAAACATACATGATACAGTTCAAGGGAAATTTGTATGTTTTAATACTTGGCAAAACATCAAAGTTTGCTTCCTCGAGGTGACGTATCCTTTACTTGGTCATGACAAATTTATTACACCTGGATGTTCTCCAGAAGTCATTATGCTTCTTGATTTATTCATTTCTTTTAATCTTCGAGAGATTTTAATTGATTTGAATTGAAATTTTTATAATTGAAACATTAAAGTGGAGCTCTAAACATGGATTAAAAGAAAAACTGCTTTGGGCTCGGCGCCTATAGCTCAACAGGCTAAGGCGCCAGCCACATACACCTAAGGTGGCGGGTTCGAATCCCCAGCCCGGACCTCCAAAACTGTGAGAAATAAATGTCTGTTGTTTAAGAAAAAGAAAGAAATAGAGAAAAGAAAAAAGGGAAAAAGAAGCCTGCTTTGG
>NW_003852431.1:8355910-8369548 GCF_000181295.1 Otolemur garnettii
TCACTTGAGCCCACGAGTGGGAGGTTGCTGTGAGCCATGATGCCACAGCACTCTACCCAGGGGAACAGCTTGAGGCTCTGTCTCAAAAAAAAAAAAAAAAAACTGCTTTGGCAAATACCAATTATTGAAAAGATTCACGGCAAATACCAATTATTGAAAAGATTCACTTAGAATTTGGGGGTTTGATTATATTTATAGTCCTTTACAATAAGTACATTAATGAAAGGCAGGCAAAGAATTTGTGAGTAGGCTAAGACATACAGTGTCTTTGTGAACACGACCAAAATATTTGGTGATTAGCATGAAATCGGAGTCAGATGGACATAGTCTCAGGCTGTCTGTCACTTACCTGTGCTGAAGTCAGAGCCTTACACCTTCTCTGAGCCTCAAATATTATCCTCTTTAACACTGTGAAAATAATACCTACTTCACAGGCATTTTGTAAGACTACAGTAAAGTAGACACATACATAAATAAAGTTACTGGCACATCATTGAGATTTTACTCAATAGACGAATACCATTATTGTTTTAAATAATAAACTCAGTTAAATAACCCATAGGGATAGGTGTTTCTCGTATCTTTTTCACATGTCCATATGTAGATATGGTCTGATAAATTTGACCTGGGACAAGACCCTGGAAATATCAGGAAAAAAGGTAAAACTGATATTCAGTTCAATATTCATTCCAGAGACTTAGGAACTATAGTCTAATCATAGCAAATACGAATATTTGACTCAAAATCGCATTTCTGGATGAATTAATATAGAAGCTGTATGACTAAGCTATTGAAGCTGAAAATTAGTGACCAGGTCTCAAATACTGCTTAGATATTTATTTCTTAAATTTTGTTTTACAAGCTTAATACTGTATGTTATTTTATGTTTTCTCTGTTCAGATATTTAGATACTTGTAATTTTCAACTTGTATAGCCAGAGGAAAATTCATTATTGTACTTTGTATATGAAAAAAGTACCACTCATTGTACTGTGGGTCATAAACCCTATTTAGTGTGTGTTGAGAATTCAAAATCAAATTCTAAGATGACAAGGAAAATTTCCGACTGACAATTACAAAATGTAAGCCTTTCTAGAAATTTTGATAAGGATTCTCTAACAATGATATTCTCAGCATTGCCTTTGTAGTTCTGAATCCTCTAAATATCATTTATTTTCTAAAATGTTGCAGCAGGTCAGATCTCTGCTCTCTCAGAATACCCTAAACATAGCCACCCACTCTAATAGGTGAACTCTGATCATAGGCACCAAATTGTGATCGGATATGGGTGTTTATCACAGGTAAAGAAGAAAGAGATGGATAAAACATTTTATATCTAATGCAAGGAAGATTTTTAAAATATAGGATATAGTGAGATGTTCCCCAATATGAGGATAATTAGCATCGTATAAATTGCTTCTCTTAAAGATCAAGTGACTTCACTCATCAGCATATTATAGTGAGTGAACAAAGAAAATTCAGAATTCAAACTTGGGATAAAATGTCATCTAACCCAATAGGTACCAAAATCCTGTTACCAACAGTAAGAGACAGAAAAATCCCTGTAAGACCTATGAAATGAGCAAAAGCTAAGTGCTATGAATGTCTGCATCTCCTAACCAAGAAGGAAGAGGGCCACCACGAAACATCAGCACAGTTACAAGGATAAAACCTAGAACTGATTAATAGAACTGTGCTATGGGCTGCGGAGGACTCTGGACTCTGCCTGATTCACCATTTCATTCCTACTATGCTTGTGGGTAATTGATAAATGTTTATTGAATACATAATTAAAACAATAACATAAAAGTATATAATTTGTTCTGAGTAAAAGGGGGAGAACAAGGGAATGGGGTGAATTTTAGATAAGTAGTTAATTAGTATAGTTCTGAAGCATGGTTTTTTGTGCCACTCCTAACTACTTTGATTGATATGCCTATCTAAAGATGTCCTGCTGAAATTTGATAAAAAGAGGAACTTTTTAGATGCTTTACTATTTCAACCCTAAGTAGTAAAGGGTGATAGCTGGGCCTCAAAAAAAGCTAGAAGAAGGGAATCAAAGTCAACAGAGCTCTTCCTCACTGCTTCAGGATAGTTGTCTACATTATCCTAATTGTGTACCTCCCTGGGCATTTGTGAAAAGCCACCCATATCTACTATGAAACAGTACTTCTCTGATCTCTTTTAAGACGAAACAGCAAAACAAACTCAGAGAAAGGTTTTTATTGGGCTGCTTGGGTCATGTAACCCCACCACCACCATCACCAATAAGCTAGAAGCAATAAAGCTGGACTGTACGGTACAAGAATGGTCTGGGTGGGGCAGGGTGACCATATAAGTTCAGCCTTGTCTGGTCAAGATGACCCCCAAGAAATTAAAAATACTCCAGGGTAAAGAAGCTTTTCCAAGAGTGCCAGTTGCAAGGAGGTTGATGCCAACTTTAAAATACATAACTTGTTATATAAAACTTGAGAACTTTCTTCAACAATGCAAGGAAAAACAGATTTGAGAGCACGACTTTAAAAAGCAACCCTAATAAAACCGAACCACTTCTTGGATGTCCTTGTAATATCTGAAGTTTCATTTTATTCCAGTTTTAACTATGCATGTAAGTATTTTAGATGGCATATTAAAAACCAGAAATCTGGCTTTACATGACGGCTTTCAGAAAACAGGCTGAAATTATCTCAGTTAACAACATTAACCTGACATAGGGTAATTATTTAGATGCTGCTTTTCAAAAATGGCATCTGGAGACTGAATTCTTGTTTCTCTTTGGCTTGCAAAAATCATTATTTTGCTGCTAAATATAGGCATGTGTATAATACATATTTAGATGTTGGGTCTTTACCTTATAAGGTAAAAGTAGGTGTGGAACTGTCATAAAATAGATAGTGCTACAAATTCCACGGGCACCAATAACAAGATCCAGCTGTTCATGTTCAACTTCTCAAAGACCAAACTAGAGGCACTGTAGGCTTTTAGCCAAGTCTCACTATTTCTGAGAGCATCTTGGAGTTGCTAAAAGTTCTATGTGGCATAGACCAGATGTATCAATAAATGCTGAATTTTTAGAAACAGCTTTTTGTTCGTATTTTCAAAAGGTTAATAAATTACATACTGTCCACATTTCTAACATGATTTTGGTCTCAGACCAAAATCCACTAATGTGGATGGCTTATGTCCACCATTATGGAAGCTCCTACCTGAAACCATTTCTCCATCACCACACTCGTCTTCTCGACAGTAAACTTCCAAATAATATGAAAGAATCAATCATGCTAATGTGTAGTTCCCCATTATAGAAGTTTAGTAATATTAAATATAAAATTAACAAGAGGCATTCAAAGTAAAAATTAGAACTGATACCATGATGGTCCAATTATTTATATACCCTTCTCTGAAAGGTATGAAAGAGAAACATATGAAAGCTTATGGAGAACATATTTCAGGCATGTAAGGATACTCTAAGAACTTGAAGAAATAAACAAAAACTGAAGTCTTTGCAGCTGTGTACCTGATGCAAAATCTGCTGTTTACTACTTTTTTTTTTTTTAACTGCTTTCAGTCTTTTGGTTAGTTTTATTGTGGAATTGTCATAAACACCTTGACCCTGTGACCCTGTCTTTGCAGACTGGTGAACCAATCACTGAAGCTGACAGTCTTGCCCATTTCCTGGTCATCAGGTAGTAGATCATCAAAAAGTCAAGCCAGCACAACCACCAATACAACAAGTGCAGAAACTTAGCTTTTAATCCATCCATAAATATGGTCAAGCCTATTAGAAGCATACTCTTGTGAAGAGACTCCATCATGAAGTCTAATAGTCTCCCCATCTTAATATTTACCTTCCAGGCACCATTACTAAAAATAATCCCCGATATTTCCTAGACGGTCACTCTATCACAGGCACTATACTGAGTAATTTGCAAGCATTATGGAATCTACACTTCACAATGGAGACACTATTATTATTCTCCCCTTTAGCCAAAAGACATATTGAGGTAAAATTATCCCCTTAAGTCTTTTCAGCTAAGTCAGGATTCAGAGTTGCTGACAACCATGCGTTTCCCTCATTCCCTGACTCCTTGCCTGGCAAAAGGCATGGTTCTCTCCTTTTCTGGTGAGGAGGTATTAACGGACAACTGTTGGCAGGAAGGTGTTGGAATAATTGCCAACCATATACAAATGAGTCTTTAGGGTCCGGACCAATCAACACCTAGCCCTCATAGGAATTAAGAGGGTTGATAGTCCACTGCTCTAAAACAGATTGAACTTTGTCCAAAAATTTAATAGCAATGAATAACCACAAAAGGGGAAATCTATGATAATGTGCTTTTAGGGAAATATAGGTCACTCACAGAAGATGAAAGTTACATTATGAAATCAAGCTGAAACCAATGTAACATCGCTAAAGATCAAAGAATAGTTTCACATATATATGGATGAAGGCATACCTACCTGACCAGGTACTGACCTCATCCTCTTCTCCCTACATTCTAACCATGACTGGGAACATAGACTCCTGTATACTTTGGCCATCTTACTCCTATACCAGGAGGAATTATAATAATCAAAATAATTCATTTGGGGCCTGAGATATACTTGCTCATGCCACCCAAACAAGACCTCTGTATAATTATTTCCCTTGTCAGTCACTTCCAGAAATCTGTTGTAACAAGAAGCATAGTGACAAGTACAGGAAATGAATCACTAACCTTTTGACTTTCATCAATGTCCACGTCTACAATTTAGAGCTGATGTGCGTTTAAACATGACTGAGTTTTTCACCTGAAAATGCCTAACACTGAACCACTATTTATTGCTTTAAACCCTTTACCTGATCTTTTGTTACTGGCTTAGGCCTTAAGTCAGTTACGTAACTATAAAAATGAACTTAAAAGTTGGGGGTTGGTAAATGTTTTTTATTTGTTATTGTTAAATTAAGTATTAGAAATATTTTAGGAAATACTTAGGAAGTTCTTCTAAATGATTTGGAGAAAACGTTATTCAGACAGTGACATTTTGCCTTTGTTTCCTATCCCTGGAGCAAATTCAGCTTTTCCCTAGAGTGAAGGTAAGAATAGCATTATTCTCAGACTTGATCTTCCCTTGACTTCAGATAACATGTGTTATATCTGGAATTCCAAAGGGAAAAGTCCAGTTGCATTTGTTAGGCAAATCCATTTTCATTCATACATTTCAGATTAAATAACTTAAAGATGTTGTTTTTTTAAAGCTAATTTTAAGCCAAAAACATTGTTGATGTCTCCAGTGGTAAACATTTTCAGGAAAGACATTCCTCTCAAAAACAAAGGTCCTTAAAATATCATGTTCTCTAGCTAATTTTACACCAAAAAAAAAAAAAAACCTATCATGAAAAAATACATATAAAATATTTGGTAACATTTCTGAAACCACCCTGTGGTAAACAAAAGGAATGAAATATTTCCTTAGTATGCCTCTTGGTGGTAAATCAAAACCACCAAAGATCAAGTTACTTGCTTGCTGACACAAGACATTACATTTGAAAATATGATGATAAAAGTATAATAAAATATAATATTAAACATACACATGCATATACAACAAAAGTGGTATCTTATCTCCCTAAGTTTTTCTAAAAGATTAATTGATTTTCTATCTACTTATATATAAATAATCAACTATAGCTGAGTAATAATAATGCTTTTCCTACAAATACTTGACTCTGTCACAAGATATGTATTATTCATTGTGAAATTCCAGATTGACAGGTTGGTAAAGATGATAGAAGAAGTCTAAATACGTTATAGCTCTTGCTCTGGATAGACTGCATGCAATAAAGATAATAATGATAATCACTCACTTTTCAACTAACTTGGAACTGGGAAAATGTTACAACCAATCTGTATCAAGTTTCTGATTGTCAAACTCACCTAAACATGGAGTCTACTTTCCTACCAAATTGTCAAAAAGAGGTAATTTTCTTAAATTTATCATGAGCATGTGCGTCATTCTAGTCATTCTAAAAAAAGACTACCCCAATCCTCAGACCTATAGATGGGTCTACTAGTACTCTTCTTGTGCAATTTCAGACATGCTCATCAACTACATTAATGTAGAACAAGGCAGGTTATAGCTCAATAGCCCAGCCTTCAACCTACCTCAACTTAGAAATCTCTGAATATAATTCAAGCTCTCAGATCTAGGACCTAAGAGCTCAATGTTTCCACAGTGATGTTTGAATCTCAGACTTCTAATACCAGGAATGGAAAATTAGGCAACTAAAAACCTTTCCATTGAAGATATGATGTAGATAGGTAGGTAGACAGAGATAAATAGATCAAAAGGTAGAGACCTAGACAAGTAGATAGGTAGATTTTAATATGCTTGACTTAATCAAAGAGTTAACAGGTAACAAAGAGTTATTGGGCCAAGTGTCCAGAGAACTAGAAAATTTAGAAAATTGAGTCTGTGTCAATTTTGTGTCCACTTTTGTTGACCCTAGCATTTACCAATCCAGTTCTTGTGAGAGTCAGGCTTCTTTATATCCCTGCAAACTTTAATATATGAACAATGTAATGTAAAATGATGCAACTATTATGTAAAATAGTATGGTTTTTTCTTAAAATATTAAAAATAAAACTACCATACAATCCATCAATCCCACTTGTGAGTATATATTGAGATGAATTGACAATGAGATCCCAAAGAGCTATTTGCACACTCACATCTAGAACAGCAGTATTGACAACAGCCAAGAGGTAGAAACAACTCTAACATCCATCTATGGATGAATGGATAAACTAAATGAGGGACATATAAACAACGGAATATTATTTGGCCTTAAAAAGAAGGGAAATCCTTTCATGCATTGACATTGATTAACCTTGAGGACAGTAAGCTATGTGAAAGAAGCCAGTCACAAAAAGAAAGGTACTCAATGAATCCATTCCTATGAAGAATCTAAAGTAGTAAAATTCACAGAAACAGAGAGTCAAATGGTGGTTTTCAGAGACTGAGTAGGAGGAGAAATGGAGAGTTGACCTTTATTCTATAGAAAGTTTCAGATATGCAAGATGAAAAAGTTATGGAAATCCACTGAACACATGAATGTTAAGTATATACACTATTGACCTATATGCTTAAAAATGTTTAATATGGTAATAACATAATTTTATGTTATGTGTTCTTTTACCACAATAAAAATGTATGAGCTGTGCAGATAGTCAAAGGATTAACCACTCTTTGGATTCTCTAGTGCTATGACCTGCCTACCTCTCTGCAAGCTACTGGGTAGCTCAGCCATGTTCCCCTCAAATGCCATCCTCCCACCATCTGCTGCCATCATAGGAAGCAATTCTCCTGTGCACTTCCTATGAGACTGTGCAAATAATTTTATTTGAATAATCCACAGTTGACAAGGCTTTTCAGAATTGCTTTCTCCACAGGTATAACAACTGTTCTTCCTAGCAGGGTCAAAAGGGGAAGAGGTATTTCCTATCCATGCATCACTGGAGGAGAGAAACAGCCTTATAAAACAGGGCTTTGAAAGCCCTAGACAATACTCCACCTTGACAAAGGAATGCTATAATTCTGGGCTATTCATTTTCAATGGAGCTAGAGACCAAATTTTCATCTAATGTACAGTAAATAAGCTTTCAGGAAAATCATTTTTTCCCTTTAAATCATGGTTCAAATAGTTCTTTTCCGTATAACTAAATCTCAAAGCATGATTGGAAAATTTTTAGGAATGAAAGATTTTCATTACCAGAGTTTAATAATTAGCAGACATGAAATAAAAATAGTTTTGATTGAATATAGTCATTAAAAGGAAGAACAACTTGCTATGAAAATTCTCCTTTTTGGTGTCTCGTAGCAGTAGCATATGCTATTCTGTACTACAAAGAACTGTTTCTTGCTTTTTTAAAAAAATTACCAACTCTCCTTTCTTCACCAGTGGATAAAGGCCCTACTGTCTTTCTAATCTACTATGTTACATTTCTTTATCCATTTCTACTTGGATATCAAAGAATGGAAACAAGGAAAGAAGAAAATCAAAAACAATAATTGGAGTTAAAAATGCATAAATTCATCATAAATTATATCTCCTATGAAATAACGGCCCCAAAAAGAATGCCCTACACATGATAGGATTGTTCTAACATAGAGTGATGGTAGTGTTTTCTGCACGAATGGCCAAGAAATAATTTATATAAGTACTCTGTGCACTGACAAACCAAAAAAGCATAGGACTGTCTGCTTAGCTTGGAATCTCTAATATATTTTTTAGGTTGTGCCAAAGAATTCTGAGAACAGTTTTAAAGAGTTGGTAGACCAAGTTACACTCATTTTTTTTTTCTTTTACTGATACTGGTGTTTTAAAAAATGCATCAAAGAAAGAAAAAAATAATAAGTCATAAACAGGAAAGCAAATAGTGGCTTTTTAATTGAAGTACACCATAGGCTAAACTAGCTGTACTCTGTTCCTTTTCACAGACAGAAACATCCCTGTTCCTCATGTTTTCTATAAGCAGAAAAGAATTAATTACATCTTCTTTTTAGTTATTATTAAGCCTATCAAATTTTCGTGACATTAGGGACATGGTCTACAGTAGGCACTATCAAGCAATCATTGAAAAAAAAATTTAAATCTTAGATTCTCTCACTTAAAGACACCTTCAATTAATGAGTCATGTTGCAGGTACAGAGGCTGAAAATATGTAAAATAAGATGCTAAAGCAGAAATGGTGGCTTCATGAAAGTTTTAATACAAATGATGTTCAAATCCAAAATCAGCCAATTTTGTTACTGTAGATGAAAGAACAAATACATTTATTTTGAAAAGACCCCTTAGGTACGGGTTACAGAGGTATATTCATTTGTCAAAACTCTTCAAATTGTGCACTTAAGCCCTGTCCATTTAGCTATATATAAATTATACCTATTTTAAAAAAATAAAAAATGATCTTTTTTAAAAATTAGGTATTATTTTTTTTAAATCAGGTATATAAAAAGGTATAATTTTTATTTTATCCTTCATCATAAACCCCAGATACCTACAGTAAGCTAACATAGGGAAAATCTAAGTATAGAGATGCTCGTGCTGTTTGCTATTGCTTTGTGCAGTCATTTTAAAACATTTTTATGTTCTTATTATTTCATCATTGCATCTAGTCCTACGGGAATGTGTGAAGAAGCAACTGATCCAACTCTTCCTGTGTTTTTCTACACACCTTGTCCCACAGCATTTATGATTAAGAGAGTTCAAGGTAGCTTTCAAAACAACTTTGATTCATGTCAAGAGGATTTCATGAAAGTACTATATTTTTGTGGCTAACAGAGCTTTACTTTGTTCTCTTACCAGGAAAAAACATTTGTTTTGGGTGAGCTCCTTATGGCAAAGCTCTTGAGGAATCAATTCTGAATTTCATTCAACCCTATCTTCAGAATTTCTAGGTAAAGCATTTAAAAGAGAATATCGAGGCATTGTCAGTCACCACTTTTCCGATCTGGGGAGGTGATCTTAACCAATCAGGAATTTTGATAGATTTCCTAGAATATGGCACAAACCTATTTTTACAAAAGCAACTTTGTACCAGATTCCACATTTACCTTGTCAAAACTGTTTTTTTTTTAATCTTTCACAATGCAAACATGAATTCATGCTCAAGTTTTCAGGAAAGGATTCTTTAAATTGAATAAAACTTTTTGTTTATATATAAAAATTAAATTTATACAATATTTGATTACTGGTGAATTTATAAATATGGTTTATCAATAAGAGATTTTAAGTCATAAGGTGAAAAAAACAAACCACAAAACTTGTCCATAGCAGTACTACCTAAGGGATAAGTAAAGAAAATGAAAAGCAAAATATTGGCCCAAGATTCTTTCCCACTTTTATGTATTTCAGGACCATTCTTACAGGGGTCAGTTGGCCAGACTGAATTATTTTATCTTTCCCCTCCATTTTACAAAAGGGGAAAACAGAAAATGGATTTTTGTGACTTGATAATGGTCATTCCTAAGGATCAAAGAATAAATCTTTACATTGCACATGGATGCCTTTACATTTTATGGTGAAACATTGAAGATTAAGCTTTAATTAAATATTACTGATAACTAAAACACTGTTTTCCCAAAATGAGAAAAAAAGATGTTCAGACTCCATAACTAACTTAAACAAAAACACAGTCTGTGTAACCAGAAAGACATAGATTCAAATCCTAGCTCCGCATCCCAGTTCCACAACGAACTAGCCATGTGACCTTGAGTGAATTACTGAGACTCAGTTTCACTCCCTGTGCTGAGGGAGGGAATGAGACCTGAGAATAAGATGCCTCAGGGAGGTGGTAAACCCCAAAATGAGTAGCTCAAGCCGTGTTTTAAATTTCAAATGAGGAATGTGTATGTTTCTTTTGAAATCATTTTGGCTTTGTCTTGAACCCTCTGACCAGAGTTCCTAAAATACCATTAAATAATTCAAAACGTGATTATCGATAAAAAATAGTTCTTAAGTGCAACCCGTGGCAGGTATTGTGAAGGTACAGAAAGAAGATAGAATTCAGTCCCACTCCTGAGAAGGAAATTAATTCACATGAAGTCAATAGTGACCCATAAATATCCCTACGCTATCGGTGCTGAGTTGTGGTTAACAAAGTGCTATGAGAAAAGGGAAGGGGTAGACCTCAGTGAGGACTAGAACAGACATCCAGGACTCCGTCAGGGAAATAGGGACCAAGAAGATGAGGAAGAGGAGAGGGCGGGTGAGGAGGAAGAAAAGTCACCTACAGGAATCCTACGGAAGGGAGAAAGTTTGTGTCAGAAATGCAGGTTCAAAGCTGGGTGGAGTCAACTGAGCAAAATATTCATTCTCCAGACCCACCCACGTAATTGCTCTCACATAGCACGGTATGCTGTTACTTGGCTCAACTATGAAGCAATTGAATGTTGACCTCACCAAGACAGAGAAGACAAAGACTGTGCTCAAAATACCCAGATTTGTAATTAGCACCCACAACCTTAGACCATATTTCTCATTTCTTAGGCTTATTCCTTAACCATGTTCTTAACCATATTTCACACTTAAAGTTCACCTTTTTAAATGGAAATTGATTTTCTGCTTTCATTGTCCCAAAAAGCATTGCATAGGAGCCAAAAAATCCAAGATTCTTGTCTCAAGAATTTGCCAAGAATGAGCAGCCTAGTCTCCAGGGGAAACTCCTCCACCAACTGGTTCCTCCTGGGTCTGCAATTTCACACATCCTGCAGGGGCTTCAGGCACCCGAGAACAGCAGGGTAACAGCAGAGGTCTGACAGCCTGAATTCCTGACTTTTATGCAACATCTGGGCAAAACTGATAGACACTGTTATTTACCTCCATGCCATAAAAAGGGAGCTTGAGACTGAGTAGCAAGAATTTGTTTTATTGTTCTGCCTGGTAAATAAGTGACATGTTGAATTTGTACGGCCGCTTTCATGTCTCCTACAAAAGCATCACATCGTTTATAGATACACAATTAAAATCCCTGAGATTGGCTCACAGTGCCACTCCAGGACACAACGGGAAGAGAGACGAGCTGTGCTAGAAAAAATGAGGATTTCCAGTCCTTTCCCCAAGCAGTGAGAAGGTCTGAGAAGAAAAAAAATCGAAAAGGTGGAGCTCTTCTGTGTTGGTGCCGATGTGGGCTTGCAATGAAACTTCAGGACAAAACAAAAACAGAGCAAAGAGCAGCGCCCCCAAACCCAGGTCTTAAAATCATGCTGGGACACTCATCACATTAAAAGTTCAGGTTACCACGCTTTATATGGAACCTGGTCAAGTCACCCGGTGCGTGATAATTTGCCCTTGATTTAGGCTTGTCCTTTGAAGAACTACAACAAGTACACATTCTCTGGGGACGTGCCGGTGGCCGCGGACTGCCATCTCCAGCAGGCAGCTCCTGCTGACGCTGTCCAGGCGGCGCCCCAGGCGAAAGGTTGCTGCACGGTCGGAGGGCGCGGGAGGAGTCTGGCGGTGATTGATGGGGAAGAGACAAATGAATACAAGTACTTGTCTGGGGACAGCGGAGACCCCAGCAAGCTGTGGAGGCTACACTCGTCTGGCATTCTCAGAGGGTTTCGTCAGAGCCAGACCTGCCCGCAGCTGAAGGGAGGAGCGCTCTGCTCCCAGCAGAGCTGCAACCCGGCAGGCAGTGAGCCCAGCGCGCCTCGGCCGCAGCCCGGCTCCGGGAGGAAAGTCCCCGCTCGCCGCTCTGCCCCTGGTGCATCAGAACCCACAGGTAAACATTCTGACTGGCTGATGAATTAAAGTCATGGATTGAACCTTGTCTGGGCTTCAGCTTGACTTAATAGTTTGGGTTTTCTTTTAAAATAATAATAAAACTTACAGATACAGCAAATTAAAATGAGGTTGGGGTGAAGGAGAGCGAATGTTTAAAGTCACTTGGAGGGGACAGAAGCTTCCAAATCAATGCTGATAATCTTTAATTGAATTGATCTGAGAAGTCTCTGAGAGTTTCCAAGTCTGGCCCGCGCTCCAGATCGCGCTGGGGGACCCATAAAACAGCCAGGCGGAGACTAGTGACTTTCACCCAACCCGAGTTGTCTTTGCTTTGCCACGAAAGGTATGGGGATTCCCCTGGTGGGTAAAATGCAGAGACTGATACTTCCCAGTGGCCTTTAGGTGCTTCGATCCCTTAGTCGCCAAGCGCCCTTAGCTAAAACGCCTAAGTCTTCCTACCCATTCACCGCAGAGGTCAGAGCTTCGCCTTGTCCACCCATCTATCCCTCCCAGGCACACCCCTTCCAGCATGCCCCGCCTCGCTGCCAGAGATTTACTTTTCTGCGGGACGCAGGGGAAAGACACAGGAGAGGACATAGGAAAGGGAACTTCACCAGAGCGGGAGGGTGACGCGCGCAGAAATTCCCCACTGGCGCGCAAACTTGAGTTACTTTTGCACTCGGAGCGACGAGGTTGTGCTCTGTGCTACCGTTTGCAGAGGCGTAGCCGGCTGGGATAGCCGACCCCAGTCTTCCGTCTTCATTCCCTGCTGGTCTCTAGGCTCTGAAAACCGCAGAGAGGCCACCGGACGCCCACCTAAGCAGGCAGCAGCATGCAGCAGCTTCCAAGCCTGTGCGGACGCGCCCTGGTGGCGCTGGTTCTTGCTTGCGGCTTGGCCGGGGTCTGCGGAGAGGAGAGAGGATTCTCACCTGCAGGAGCCACTCCAAGTCTTGGGGAAACCGCAGAGATAATGACGCCACCCACTAAGACCTCCTGGCCCAGGAGTTCCAACGCCAGCCTGCCGCGGTCCTTGGCACCTGCGGAGGTTCCCAAAGGAGGGAAGACGGCGGGAGCTCCGCGGCGCATCCTCTCCCCGCCCCCGTGCCAAAGATCCATCGAGATCAAGGAGACTTTCAAATACATCAACACGGTTGTGTCCTGCCTCGTATTCGTGCTGGGGATCATCGGGAACTCCACACTGCTGAGAATCATCTACAAGAACAAGTGCATGCGGAACGGCCCCAACATCCTGATCGCCAGCCTGGCTCTGGGAGACCTGCTCCACATCATCATCGACATCCCCATCAACGTCTACAAGGTAAAGGGCGCCGGCTAATGTCATGGAGGGCTACAGAAGGGGGCCTGGCTGCG
>NW_003852431.1:8369611-8377206 GCF_000181295.1 Otolemur garnettii
CTCCCCTCCTAAAAGTCAGTGATCTTCAAACTATTGCCACTCTAGACTTCAGTAACCCTCTGCATAGGCTAGGACAAGTGTAGCACCCCAGCTCAGCAGCACTAGTGTCACCCGGGAACTAGTTGGGAATGAAGATTTTTCTGGCCTCACCCCAGACCTACTGAATCAGAAATTCTTGAGTGGAGCACAGTCATTTGTGTTTTAATACGCTCTCTACGTGATTATGGGAACTGTAAAGTTTGAGAAGTGCTAGTGCAGAAGGATTTAGACCTTTAGGTCCACCAAGCAGGGAACACTCTCTTCTCAAAAGTGTGAGGTTCACAGGCTGGCAGCGGTCACGGTAAAATGGGACATAAATTGAAGAAATCCTGATATCCTGGATGGCGGTTGGTTCTGATGAACTCTGAGGGTTTACCTGGAGAAAGATGGGCTGAAAACGGGTCACTTAAGTGCAGTGACAACTCTGTTAGGGCCAGAATTGAACCTTATACTTCTTTAGGGCTCCCACAGACTAAGTCCTGCCCTTCTAATTTGGCAGAGGAATTTCAATGCAATTCATCAAAACTGAATTGAGATATTTTTGAGGACAGGGTGTTGTGAGAAATATAAAAATAAATGAAACAAGATCTCTCCCAAAGGGGAGATTATAATCTAGTTAGAATTGGGGGAAAGTTCTGTTTGGGAAGTCCCAGGAAATCTCAAGCATCTAGCCCACTTAGAAACCTTAAATCACCCAAGAGCTGAAATGCTATATGGATGTTTGGGTTGGTGGGGTTGAGGAGTGTGGGTGTGTTGCCTCCAGGCCAGATGTAAATCAGCCCTTCAGGGTCACCAGGACCACTTTACTTTCTCTGTCTGGTTAAATGAATATTTTCAGTAAACCAGAGACTACCTCACTCCCCAAGGGGCACCCAGGTCCCCTTTCATTTCAGACTCCTTTATAATTTCCCTGGGAAGTTACATCCTTTTTCCTGAAGCTATCTGGTCATAACAGACTGTGTTTTGGCTTCTGAAGTAAACCAGACTCATTATAAATCTGACCATCTAGTCCATCTATCTTAGCCATACACAAATCTTTCCCACAGAATTTGATTTCATTGCTAGGTTTGCCATCATTTAATCCTACCTTTTGCCCTTTGGTTGAACTTGGAGCACAATATAATAATAATGGCCACCATTTATGATGCACTAGGTACTTGGTTTATTACATCAAATCACTACAGCAACCTGTGGAGGAGATATTGTAATCATGCTTGTTTTAGATCAAGGTAAACTACAAGTCTGGGAAGTGAAGAAGTAACTTACCCAGTGTCACACCACTAGCAAGTGCTAAACTTTCTAGTCTTGAGCCCAGGCCATCTGGCCCTACACCCTGCAGTCCTCCCTAGCCCTCTGTACAGAAGGAGCTCAGGCACAGCTTGTACTTTGCCAACCTTGAATATTGTTAGGGCCACACAGAAGAGCATTGATGGAATGATGTGACAGAATCCTACCACACAGTAGGATACTTGGTAAACATTTTCAGCAATTAATTGGCATCACCTGAGGATTTCTATCCCTTGAAAGACTTTATTAATATATTGAATAACTCTAATATATTAATCTGTAGTGTACATATGTAATATCAATGAAGTCAGTGGATTTATTCTAAAGCCATTATCTATCAAAATGCAAAATCTAGAACTAGTTAAAAGCCATAATTGTGGTACCATAGTAAGTGTTTTAAAAACTGCATTTAGAATTTCAGAGTAGTCTGAACTAGAATTTATTTTTAAAAGTAATTTAAGTGAAATATGAAGATTTTTAAATGCATCCTGAAGTGAGATGCTTGAGTATCTAAGGCAGTGATTTCTATGTTTGGTATTGGGGGTAGGAGAGTAAGGTGTTACAATTGTCTTTGAGAAATCAATATACACAATTTGTGGGGGGTTCACAGACTCTCCTAACCCTTCCATGGGCACATTAAGGGCCTACAGGCCTGGAAAAATCAATGTCAATCTATATGTTAATCTACATTCAACAAATATAGAGTTCAGTAAAGTTGACGAACCACAAAATGTCATCACTCTTGCTGGAAGCCACCTTCTAGTTCAGTGAACTACATCAGCACTGCCTGGACTCCCTCCTGGAGCTAAGTCCCTGGAAACTTTCAGGTACAGTGATAAATCCCTCTCCAGATGTCCTGTGACAGGATAAATTTTGTGCGGAAGGCCAGAGAGCTGTCTAAGAAACACTTAGCAAATCAAGACTGCTGACACCAGGGCCAGGCCTACAGTACACAACACCACCCAGGTGAAAAATGAACAATTCAGTCATCCAAAGGAGCTATTCAAAGATATGTATGTATATATTTATATGTATAAAGACATATTCACATATATTAAAAATGAGAAATTGCTGTAAGAATATATAGATACACAAATCGATAGATAAATATTTGGCACAGGCTCTGGCGGGTAGAAGCAAACAAATAATATTAGAATGTGTGTGTGTAAGAATAGAAATTTATGTTTTTTGAGTAGTCTTTGTTTTTCAGCTTTTGTGATTACAAATACAATTATAAATAACATGTTTGAACATACGGCTTGCACAGGTGTTTAACTATATCTAAAGGTACATTTCCAGAACTAAAATTACTCAAAGGGTGTGTATAGTTGTAATTTGCACGGATATTGCCACATGGTGCTTCAAAGTTATTGTACTCTTCAGTTTTAATCATTATTTTATTTGGCATCTCCATATAGATATGCATGTATGTTAATACCTAACTCTAATGTGTACTTGGGTCACCGTGCCCAATATTTACATGGCCTATCTATATACCTGAACCAAAAGTGGATGTTTAAATATCTGCTGTTAGGGTGAATGTCTCTTTTTCTCTCTCCTTATTTATAAACTACTTATTGTGTCCTTGCTGTGTAAATTAAAATAAACAGGACAATGTAGAGATTTGTTTATATGAGATCCTGGTAGCTGACTACTAATTTGTGGAAGCATAGGTGTCAAAGCTGTATAAAAAGCAGAAAAGCTGGATATACTGGTAGACACTATTAGAGTTTTTGGGTTGCTTGGTTGGTTAGTTGATTTTAGCTTGTTTTGGTTTAGCAGTAACATTTAAGGAGATGTGGTTGCAGGGCGGGAAGAAGTTAAAAATTCTTGAGCAAATAATGAGTTTTTAAATTATTTTTGGATTTTACTTAGCAAGGTCAATCTCTTTGCACTACATTTACATGGATAACTGGGTTAATGTAGTTAACTCTCAAGTATAGTTTCCCTTATGTATCTGGAAATTAAATTTAAAAACCAATCTGCTTGAGAACTGGTAAGACAAATGTCAACATTAACTAGACATTAACTAGTTTGAGAAGGATCCGAATGTAACCAGTTGCCCAATGGCGGTGGTGAGCTAGAGACTAGACTGGTGATTAGTGGAGTGCTTTTACATGGTTTTGCCTTTGAGATCTTGTAGGTTATGATTAGAAGCAAAGTGGCTGCCTTCATAGTTCTGAAAGGCAAAACTGCAGATCTTTAACGTTTAACTGGTTAAGCTCGGGTACATGTAACATTAAAGTGCTGGCATGTCAAGATGTGGAATCGCTTCACTGAACCCACAAATGGGTTTTGAATGAAGTGACCTTGGCAGGTAATCAGACATTTTCTCCTTGTGACACAAGCAGAATTATATTCTGAACAAATTCACCTTTCTCACTATCCTTAGACAAGTGCTTAGAAATTAACAAGCGTGTATAATCAACTAGGTTTATAATTAAAAGTAAAAGTTGAGGAGACGATATCAAGTTTAACTGTTAAGTTACAATTTTCCAGTGAGCAAACTGAAGTATGTATGTGTACAGCAATACAAGAAGCAAAGGTACCACTGGGGGAGAGGTCTGGTTTCTGCCAATGTAATAACACAATTCTCATTTCCAGTCAAGTATAACTGAGATGCTTTAGCAACCTTTAAAGATATTTTATTGGCAGAAGCATCTTGGACCAAAAATAAAACATTTGAGATTATTTATCTAAAGGAAAAAAAAATTAAGAAACTCCCAGTAAGTGCATTTGAAATATTATCTTTTAAAAAGTGTTAATAAAGGGGGAGCCTATTATCTCTGAATGGCCTGAAATTACTTAACAAATAAAACAAATACCCTGACACCCATCTAGAGTGGTTCCTGCAACTATCAATACCAGACAAATGCTTGTTGATAAATGATGTTTTGTGTGAGAGACGTAAGGACAGTGAACTTTTCCTAGTCATATTTTTACAAATTAGGGGAAAGGCTAATCCTTTCTCACCTAACTTGGTCATAACCAAGTTTAACAGGTCAATAGCAGAATTCAAATAACCCCAAAACTCAAGACATCATGTCCCCAGTTCACTCCTTCACATGTTGGCCATAGATCCCTGGTAGGCAAATGCTTGGCCTTGGCAAAGAAAGTTCTCCTAAATCAACTCTGTGGCTCTTCTCCTGTTTGCCTTTGATCTACTGCTTGGTCACTTCATAAATCTAAGCCTCTAAAAATGTCAAGGTAATGTTCTTTCGATATGGTAAGGTTTATCTATCAAAGGCTTTGCATTTTTTTTCTTTGCTGCATAAGATGAATCATTCAAGATGGAAGATATTTCCACAGTTTTACAAGAGGAGAACATGGCCAAGATCCTGTTGTCCCCAAGCCAGGGAGCCATGTTCTTTATTTGACAAGGAAAACCATATAAGGTTATCTCCGTGTGGCTAATATGCTATAGTTGATTGTTTTTAGAGAAACATGCCAAATGCTAATAAATGATTAAGTGCTTTAAAAGGCGTTGACAGATAAAGCCTGAGCGGAAATACGATTCAAGATGTAATTTATGATGTGAAACATTCTCTTTCAGGATTTTGCAGAGTTAAGAAGAGGTTGGTTATGCCTGGGAGATGGCTGAGTGTAGTGTATGTGTATACCTACACCAACAACTTCTCTAATTTTAGAGTTTTAAAAAATTTCTAGTGCTTTTATTTTTGAGAGTCATTTCTCTTTCCCTTTAGATCCTCTATTGAACATACAAAGGAACAAGAAAATGGCCAAAATATGGAGGAGGAATAAGAAGGGGGGGAGGGGGGGAGAGGGAGAGAGGGAGAGAGGGAGAGAGGGAGAGAGAGAGAGAGAGAGAGAGAATGGATCATTCTTAAGTCAGTAATTTATGGGCAAAGCATTTCTCAAGTAATTCTCTCTGCTTGAGGCTCAAAACCATACTCATGCTTCCTGACTAGGGTCTTCTGTCCCTCTCTCTTCAGTTTCTTTGTAGTTTCCAGAAAGGAGGAAACCTATCCTCGGGATGTTTATATCATCTTCTTCCCCCTCACTCAGTGTTTTCAAACTATTTTAAAGGGCTTTCAGAGTCCATAGTAACCAGACATTTTTGATCATAGCTTATCAGTATCCCGTAAGATATTCCACAGATGGAATTAGCTTCGAAATGACATGGAATTACTCACAAAGGTTTGTAAAATTCATTCAGTTCAAGCGTCTCATTCTGAGCCAGGAGGACATCAGGTTCTCATTCTTTAGTTTCTTCAGGAGCAATGGTGATCTTAGAAGATCCAGCTCAAGTGAATGAGCCTAAAATAGCCCAGCTTTATGAATGGCATTGTTATTTCTCTTAGTCGGATCTTTTCAAAATATGCAATGTACCAAGGAAAGTTTAAAACTATGGATAAAGTTCGAATGCTAGAAAAGCAGCAATCCATTTTTTTTTCCTGGCTTGTTAGTGACTTAGAAATAAATATTTTTTAATGTTACTAATAGAGAAATATATTTGGAGTAAACGTCAATTTCTCCTAAGATATGATTTGCAAAGTTATCTTCTACCTCTTTGTTTCTCTTAGAGTCTAATTCATCATCATGGAGCCATTGTTCTATTTCAGCAAATTGTAGGAGTCTTTTCAGAGCAGTGAAACCCCCTCTGCTTTGTGGGTGTGTGAAACAGATTCCCAGGAAAAGGGCTTCTGGCCCAACACAACTCCAGGGGACACTGCACCATACACTCTATGATCTATCTAAGTGACCCCTGCGGGATAAGCTGACGTCGGTGCTGACCCCATGTTTCTATCCCATACAGCGTAATCTTTAAATGATTAAGAGCATTTTGATGGAAGCAGGGTGGAACTTGCAATTTTTATTTCTCCCTGAAGTCATGGGTCATGTACATCAAAGAAGAAATTTCTATGCATTCGACCACCATATTGACCTCAAATTTAAAGCTACCTTTGAATTCTTTCCTACGTATGCAAACAAAGAGAAAGAACATTCTGCCACGGAGATCTTTGAATGAAGGGGCCCTATCTTATTAAAACTCTAATTCAAACACAGAAAATCTCTTATCTGCTACAGGAAACAGAAATAAAAACAGAAGAATACACTGTTTCCCAAAGTTATGAAATGCAACCATTCCACTTTGTCATTTGATTCTTACGGTGAAAACATTTTTATAATGCCAGTCATTTGAAAGCACTGTTCACAGTTCATTATGGGACGGAATAGACTGCAGTCTGGCAAAGTAAGCCTGGTGGTCCTCTTTAATACGTTGGTCACCAGCCCTCTAAAATGATCGTTTCTTATAACATCCCTTTGTGAACTGCCTCCACCTCCACCAAATTCACAATCATCCCAGCAGCTAAAGCTCCTCGTACGATCCCATTACAGAAGGAGAGACAGTAGGTTCTGTTTCGTGTCAGTCATTTCCTTGACACATTTGAGTAGAAGGCAAAGGGGGGGAGAGGAATTTTAGTTTTTCACCTTTTCTGGCCTGCTTGGAAGAGCAGAACTTCTACAAAAATATACAACCAACCCTCAAGCCTCAGTTCTAAAGTTCCTGGCTCTATGTGTCAAGAAGACCTGACCATCTGGAGTAGAAAATATAAAAACTAAATACGCAGCCTTCTCAGTTCTCTAGAGAATATATTTAGAACATGAGAACTGGAAAGCTCATGATAAATGTTTTGTCATAGATGATTTCTGCCTTATGATCAAACTCATTATTTCATTCATTCATTGGTACTCAACAAGCTGTGAATGAATGTCCACTGTGTGCCAGGCACTGTGCTAGGCTTTATAAATGTTGTAGATGATTCTGAAACAAACAGCTAAAGCTCAGTGTAGACTAATAAATTAAAAAATGAATGAAGAGAACAGTATGCATGATTAACGAGGCAAGTGAACATTTGTTGGTGCGAGACGGCTAACCTTGACATGGGGCTGAGTCCATGTGGCTTGCTTCCTTTGGACATCACATTAGAGGTGTGTATTAGCAGGTTATATTTTCCATTTAATTTCTCCAGTATGTGATTTTTAATTAAAAAGAGAAATGAAAACTCCCCACTTGGAGAGATCTTGTACCCTTAACGAAAGGATACTTACTTCCTATTTACGCTCCTTATCCTTTTAGAACGTTTTTGAAAACATATAATGTAAAAATAATTCTTGGCTCGGCGCCTGTGGCTCAAGCGGCTAAGGCGCCAGCCACGTACACCTAAGGTGGCGGGTTTGAATCCCCAGCCTGGACCCGCCAAACAACAATGACGGCTGCAACCAAAAAATGGCCAGGCGTTGTG
>NW_003852431.1:8377233-8382036 GCF_000181295.1 Otolemur garnettii
GGAGGCAGGAGAGTCGCTTGAGCCCAGGAGTTGGAGGTTGCTGTGAGCTGTGATGCCATAACACTCTACCCAGGGGGATAGCTTGAGGCTCCGTCTCAAAAAATAAATAAATAAATAAAAATAATTCTATATTGTAATAGAAAAATAATTGATTTGGATTCCTTTGCCTTTTTTCTTTCTCAAGCAGCTGTTCCAACATAAAGTTACGAAATCATGACCATCCTTATAAGCAGTGTGGTCACGTCTTTTTTCAATCTAGTATTTATTTATTTGTGTTTATCATCCAAAAGAAATGTGCTAGGGCAGCAGTCAAAGCCTTAGGGGAAACAGACCAGCACACACATGGGCTATCCTTTTGTCAAATGAGCACCACATTGCCAGTGGGTGCTAAGCCTAACAAAAGCCATTCGGGTGGATAGAACATCATGATGTGAAAACTAGGGTCAGTGCTGGGAATGTTTGCCAGTCGGCTCATATTTGGTAAGTGTTAGGTAATGTAGAAGCAAACTGAATTTTAAACAGAACCTACATTTTTAATTTTTGTGGAAGGGAGATCGAGGCAGTATGGAACTCTGACGTCCTTTTTCTGCGATCGGAGAAACTTCCTTGGTTACTTAATTGATTTCTCTTCAGTATTCAGATCTTGCCCTTAAGTTATCTAATTTAGTGGGACAAAGGCCAAAGCAAAAACTAAAAATAGGAAATAAGGAATGTGTTATTGCTGAGTGCAAAGTCAGAGTTGCTTCCTCCTGCAATAAAGCGAACCCACGTCCTCTGCAGAGGGGAAAGCTATATTGTTGCCCTTCAAATTATAGATGTGGGATGTTGTTATTTTTGCCCCAAAAAAGGGTGAAGAAATGGATTTCTAGGAATTATAAAAATCTATAAGAATGTTCTCTCACCAAATTTTAAAGATAGCATCTTGGTTGAAAGCGACTTTTTTTTTTTTGCAAAACTTAACAGCTTTTCCCCACCCAGGAATGTTTTTGCCTAAAACAAAAAGTTGGTACCTTTGCATCTTAAGTCTTGCCAAAAGCCTTTCTTGCTGGAGACTGTTCAGATGGCAGAGACGAGCCTCAGCGAGCACACCTTCTGCCCCAGAGCATCAGGCCTTGCTGTGTCTCCACAAAGCCTTCTGAGCAGAGAGACAGAGGGTGAGCTTTTTAGAGTAAGGGCACTTGCAGTCCCGCCAAAGTCATCCAGCTCACCCCAGAATAATGAGAACAACAGTTCATCCTCCTCCCCCATTCCCTGTGGCCTCTCAGAACCAGGAGCATCCAGTTCGGAATTGAAAATGAGAAATGCTGAAACCCCATAAAAGATAACTCGTTTTCTCTGTAGCTCCTTTCCCTTAGCAAGGGCAGATCAGAAAATCGTATCTTCCAGCTGTGGTTAGGCTTCTGATTATCTCTCTTTTGGACTTGAAGAGAACTTCTACAATTTTCAGTTTATGTTTCCCCATCCTCTGTGATAGCCTGGGTCAGAGGTTGGGCTGCAGGCCTCTCCATGGTATGAAGAGCAATAATCCAATTTCGAGACTGAGCCAAAGAAAATAGGAACCTCAAAACAAGGCCTGGATTCAGTGCAGAGCTCATTTTCATCAGTCAGACTTCTTTCCCACCAATGGCGTGGACACCATTCATCTTGATCCTCTGGTGTGGCTGCATCTACATGATACCAATATTAACATATTTGGAAACAATTTGAAACAGAATAAAGTATTCAGAAATATGCCAGCGTTTGGACAGTCTATGAGTAAAAGAAGAAAGTAGATTATCCAAGTTTTCCAGAGAAAAAGAACCCGTAGAATGGATGGATAAGTAGATGGGTAGATTTATTATGAGGAATTAGTTCAAGAGATTAGAAGGTTGAGATCTGTCATAGCAGGTTGGACATACAGGAAAGCCAGTGGTGTAATTCAGACCAAATCCAAACCCTGGTGTCATTCCCAGTCCTGGGGCTCACAGAAGATGACAAGAGATATGGCAAGAAGTAAAAGGGGCAAATTCCACCTCTACCTTTTATTCTTTTCAAGCCTTCAGCAAATGGGATGATCTCCTCCCACGTGGTGAAGGCAATTTGTGTTACGAAGTGCACAGATTCCAATGCTAATCTCATCCAGGAACCTTCTCACAGACACATCCAGAAATAAATAATGTTTAACCGGCATCCCATAGCCACTCAAGTTAACACATAAAGAGAAGCATCACACTGGGTGAGTGGAAGAAAATCTTGCTCTGCCTCTAAATATTTTATGATTATTCAACACATAGGTATAGGTTTTAAAAACTAACATTTGATTTAATCTAAACATACTTTATTGTAATATCAGCTTTTAGAAACACTTCCTGACAGGTATCATAGTAGTTAACAAGCATAGACTCTGGAGTCAGACCATCTGGGTTCAAATATGGATCAGTTACTTAAGTGACTGACCAAGGACAAGAATATTAATTGTCTAATGAAGAGTGACAAGTTACCCTACAATTTACTGGCTTAAAACAGTAAACATTTATTATCTCATACTTTGTTTGTGGGTTGGGAGTTTAGGGATTTTGGAGGTGGGTAGTTCCAGTTTGGGGTCTCTTGTGAGGGTACAGTCGAGAAATTGGCTGGGGCTGCAGTCACCTGAAGGGCAGGGCAGGCCTGGAGGGTCCTCTCATTCAGAGACCTGGCAAGTTAGCGTTTGTTTTCAGGAGGCCTCATTTCTTTGCCATATTGGCCTCTCTATAAATGCCTTAAGTGTCCTTATGATGTGGCAGCTGGCCTCCCCCAACATAGGTGAGCCAAGGAGAAGAAGTCATCTGGCTTTTTATGAAGTAGTCTTAACAACACACACCGTCCCTTTGACACATGATATTCATTCAAAGTAAATCACTAAATCTAGTCCACCCTCAAGGTGAGGGAAATTAGGCTTCACCATTTGAAGGGAGGAGTAATCAATATCAGAATATTGTCTGAATAATAACAAGTTCAATTGCAAGAATCCTTGCAATTGGTTGAAAAACTTTTATTCTTATGTTTCCAAGAACAATTGACATATTTCTTTTAAAGCAACTTGATTTTAAAACTGGTTCAGACCTGTGATGCCCTGCGTCTTCCTGGCACCTCAAGACATGGTTCCCCATTCTCATGATAAACCCCTGTGATGTTCCTGACTCCTCACATCTTATGTACCTCCCTACTAGCTAGCTAGCTCTACCTTCAAAATATAAAGGTTCTATAACCCATTCTCAGCGCCAGGGTAGCGCAGCCCACCAATGGCCAGCTCACCACTGGTTCTCACCAATTCTTCCTTTCTTGACCCCATATTCTATTCCCCACTGAACAGCAGAATTACAATGACCTTGTAATTTTTATTTTCTTTTTGAGACAGAATTTCATTTTGTCACCCTCAGTAGAGTGCCCTGGCATCACAGCTCACAGCAACCTCAAACTCTTGGGCTCAAGGGTTCCTCTTGCCTCAGCCTCCTGAAGAGCTGGGACTATAGGAGCCTGTCACAATGCCCAGCTATTTTTTAGAGACAGGGTCTTGCTCTTGCTTAGGCTGATCTTGAACTCTTGAGTTCAAGCAATCCACCCACCTCTGGCTCCCAGAATGCTAAGATTCCAGGCATGAGCCACTGCACCCAACAAGAATGACCTTTTAAAAAACATAAGTAATAAGTAATACCGTGCCATTTCCCTGCCCAAAACCTTGCAATGAATTCCCTCAAAAAGGCATCCAAACTCATCTCTCCGCAGCTTCATCTCTTATGCTGTTGGCTTGGGTCACTCCTCTCAGCTATATCACCAGGCTGATTTCGAACTCAGGACACTTGGATTTTCTCTTGTCATTTGTGTGGTTTCCTCTCTTATTTCAGTCAAATCCCTGTTGTCTTAACTGTTGTCTCTTCAGAGAGACCTTACTGATAAAGCTGTCAAGAAAACACCTCAAATCCCACTCTTTATTGATATGACAGCCTCTGTGTGACACCATATCAAGTGTTTGTGTGTTGTTTCATTTGCCTCCCTCCATGAGAGCAGGGAGCTTGCTTTGTTCCCTAATATCCACTCTATACTCACACATAGTGAATGTTCAATAAATATTTGTCAAATGAATAAATCAGCAAGCAGTGTTATGACTTATTGATTAATCCAGCAGTCACAAGATCAAGGCTGGTGTGGCTCAGAAATATGTTTTGTTTAATACAGTGTTATCTGAGAATTTTTTTTAAGTATCAATTAGTTGGTAACTTTTATAAACAGTGAGATTTTGTACAAAAATCCCAATTTCTGGTATCTTTTTAAAAATCAAAAGATTTTTGTATTTGGAGTTCCTTGATAAAAATTGATTTTTATCAGCAGCTGTTCCTTTCAGACATAGTTCACCCCAGACCTTTCAGGCATAGTTCACCCCAGACTACCCTATTGTCTTCCTGACACTAGTGACTTTCTTATACCTAGCTTCTTTACTCCTCTGTGTCACCTGCCTGGCCCCAGAGGCTTTCAGAACTCTACATGAAGCATATATATGGCAAGCCTGCCAACATTTGTCCCAGTTTGTGTAATTTTGATAACTAATTTAGAAATGAAATCATTCCTGTGTTGAATCTCTAAGTCATATTCATGATAAGAGATACATATTAACCTTTAGTGTCAGGCTCGGCGCCTATGGCTCAAGCGGCTAAGGTGCCAGCCACATGCACCTAAGGTGGCGGGTTCAAATCCCCAGCCCAGGCCCACCAAACAACAATGATGGCTGCAACCAAAAAATAGCCAGGTGTTGTGGAGGGCACCTGTAGTCCCAGCTACTTGGGAGGC